>NC_142198.1:13851323-14158382 GCF_026936395.1 Plectropomus leopardus
TCGCAAAACTTGAACATAAATGTAATTTTGTTTCCAAACACATTCAATTTTGCTACAAATTATGCTACAATCAGCATGCTTGCAGTGCAGTAACATAGTAACAACACAACCATCTTACCTCATATTTTAAAAAAAAAAAAGTACTTTTTTTTGCCTGCAGTCACCTTTCACTCCATTTAGCTACTGAAAGAAACGTCAAAGTAAAACACATTTCATCACGGTCTCGCCCAATATTATCACCCTGCCCTCTTGACCTGCAGTCATCTGCCTAATAGGCCATAAATACATCACACTGGACCACACGGTAGCTTTTATCACCTTTAGTGGCTGTTAAAGCAGCTGTAACATGAATGTTAAAGTCTGACGAGGTATATGAGGATGTGTGTGCAACTGTAAGGCACGTTTGAACAGGGCGATTAAAAGGGCTTTATGTAAGTCATTAAAGAAAAGAAACACAAGGTGATACAAAAATAACATTTTAAAAGAGCCAAATACTATAAAGCTTTTTTGTAATGAGTGGATTTTGACAGAATAGGACCCTGGGCACAGATATGCAAAAGGCCCCACCATCTCCTACGCTGGAGCAAGACAAAACAGACATTATTGTTGTTTAGCTTCGTTTTGTTGTTTTGCGTCTTCTTACAGTCGTATTAAATGGTTTTATGTGATGTGGTATTTTTGTATGTGGTCATTCTGTGTTTCCTTGTGGTTGTTTAATGTCTTTTTGAAGTAATTTTGTCTCTTGGTTTGGTTGTTTTGTGTGTCTTTGTAGTTCTTTTACTTCTTTATGTAGCTATTTCTCTTCCTGTGGTTGTTTTGCTTCTTTTTGTAGTTATTTTGTGTCTCTTCGTAGCTTCTTTTTTAGTTGATTTGTGTTTCTGTGATTGTTTTGCTTCTTCATGTAGTTATTTTAGGTCGTTTTGTGATTATTTTGCCTCTTTTTGGAATTATTTTGTGTCTTTCTGTGGTTGTCTTGCTTCTTTAGTGTTTTTCTGTGTCTCTTTGTGGTTGTTTTGTATCATTTGTAATTATTTTGTTTCTCTTTGCAGGTCAGTTGCATCTTTTGGTGTTCTTTTTGTGTCTCTGTGGATTTCCTGGTGACTAATGGATCCGTGAGTCTAATTATTTATTATTAACAGGCTATGAGTAAACCTCTTGATGCAATTTTTAAAAAAATATTAACTTTTACATTAATAATGCACTTTTTAAAGCTGATTAAAAACAATGTACTACTGGTGTAAAAATATTAATTCAGACTGAAATTACCGTCCATTGTGCAAGTATTCAGATCCTTTACTCATGTGAAGAGCAGCTAGACAATGTAGAATACTTCATTGTTGTAGTTGGTCAACGTGAAGCAAACTACTTGGGCAATCTGAACCATAATGATTCATCTTTCTCCATAAACTGACATAACATAACCCAACTTATCTAAATTACATCAAACTATTACATAAGCATAGCATTTGAGTAAATGTATGTGGGTAAATTCCACTACTGATTGTGGACCATGACTGGCATGTTATCATATTATATAGGGCAGGTAACCCTCGCAGCCATGGCGACCGAGAGGGCATAGTTTAAACAATATTAAAAACACTGTCTCAGCACATTTCAAAGCAAACTTGAGAGGGAAAAAAAACACTACTGTTACAAGTAGCAACAGCTTCAAATTTATTTTTCAAATGCAGTCAAGTCTGTGACACAAGAACAAATGTAAAAAAAAAAAATCCAAACTCTTTTACTTTATTATCTTTATAATCTCAACAGAAGAAACTTGTTTTCATTTATAAAAGTGGCATCACATCTTATTCTATCAAGGCCAAACAGTGTGCTCTGTCGGCGCAGTACCTTACAAATATGTACATACAAGTAAATGCATATAAAAAAAATGTATCTTGTATTAGACGCCGTCTCAGATATACAGCTTCTTGTCGTGTGCAGGATTTGCCTAATGTTGCCTTGAAATGTTTTAGTTCCAGTTCTTGAAGAACTGCTTGAAGATGATGGTCTCCTTCCCTTGTGGCAGTATCTCCACCTGCAGCACAATACACAGAAACACTCACTGCTTACTGTATACATTACAAAGTTATGGCGAATGTGCCGAAGGGTGATAAAGTAGATCTGTAAATGATCCATTAAAACCATAACAAGCTGCTGTAAGGGCTGCAGGAGCCAGAGCAGCGATGATAACATTTACGAGTCATGAACAGTACCTGTGTCTTCATCCTGGGGTAGCTCATTTGTTCGATGAAGTTATCTGCCATCTGTAGGGCCACCTGCTTCTCATCAGCATTTGCTCCATTACCTGATAGCAAATATAAAGCATAGTATTGCTAATTTCCCAAAGGCACCCCACGATGGACACATTTGTAAACTACACAGTGAAAAAAGGAAAACAAAGTGAAATAGTAATACAATCAGCAGTGTTGCCACGGATGATTCCAGGATTTTATTTACAAAATCCCCGATCTAAAAATCCCTAATTATTTTGATTGTCATATTTCATTTGTTCAGACAACTGTTCCAGTGTAACTGTAAATTTGATTTCCCTATATGGAGGCGTACAGGGTGTTTCAAAGCCTTCTCCAGACAGCCAGCTTTAATTATAGACACTTAAAGGAATACTTCAACCCCAGATAAATAAAGCTGTTAAATCCATCTATGCTTCTTTCAAAGCAACCTGACTCCTTTGACATAAATAGTAATTTTACCTCATTGAACATAGTAGCTGCCGGACTGCTGCTGCAGCAGTTAGTTTGTGTTCTTGTGTGACTTTGTTGGATCTGAACAAACTCTGTTAAACACTGAATTCACACAGCAACACAAAAAAAACTAACTGATCGAGGCAGCAGTGGACCAGCAGCCCCTGTGTTCAGCGAGGTGAAATTACTGTTTTTGTCAATGGAGTCTGGCTTTGAAGGGAGCATAGATATGTTTTACTTTTACTTTAGTTCCCTGTTTGAGAGGGCTGTCTGTTTTGGAGGCACTGAGCATACGACTGGATAAATGAAACTCACATTAAACTTGATGTGAAATCTCTTTACCAAGAAATAAACCCTTAAAATGTGTAATCATAGAAAACATTATTGTAACATGTATTTTACATTTAAATATTAGTACAGTCAGCAGTTTATTTCAAGTTATTTTTAGACACTGCATTAAAAAAACGCTCATACTCCACTTTGCCAAGCACGTCCTGAGTGTCACCTCCCTGTGAGAACTGTCCATTATTTTTCACAATGCTCATTAAAATTTTATCCAATTAGATACCGAATATCACTGGCATGTAACAACTATCACTTTCCTCGGTATGTGTTTCAGGCAGCACAAGTTTGCCGGTTCGGGGTCAAGTAGTATTTCCTCACCTTTCCAGACGAAGATCTTTCCGTTGGCGCCATTGTCCAGAATGAAGCAGTCGTCACGAACCAGCAGATCCTTGGCAAACGGGCTCTTCTCCGACACTTTGGTCATTGTCATGGAACCTGTCGCATCAGACACCTGTGGAGGTAATATGCACAGCTTCATGCTTTATCTAAAGGGATAGTTGGGATTTTTGGAAGTGTATTTATTCAGTGTGTTACCTGTAACAGATGGTGATCCCAGTTTGGAGAAGCAGGCAGGAGTACCGCCACAAAGCTAAGCAATGTACAGCTTTGGTTGGGGGCAGCAGCAAAAAGTATTTTAGCTGCTAAAAAAATTTATATTAGTTTAAGTGTACGCCATATTTAGAATTTTACCTGCCTCGATCTGTCAGTTTGTTTGTGTTATTGTGTAAATTTGGTGGTTTTAAGGGTTAGTTCAGATTCACCAAAGTCACACAATAACACAAACAAACAGTCTAAAGGGCTGTCTGATGGTAAAGTGGTAAAAAGCGCAAAACTGATACTAACTTCTTAGGCGACATTGTTTAGCTTCTGTGGCCTGGTAGCTCGCCTGCTTCTCCAAACTGGGACCGGACCGACTGCTATCTACTGTATGTAATACACTGGCTATGGATAGGTACCTCATACAACTGCAATTTCGCTGCAGATTACCTTGTAGAGGGAGGCAGAGTTAGATACGTCTGCTTTGCTGTCCTCTTCTGTGCTCTCTGCCAGCTGAGGCATCTGTCCCAAGACCTGCAGCAACCAGACAGCAAGCTCAGAAACCAGAAATACTTCAAAAAAAAATTAAATTAAATTAAAAAATCCATTTCTTTTTTTTCCTTTTTTTAATACATTCGTATCAGTCTTGGGAGCCATCTTCTACTAAAACATAAAATGCCGATATTTTCTTCTGGCAACTGAGCTGTTACGGATGAAGGTAAAAAAAAATCTGCCTGCCTGCACATAAATCTCACTAATTAACACATTATTAAGATATGTGCATGCATACAGACATAAAAGTGGTTACAAGGAAACACATTAAAATGTTAAACTCATTCTTTAATGACACAATAAAAGTGTTCATGTACCTTGAGCATCTCCTCTGGCTCTTCACCCTCGTTGCAGTCCATAATTCGGGCTTTACCGTGTCTGTCTGTGTCACGAATCAGGGTGGCAATTTCGCGCACTTTCTGCTTCTCAAAGATGTTTGCCTGCGACCCGATCCACGACACAATGATCTGGAGGGCAACAAAACTGCATGAAGTCACCAACAACTATGAAACTATAATCGTATTCTCCTCATGCAGTTTTAGATTGATCACAAACTTTATTTTGGACTGCAGCAGTGTTCTCAGTACTTAAGTCAATCTGATGAGCTGACACATTTCTGAGCACAGGTCCCTCTGCAGCTGGATTCACAGTTCTCACCTCTCCAAGGTCGAGGATGAAGCAGTCTCCTTTATTGAAGCTGCTCCAGGACAGCTCCACCTCCTTGGCACGGATGTTGCGCTTCCCTTTTACCTGGTACAACCTTTGCACCGGCCCGGAGCCCTGAGGCTTCCTGAAGCCCGACTCCACACCACCATCCTGTGAGAAAAATGTCATTTTATCATTTTTTGGAACTGAGGTTTTATTGTTGGTTTTATGTCATAGTCCTGCTGGGAAATATCAGCGTTAACATCCTGGTTTGTTTTTAGTGGCAGGACAGAACTTTGGTACAGAGGCCATAATATCACGTGTACCATTGAATGATAAAAAGGGATTGTTTCAGCAATAAAAAAGTGCTGGAAAAATAAACCTAAAGACAATATACGCAATCAGTTTGTCATTTGAGACTAAAAATTTGAGATATTATTTAAATTACTGTGCAAGTAAATTAAATTTACAAGCAATTTTGCATGCATAATATGATATCTGTTCACATAGAACACATCCAATTATACTTTCCAGTTGATTTTTACAATCTGTGCACAGCTGCACATCTGCTAACGTGATAAAATAAACATTTTTATACACGTAAGCTGGCAATTCAACAGTACATAAAGGATTGCATTTCTAATAACACATTTTTATTCTATTTATTTTACTGTTTTTTAAATGCTATTTGTGTCTTTTAAAATATGCATTTACTTTGTGATCATTTCTTACAAAAATATAAATTAATATTAAAAATAAAACATGAATAAATATGAGGCTTTGAGGAGATTTTCTTTTAAGTAGTTTTCTAATTTAACCTTTAATAAGTACCAAGTTCTATTATTCTTTCCAGCAAATGTTTTTGGAAATAATTAAGAAATTACAAACTCATGAAAAAAAGCATTTCTGAAATGTAAGTGTGCAGCTGATTATAAAAGATAATGTTTATGCTTGATAATAATATTTTTGTCATTTTCGTCTCATTTTTCCATGGCAATACATTTTCTGAAGCATCTGAACATCCAGAATCGGGTCTGTCCCGTCCTCACCTTGTAGCTGACTCCTCTGGGGAAGAGAGCCATGAACTCCGGGGACTCGTAGCCTTGGACCTGCCTGTGCTGAATGGGGTCACCGCCAAGAAAGTTGTCTAGTGTGGTGGCCAGCATGGCGCACGCCACCTGCTCATCTCGAGACGACTTCTCACCTGCAGCAGAGAGGAGATTTGTAAGCCAGGAAAGAACCGAATATCAAGTTGAAAAACACACACTTTTCTAAAGAGACGCTTTAAATTTAAACTTAATGCAACAGGACATGTCTGACTGATGACTTTATCTTTTTCTTAAACATCTTTTCTTCATGCATTTTTCTATAAACCTTTCGGTTTGTGAGTCGGAGGGAGGTCATTTTTGATTTCGAGGTATTTTCTCCTACTTTGACCCCTAATGAAGACTTACAAAGGTAAAAACCACATACTTGTTTATTTTTTATGACTAAGTTATCGAACTAATAAACTATGACAATGACAGAAGATTTGACACAATGCTGGTGACTACATGATACATTTAAAATCTGTAAAATATTTAGAAGAATATTTAGACCTTGAGTTAGATTTTTTGCCAAAGTACTATTTCCAAAGTCATAGATTTGTTATGCTGAACTTCAACAGGGTGGCCATTGAAAATAATGGACAGGGAGACACATTTTTTTAATAAGGCTCCTGATCCACACCCAATCAAGCAGCATCACCCACCCTTAGCTCTAGTGCCAACATGGCCAATATCAAATAGTCTCACTACAATGAAGTGGCTGCTATGGGGACCAACATAAACACACATAAATACACTTAAGCCCATTGAATCCACATGAGTCTCCGCTTTCCAGAGCGACCAAATTTATGCAATTGCACCCAGTATACAGAAATATTTATATACACCACTTTTCCCCTTGTTTTTACTAACTTTGGAACTTTATTCCAACAAGATAACATGATTAGTTAGAACCAGATCCCCACCTTTGTCATATACTTGGTGCTTCTTCACACTTTCTGGTTTTTACCAGATATTTGGCCATTGTGTTGCTGCAATGTTCATTATCTTGTTCTCTCTGTATAATGACTTTTCTTTTTTTGAGCCCATGATTTTTGGTGAGTCCTTCTGACTTGGCAAGTCATGCTGCAGCTTGCTTTATATTTTTACATCAGTGGCTCAACTCAGTTCTGCATATCTGCCCTAGCTGCTATTTTTAAAAAGGTGCAGTGGAAACTTGACAGTATCAGATCACAACTTGAAATGTGTTTTAATGACAACAAAAAAAGTGCTTATTTAAATACACATTACTTGTACTGTCAGTGATATAGGTCAGTGAGTAAAGTGTTGTACTTGATCCCACTTAAGGGTCAATTATCGATTCTCTGACTCTTTGTGCTCTCTGACTCCCCTGACGGCGGGCCTGTCTTTGAAATCCAACATCTATGATTACTCCTATAAATAAAATAATAAATAAACTCTGAGTTTGCATGTTAACAAAATCATGTCTAAAGCTAGTCGATGGATCTCAAGGTTGGATAAAACTAAATATCAGATGATATTAAATTGCATCGTCCCTATCAAATAAACTAAATTCAATTCAAAAACGAAAAAAACGTGAGGGTGAAAAATGATTCATTCTTTCTAAAGTTAAGCTGAAGGATGGAGTGAAGCAGCAGGGGAAAAGAAAGTAAAGAAAGCATCAGGAAATGATGCCAGAGAGTCACAATATGAGGAACAAAGAGCCGCTGACAGAGGCGATGGGTCATGGAGACAAAGAGACGAGAAGCAAACAGTGTGTCGGCCAGCAGACGCACAAAGACAACACAGGGGTCATCAATTGTAAACAAGAGGAGCGAGAGAGGAGGGAGGGGAGGCTTCAGGGGGACGCATGCTTGAGCACTGAGAGCCCTCTCCAAGCTGTGACAATCAGCTTAGTGTTACCTAAGCACCGGATACATGCTGGAAACAACAGCCACATTTGAGTACTGTAACAGTCCTCCTGCATTTTTAATGAGCCCCCGCTCAAAACCATCCCAGTTTCCCTCGGGACTTCTTTCTCTCCCTCTCATCCATCCCTCTCCATCCAGCTTGCCTGCTCACACAATGATGCAGCAGGTCAGCGCTGTGTCTCATGTGTCAGCGCCGTTAGTGGGAGGGTTATTGGCTTTTCAGCCGCAGCACGAAGCCGGGGTGGGACGTGTAGTAGGCGGTGGACAATAGTTAGTGCTGGACGGAGTAAAATACAACAGGAAACGAATCTCTTTAAGTCAGGACTGTAAAGGTCCTGACTGGATTTTCAAAAAAAACAACTATTCTAGATATCAATTCAGGGAATTGGTTGCAGAATGTTTGTAGTATAATGTTGCATTGAATTTTTCAGTATACATGTGTCCTTTAACCCTTTGAAACCTGAGCAAATGAGCCTGAATTCTTTAAATTCCCTGCTTGGGATTTTTTTATGAATGCCTCTGTACGTTGTTGATCAGAACCCAGTTTTCTTTTTCCTCCCTGCAGTTTATCTGCCTGCAGTGTTCTGAGTCGGTGCAAAGGCAACTTGCATACTTTTGCATCTGATTGCAATAATCCACATAGAAAATTGCACTTAGCTGCAAAACTTTAAGGTTGTGTGTGTGCTGTAATACCTTTAGCACATTATCTTCTGAGAATCAGACAGGGGCAGATAGCAGTTGCAAGTGATGTGAAATTCATAGTGCTATCAACGGCCACAACCCATTTTTTTGTGAATTCACACCAGAGTGAGGTCCACTGAGCAAAACACCAGACCTTATTGAATAACTGAGAAATAGTCCTATTATGTTTTTTTTGTTGATTAAGTTGATTTCTTCTCTTCTTGTTGCCTTAAAACAGTCTATCTCTTCCTTTTAGCTCGTATTTGGTTTATTTTCTGTGTTTCTTGCTCTAAGGAGATAGAATTCAGTCTGCTTTTTCTGTAAATAAATTATTCTGACTTTACTGAATAGCAGCCGTCTGACATTACTGATTGATTTTGTCCTGAAATGAGATGCCATCATTGTAAATGTGCCTCAGGCTCACTGGAAGCCTTTTGAGTGTCCAAAGAGCTTCATATGAATCAAACTGCACAGCTGCATGCCATAACTCTGTTGTGTTTTTACTTGTGTATCTTTATCCTTATGACAAATTCTATAACCCAGATGTGTTTCTCTCACCTATCCACATGTGGAGGTCGGTTCCCTCATCACCACGGTTCTCCAGCACCAGATAGGAGTCCCCGTTGTAAAAGGCTCCCACCTCGGAGGGATCCAGCAGCACCGCCTTCATCTTCTCCACCCTAAACACTCGGAGGCCCGGCTCCCGGACCTCTGGACTGAACTGACCGTCCACTGCCTTGAAGGGGAGCATACTGCAGGGAGAGGAGAGGAAGAAATGAATGGTAAGGCAAAAAGGAAAAAAAAGTCACTACAGGCTGATAAATGTGACTTTTAATAGCATTTTTAATATTTGTCCAAGAGGGCAATTTGTGTCGCGGCAGGAGTAAAAACATTAATGACATTAATCTGTACACAGGGTGAATTGCACCAGTTCACATATGAGCTCCACAGAAGCAGAATAAAAGGTGTCCAACATAACTCCATAGGGTCTATAATAATTCAGTGAGCATTAAATATGGCAATATCTCCTGATAACAACCATTTCCAACGTAGTATACATCACCATCAACTGGCCATGACAGTCACAATAATGGCACTACAGTATAGCAGACAAATACAATATGTACTGTTACTGTCACCCTATCATCATTAATGTCATCAATACTACAAGAACAATACGTATACTCTTACAGACGTTATCATTGTCAACAACGTCAATACTACAATTACAATATGTGCTTTCACCCCATTATCATCATCAATACTGCAAGCACAATATGTACTTTTACTGTAACACTATCATTGTCAATATCATCAATACTGCAAGCACAATATGTACTTTTACTGTGACCCTATCATCATCATCATTAATACTACAAATAAAATATGTACCGTTACTGTCACTCTTGTCATCAATACTGTGAGTACAATATGTACTGCTACTGTCATCCCAATATAATCATCAATACTACAGTTACAATATTTATACTATTACTGTCACCCAATTATCATCGTCAATACTACAAGTACAATATGTACTGTTCCTGTTACCCTATCATCATCATCAATGCTGCAAGCACAATATGTACTTTTACTGTAACCCTATCATTGTCACTATCATCAGTACTGCAAGCACAATATGTACTTTTACTGTAACACTATCATCATCATCAATAATAGAAATTAAATATGTACCGTTACTGTCACTCTATCATTATCATCAATACTATGAGTACAACGTGTATACTATTACTGGCACTCAATCATCATCACCGATACTACAATGATGTACAATATGTACTGTTACTGTTACTGTCATCACCAACATCCTCAATACTGCAATGATTTTACAACACATGAAACTCCGTTCACACAGACTCCCTCTCACACGGGGGAAGAGGTCGGCTGAAAGAAGAAGTGTTAAATAAGTGGAGTTGTGTCACTGTTTCCACCTGGGAATAGATGCTCGGTTTACGTCGGAGTAAGGAGAAGTAAAAGCAGAAGTCAAGCCCACAGGGTAATGACAAATAAGGAAGTACCAGATGTCTCATGATCAGATGAGAAGCGTCCAATTCTCCACAATCTTCCTTAAAGTCTGGACTTTTTTTTTTTTTTTTTACAGATCTTGACGCAAATATTGAGTATAATATGTTTAACTGTAAACACCAGACCTAAACACAGCCTCCAAACCACAGCCCCTTCAGAGAGACAGAACGGAGGGTGTGGTTAGAGTGATGAGTACTATTACACTTACACTTGACACAAAATGAGGCCTTGTGTGCTACTTAACTTAACAACCACGGGCTACATTACATCACTTTTATGCAACACAAGCCTAAGCAGGCTGTGCTGACACACTACTGTCATTGCACGAAACCAGGTTTAGCTATATGCAAGCTTCATCATGTCACAGGTGAGAATGAGTCGGGTATGGATTTGGTTGAGTCACTCTGATGTCTCTCTGTCTCTCTTTCTTTCTCTTACAGATGTCCTCCCCATCAAACAGGAAGAAGAAAAAAAACTGCGGTTTTTGACACGTATACGCTAAATGTGTCACCTAGTTTATCTCTTCCTGTCTGTTCTTGCATTGTTGTGCTGTATTTTGCACGACTCACAGAAGGTACGGTTTGAAGAAAGATGAGTTTCTGACACCTTTATTTTCCTCTGGTTTGACACTTACAGCCAGCTAATGTTCCCCTGGATGCAGGGACACAAAATGGAGCGGCTCTTAAAACACAAAAGTGATGTAGGAGAAAACCCTGTGCTAGAAAAAGCTCCAAAGGGCTTTATGAGGAAATATGACCATGAATTCATAACATCTGGGTTCATAATCTAATTTTGGTCATCACAGCTAACAGTGACGTAACACATTTTACAGCCCAGGTTAGTTTTCTCCTTTTTTGTCCCCTTTTTTTTTTTAATTTGAAAAAGTTGGCCATTGCGATTTAACAATCAAAAGGTTGAGAAGAACCCCTGGATTAACCCATGGAAACCTTGGAAAGCAAACTGGTTTGGTGTCTTTCAAAACCATGGGCAGAACGCAGTGAGAAACTTAACAAGACATGATAAAGAAATTAGCAAAAAAAAAAGTGAAAAAGTTACAAGAAAATTTCCTGAAAATAAGCCAAAAATGAGAAATAAAAAATGTCAAAAACAAACAAGAAAATAACCTAAAAAGTATTCATTTTATATATTTTCTGTGCTATAATTACAAAAACAAACATATATATATATACATATATATAATTAGAAATGTAATTTTCTACCCCCCTTTTTTTTTTTTTTTTAAAAAAAACATGCTGAAACAATTTTCTTTCTTCGTGTTACGCCTCTTGCCAAGTTGGTCATTGTGTTTTCTACTAATTTTTTTTTTTAAAAATAATTTTGCTTAGATTTCAAAGGGTCAAATAGCTTGTGAAAGGCATCCGGACACAGCACAAAAAAACTCATGTCGAACCAGGTTTCAATAACAGGATGTTATATTTGCAGTTTTGTGCCGGCAGATAATCAAAAGGCTTTTCCTGGATGATAACGCACAAACATGTGAACCCTTATCACACAAATGTTGCAGCTACATCAAATTTCTTAAGTTTCCTCGTTTGATAAGCAAACCCCTGCAGCTGTTTGGGAGTTGTTAAGTTTTCAAATGAAACTGCATCACGTATCCACATAAATATGATGCTGCCTAATTAACAACAACATAATATGGGCGGAGACCCTACTGTACTGCCTTGGAAAATTCAATACCATTTATTGTCATTATGTAAGAGCAACAAAATTGTAAATTTGTCTTTACATAAGTCAGCAGTTTATGTTTCAATTTGGCTGATAGACGGCGCCGGGCTGCAACTATAACTGATAAAGGAGGACTGGTGAACAAATAATTATAGTAATTATAGTGATTAGAGCCAGCTGAAGACACTGATCCAACATGCTGCCAACTCCCCCCAGTTATCTGTTAAAAATGACTCATGGGGCAGCACAAAAAGTTTAAACTATTTCTGCAGAAATAGTTTAAACTATTTGTGCTGATTGTCAGTTTTTTGTCAGTCAATCAGGATGTCAGAAGCAGCTAGACCCTTTTCAGTTTTTAGGTTTTTACTTTGTTTAGTTTGAGTTTTATGACTCTCATCTCCTGTTATCTGATATCAGCTTTATGTCTCATTTTAGTATACTGATCAATAAACAGTCGTGTTTACCGACCAAAACAAGCCTGATAGAGAGGACGGCGAGCAGCGGAGTGAATATTTGAACACTTAAAATCGAGTAGAGAAGGTGAGGGAGCGAGGAACGAGAGAAAGGGCCTAAGGCAGCAGATCAAGGGGCCTCAGGTTAGGGTTACAAAGCTTGGACAGCCGCTCCAAGAGTAAGTAAGGAGTCAGGAAAAAAGGCCCGATCCACTTAACTGTATGATCTCCTCTGGTGCCTCCGGCATGCTGTCTGACTCCGGCTCCATTCTGTGTGTCCACTGGAGTGTGTGTGACCCGCTCTGAGTGTGTGTGTGTGTGTGTGGTTGTATGGGATCGAGAGGTCTGGTGAGGAGGAGTGTTTGCGCTCACCTGGCCTGGTTAGCTTATATGTAGGAGGTAACTGGAGCCGGTGTGATGAAAGCCTACCTGCGGCCTGTGGATAGGGCGCAGCATGGGGGGTGGGGGGGCAGAGTCGGGTTCCTGGTTCCTGGCTAAAGCTAAACGCCAAGTGGATAATTACTGAGAGAGCGAACTGCTGGCTCCTCCATCTTTCCACTCTTCTCCTCTGACTCCAGATCTTCCTCCCTCCTCGTCAACGCTCTCCCTGTTTATCCTCCCCCTCCCTCAACAAAGACAGCAACAGAAATGAGCTACACTCCTGTTTTTCCAAACTAGGGTTGATCTTGTAATTAAAGACCCCCAAACTGACTCTGAACCCCTCCTTCCTGCTTCCCTCTCAGCAGAGCTGTGACGAAGGGCGAGTGATTTCAGGCACCCTGATTCAAGAGGTTAAGGTCTTTTCTGACCTTTGTTGTGGTAAGCCGCTCTGGCCATTCCTGTAAGTTAGTGCATGTGTGGATCCTACTGGCTAGCTGTTATGCTAGAGCTCACCCTCCTTTCTTTCCCGGTTTGCACCGTTAGCCTTTCCAGCACTGCTGCCATAGTTTAGCACCGTTTATGGAGTTAGCACTGTTAGCTGCAAGCTCAGCCACCTCCATATTGAATTGTGTACAGACAGCTTTTTAGCTCTGACTTCAGCATTGATGCCCTTTGAGTGGAGGAATGTAAAATTTCCTATATAGTGACAAACTTTGCACAGATGTGTCAGTACAGTCAAAGATAGACTGTTAGGGGACATAAACAAGAAAAAAACACATTTTTTGATCAGAAAGGATCTTTAAACTTCTTATTTTGCTTCCTCTGCTCTGATTAATTCTTTTTCAGCCATTTTTCTGCCCTAAATTTGGAGCTTGAATGTAAGAGGTTCACTGTGTCTACATAACATCAATACGATACGCCTTAATACGGATTTTTACTCATTTTACCTTGGCTACAAATACTAACTTGTTTGGCATATTGATATTTTTTAGTTTCAATACATTTTCATTCAGATTTTTTAATCAGTTAGTCAATATTAAACCATTTACATCTCAGAGATGAAACACATCTATGCAAAATCCACATAACTGACCTTTTTAAATGTTTTTCTCGAGAAAATGTATGGATCTCATCCTCAAATTGTGGTCTTGGAGGTGAGCACTAGACCTAAAATGATTTACGAATCAGTCAGTATCGCTTTTTAAATGTGATACCTGCTCTTTTCTCCTCTGTTATTATACTGTATCTTTGTTATGTACTGCGTGAACTGGAGTCATTCAGGATGTAATCTTTAAAAAACACTGATTTTAATCTCTATATGCTAATCTTGTCATTCACATCAGGGGAAGCAATGAAAGAAAGTAAATGGAGTACAGTTAAAATAACGCAGCCTGAGACGTTTAAAGATGGAAATTTGCCCTTTTGGCCTCGGCTGCTGAAGTGGTCGGTTGCGTCTGTTTAGGCGGAGGCGACATTGAGATCAGGGAGGTTTCGATGGAGACACAAGGTTGCAGATAGGCTTTAGGGGTCACTGACTCAATCAGTCATTCATGCGTTGATAACCAGACAGAAATATGAGAGCAGACAATATGCAGGCGGACAGAGCAGCAGGCATGGAGAGATCTGAGAGCAATCTGTCAATTGATGCTGAGTGTATACAGTGTGTGTGTGTGTGTGTGTGTGTGTGTGTGTGTGTGTGTGTGTGTGTGTTTGGCTGTGTGCATTGTACGTTTATGAGATCAGGAGGCTGAAATGAAGACAGAGTGATGCAGACAGGGAGAAATTGAGAGGAACGAGACAGGAAATAGAGTTTCACGTTAATGCTAAAACACAGCTTAATAGCAGTTGGATAATGTGCTTTTATTCTATTCTAAATACCAAGCATGTTTCTCAGCTGTCTGAGGCTGTTAGCGTTTTGATACCCCACCCTAACTTTCAGGAAGTTGCTGCAAATAAGACTAGGAAGATATGTAGGAAGTGAGACAGGGAAACACCGGGAAAGGGGAAATTTAAGGAGTGGTTTTCTCCGCTGATAACAGAAAGGTGGAGCAGAGAATATGCAGAAAGTTTGTATGGAAAGATGGATGTCAGAGATATTTGACTCTGGTTAAAGTTAAACTAAAGATTCATTGTCCCGCTGCAAAATTCCTCAGCTGATTTCAGGAGAAGGAATGTGATGAGCAAACAGGGACAAGAAGTGCATGGGAGGAAAAATGGGAAAAAAGGACTCAGTGTGAAAGACTTATTGAAAAAAAAATAAAAAGACAAAGAACAAAGGTGTACAGGATTATAAAGAGATTTAAGTTTGTGTTAAAACTTACCTTAGAGAGTGAGTTGGTGGCGGGACACGACACGTCTGAGCTGAGTGAAGAGAAAAGAAGTCATGCAAGGAAAAACACGTCCCTTAACACACAAATTCTTTCTCCCTGTCTCTCTCTCTCTCTCACACACACACACATACACATACACACACACACACATTTCCTGCCTCAGCCTTAGCCCAGCCCTCTGACTCAACCACAAAAGAAGCAAAAAGTGCGGAAACTTGATTGAATCAGAACTTTAAGTGGAGGGAGAATTCAAATGCAAACTAGGCCTTCTTGACAAAAATCATTGTCCACCTAATGAAAGAGCTCATTTTCAACCTCATTTTAATATTTAAATCCCCTCTAACGAACACAAAATTACATAAATAAAAAGAGTCCATTTATAAAACCCCCAACTCAGCTTTCTAATACCATTAAGTTGCATATTATTGTCCTGAATTCCTCTGTAGTCTTCTTGTACATGATGTTAAAAATATCACTTTTAAAATGACAAACTCTCCTTTTGCTGAACCCAAATGTCTAAACTCCACCACACCTGCAGAATTGTTCCTAGGAACTCTGCGAGTGCTGATTTTGATTGCGATTTTAAACGTGTTGTGATATGCTCATGCTTATTCATTTAATATGCAAACTGCTGCTGCTACACACAGATTCTAATTATTTGGGAAACACATCAATCGCGATATACTGTGATTTATTACCTTTTTTTTTTAACTGCAAATTATTTCCCTAAATTAAAATTTTGTCTACATCTGTTTAACAAGTTTACAGTCTACATCTCACTTCAATCATTTTTATTGCAGCATATTGTTTCCTCTGCTATAGCACTTAATTTGTCTTATTCTACTAGGCTACCGAAAGTTTAATTTGTATTTGCAATATTAATAATTTGTATAATAAGAATTTTAAAAGACTATAATTTCCACACAAAATATAACAACATTATGCAGAATCAATATTTTCCCGACGCCTATTAATTACCCACGCTGTGCTTTTTAATGCCAAATATAGAGGCTGATACAACTGGCTAAAAACTACTAAAGAAGGCCTTAAAATGTCAGTAAGGCCGAGTTTATTTAGTCATAAAAAAAGAAATCTGTACTTATATAGCAATGTATTAAAAAAAAACAAATCATCCCCCAAGAAGCAAATCAATGGCATTTTCATCCCGTTATCTGCAGGAACAGATGAGCAGACATGAGTCATCTTCCTGGGTGTGTAATATGACTGCAGTAATCAGCGTGTTCGACTGTAGGTGACATTTGGATTCAGCCTTCCCTCGTATTGATGACTCAGCGTCAGCGTCTCCACAGTAGGTAAATATCACCGCAGCAACTGATCCAAACTCACTGAGTAGTCATACAAGGGTTCCCCCAGTCAGACACGCCCAAATTTGTAGGAAGCAGGGTGCAGTGTCAGGTGATTACGTGACCAGTCAGAGTCAAACCTGTGATTCATCTTTTCCACAGGTGAGGATTACCACTCTGAAGGACCCACTCACAGAAAAAAGAAAGATCACTGTTTGACTGGAAGTTCAATGCACCACTTAATCAACTGGATCGGATAATCTAATTATACGTGTTAAATTCACATTTAAACAAGAAAGCAACAATCTTTTAAGCTCACAGAAAAATTTCATTACTATTTGTGCCAGAGAAAAACTAAGGTCACATAAATATTTTTTATGTAGACAGTCTTCACAAAACGTTTTAAGTAGTAGACAGATGGTGTACTTGTGGGGTTACAGCAGTGCATCAGTTTCAAAGTTCTACGTGATATGACAACTGATGTTATCAAAGCGTGTATATTTGTACAATATTGGGGAAAAAAGCAACTGGACAGAAAATCTCACCTTTTTTTTTTAAAGATATTATCAAAAGGGAGACTTTTTACGCATATTTTTATGTTAAAAATAACAGTTTAAATTATACTAATAAAATGTTTGACTTAAACTACATTCATACATTTACATTTACATTCCAACTGATAATACTATAACACTGCAATATTTTCTGAGTTGGATATTGTACCCTGTCAACCCTAGTTACTTCATATAAAAAAAAAACCTTCTCTAATGTAAGTTTTAATTATCTTTTGGCGTGTCAGTCACAACCAACACACACTGCGCAGTTAAACATTGTTCAAACTCACAAAAAATTGTAGAGATTCCAGTGTTTTCAAAAACAGCACATATGTCAGTTAGGATTTTGAATAAATGTGCATAAAAGCACAAAACATCTGTAATCTAACTGATAATGTAGCCATGGGTGGCAGGTTTTAGTATTTCACTGAGTGTAAATATCACATAGCTCCAGTGAGGAGCTGAAACAACCAGGATACAGTATATGATGCTGTCAGACAGTGTGACAGAGTCACCCAACACTAAATCTGTATATGTTATTGATTACATTTGCCAGTAGAGCAGTCTTACCTATTTTATTTCGTTAGATTGTGACTGGCCTCTTCTAGGGGAACTCGTGCATAACAGCAAATCCAACTTTTCTGTCTCTGTCAGACTCCAGCGAGAGAGCCCTGCTGGCCCTGCAGTGAAGGGGAGATGACACAAACAATGAAGATGGAGGTCAGACAAACACACAGTGGAGGTAAAAAGACTGTTAGTCTCTGATGAGGCAGAGTAAAAGCAGTCCAACATTTCTGATTTTTTTTTAAAGACCTTTCATATTTTGAACTCTTGTAACTTAACATATTCTCTTTTTTTAATGTAATTCTACTGACAAAAAACAATTAAAAAAACAAAAATAATAACTGAATAGTTAAAAAATAGGTAAATAATAGAAGCACATAAAATCAAATATAAATGACAACAAATACACGTAATAGTATTAAATGAGAATATGAAAAGACAATTACACTAAAATAATAAAAACAACAGGAGTGCATATGCACACAAATGTAAACAAATTCAGTCAAAAAAGTAAAAAACTGTGACTTTTTTGTTTGTTTATAAATTGAGTGGTTTAGAGACTTCAGTTATAGGAGAGGAGGAGAAAAAAAACAGGCAGTGATTTCGAAAATGTCTGTTTAAAAAAAAGAAAGCATTAATAAAATTGAGATATTCAAGAGCGCCATCTTCTGGATTATCACAGTAACAATATCTTACAGGTTAAAAGGGTGGACAGCAGCTTAAAAAAGTGACATTTTTTTTCTTCAAATATTTCTCAAAATGTTTCTATGTGGCTTAATGTTTACACAAAACTTAAAAATAACACTATTAGCAGGGTATGTTTTATGTGAACATTTGAAATGTACTCATTTCTTTATGAACCTTGTTTGAAATACAGAACATAAAGGTAAAGTCCAGGCTCTTACCCAGTTTATGTTCTAAATTTATGTAAATATATTTATTTTCTTATTATTCTTACTTACACAACCCATTAAGATCCGCCCCACTTGCTGATCTTTCAAGAAGATTTGTTCATTTAAATTTCTACAAACATGGTCAGAGTTTTACAAGAGATAAATATATAACAGCTTAATTTGAGTTTTGGTTTGGTTGAGTAAGGTCGATCAGTAAGGTACAACTGGAAAAAAAATCACAAATTACGACCTCAACTTCCCATATATTACCTGTGTATTCAATTTTCATAACAAGAGGACCTCCAAACGATATTCGGCTTAAGTTAAGTTAGCCATTCAAAGGACAAACTAGCCACGCGTGGTCAAAATGTGCCAGCTCATGTTTGTTAATCAGGTGAAGAAATGACCCGCCTTACCTCGCCTTACTCTGCCTCTGATTGGCTTAACTGACATTCTAACCACTCCTCTAACCAATCAAACTAATCTTTTTCGAAAGTGATATACGAGAGTAATTTCTTTTTTAAAAAAATGTTGAAATAAAAGATTACTGTAAATTTTAAATAAAATAATTATTTAGTGTCCATTCTTGGAGAAATTTTGATTTTTTTTCAACATAGGTCCACGGTGAGATGAGCGCCCCCCTCAAGCGGAACGGAAGTCACGTGATTTACGGGCAAAGCACAGGTGTTTTCCATCAGGACACATCAGGTGATGTTTGTTGCCTCAATGAATCAATACTGCAAGTCAATCATTTTCCAGTGGTTATATATGTAGGGTAAGCCGTTACAGTGTTATTAACTTTAACTTAACAAAACAGACGTCGGTTCTGTTAATCGGCGTGCAAAAAAAAAAAAAAAAAAAGTACTAATGAGAAAAAACGGTAGATACAACAATGCAAACAGTGGTAGAAGAAGTACTCTGTTGCAGGTAAGTAAACGTGAACTACAAGTAAAAGCACAAAGTAATAGCATCAAATAATAATTTAATAATTTGAAACCAAAATTAAAGTACTAGTTATGCAGAATGGCCCAGATCAAAATATTATTGTATCATTGGATTATAGTTATTGCATTCATTGGTTCACTTTAATGTTTATGTTTAATGTAAACATGTTTAATGTTTATTTAATGCTAATTTTTATTTATTAGTGTATATTTTACAAATTACTTTATGTACTCCTGGGTAGCTTGTGAATTTCCTCCAGTAACTAACTAAACCTTAATTTTATAATAATAATATTACAATTTGTTTATTAATTTTGTTTTGAATTGTTAATCTCAATCTGCAAAGTAACTAAGGCTGTTAGATAAGTGTGGTAGAGAAGGAAGTACAATATTTGTCACTAAATCACACTGGAGTTTAAGTATAAAGTAGCTGGTAATAGAAGGAATTATGTATTTATATAAAATCTTAAATAAGTGTTGCAGTGTTTTGAATATAAATAGAGTGTATAAGTGTTTTTCTATGTCCCTTAAAGTTTTTTTTTGTTATTCTCTTCAGGTGGAGCCCGGTCACCTTCAAAATAAGGTAAATTATTGTGGCATAATATTATTATAATATTAATTGAGTACGCTTAACATTGGAGTGGAGCTAATTTTACTAATTTTATTCTCCTTTTGATACTCAAATCTACAATTAAGCATGTTGTTTCTGAAAAAAATTATGTTTTTATGTGAAATCTGAAATTGCAGTTGCAGTGTTAAAAATATAAATGAAGTGTACACATTTTTTTATACCTCAAAATTGTCCTAAAGTGGAGCATTTGAGTAAATACTTCACAAGTACAAAAGAGCTCAGTACAATAGTACTTTTCTCCACTAAATGTCGCATTTTCCCCAAATGCTCTTAAATGTAGCGAATATTCATGCACAAAGTCGTCATTAGCATATTTAGTACTCTGACTTGAACTTGTAGCACATAAAGACGAGACAGACATGTAGTAAAACTTTTATTCATTTTTTCCAAGTCAAAAAACAAATAGAACAAAGATACAGAGAATGAGATAATGAATTGTTTTCTATACAATGGCAATTTCAAGTTAAACCTTCCTTTTGCCCAGACATGTGAAGTCTTTCCTCAGTTTGAAACCCTGTCTCTCCCTCGGACGCACGCCAACCGCACACGCATACACACACTCATACAACCTGGGAGTCCCGACGTCCTGAACTGACTGGACAGCAAACAGTTAAGACAACAGGATTAGGCGCAAGCAGAGTGGACAAATATCACACTGTCTGGGGCTTAAGTCCACCACGATTATTTACTAAGTGCAATCACCAAACCTGCTTCATCTCAAAAGGCCAGAGAGATGCCGTCCTGTCAGTTCAGGACCAATCTTGGAAGCAATGTGTCACAAAATCATTTTCAGATTACTGGCTGTGGTTTTTTTTTTGTTTTTTTTCTCTTCGGGACTCCCGGTAAGATCCAACACACGCCCCTCCCCTCCCCATGATTCCCCTCGTCACAGGTACATACACTGGTAGAAAAAAAGAAACACTGATTTCAGAAATGAGGATCACTTGTGGATGAAGAGGGGAGAGGGAGGAGACAGCTCGCCCGATAAATTCAGAAACCGCAAATGGAACGAGGAGGGAAAGGAAAAACTGTTTCCATCATCATCGGGCGTACAGACGGTTCCTTTAATAGTCAAACTAGGTTAATTCTTGTGAGAAAGCACCCTTATTCAAAGAAAGAAGTTCACACTAATGTAGTGGGTAAGGTTATTTTTAACAGAGAGGCCAAATTTCTGTTTCCCTGGACGATCTCTGCTGAAAAGAAAATGAACTGTTCCACGCTGTTTTAAAGAAAAAGGCCAAACAGGAGGCATAAAAACCCTGAAACTGAGCACTCAACTTTTTGCCTTTAGCTGAAGAGGCGTCACGATCTGCCGGCATGCGACGTGATACTGAAAAAAGCAAGTCGTCGTCGTGGCAAAAAAATAGTGGGGGAGAACTGGGGTGCGAACATGAAAACCACTCCGTCCCCTGCCCCTTCATCCACAGGATATGAACATGAGCCTCCTGCAAACAGGTTTACAAAGTCACCAAAAGCAAACGAGAGAAAAGCCAAGAAAAAATTAAAAATCTTAATTTTCCTCTATTCATATTCACACAGAATAGCAGTTAACTTTCTTTCTTAAATAAATTGAATAGTCTAAATAAACCTGTGTACACGTCAGCTATCAGAAATGGGACGAAGATTAGCGAGAGGGATTTGAGAAAAAATTTAAACCTAAAGCTTGATTAAAATGTATTAACATGTGCTACTCATGCAAACAATGACAAAAGCAGCAAAACTAGTGTCCCCCTCGTCCACGTGTGCCCCATTTCCTCCTAGAATTAAAATTAAAGACAGAATAATCTATTATTTTTTCATATAAATCTTTAAATTCCCAGCGTCAAGGGAAGAATCTGGCATTTTTTTTATTTTTTATTTTTTTTTGCTTTTGATGCACAAGTCTCCAAAATGGTAGAGGACAAGAGGATGCTGGTGGGTGTTTTCGTGACATCTTTCAGGTTTTGTCTTTGGGGTGTGAAGGAGGAAGAGGGGAGGGCGATGGGTACACCTGCATGGTGAATGAGTGAAATTTCTTTCCCCTGCAAGCCAGTTTCTCTCTCCCATCATGCATGACTTCCTGTGAACCATCCAGCTTTCTTCTTTGGACAATCGGACCTGACCATTTTTACATATATCGAACAGCTAAAGATCTTTGATCCACCAAAAGTGGCAGCGACTGGACTTTTACAAAAGCAGCAAAAAGGTCGAACAAGATACACCTTGGTGAAATATGCAGTAAACAAACCTCCTTGATTTATCGTTAGAGCTTATGTGTTTTAGTGATGAATACAATCCACTTTTTCAAAAAGGCTTTTGGCAATATGTACGCTTCCCACGACTAACATTTAGAGAATGAGAGAGAGACTGGATGCAGGACACTATAAAGTTAAAAAGGGACGTTTTCTCCCCCGTTTTGTGTTCACCACATCTTCCTCTCCTTTTCATTCCCTCTTGGGATTTGCAGTTTTGCTCCGACACCCCCGTGTGAAAATTAAAAAAACTATTTCAAAAGGCAGCCTTTTTTTTTTCCTTCAGGCAGAGCAGTCAAGTCTTTCACATAATGGTCTTAACAATTTCTCGTGGTAAAGACAGAGATTGTGACAGAGGTCCCAAAGGAGACAGAAAGACAATCACAGTTGGGACCCCCGCAGCTTGAAGCACCGCCACCTCCAGCTGGTTAAATGTGCCGTCCTTCAGGTGTCCACGGGTTTTCTTTTTTCATGTGTCCACCAATGAGGTGACGGAGTTTCCTTCAGCTGCCTCCCCATCTCCGCCGCGGCTCATCAGTTGTTCTCCTCGTCGCTGTCGTCGGGGCTGATGGCCGGGCTGTAGGTGGGCGAGGTGGGGCTGTACCCGGGGGAGGTGGGGCTGTACGTGGAGCCTTTGGGGCTAGTTGGCGAGTACGTAGGAGACGTGGGGGAGTACTTGGGGGAAGTTGGAGAGTAAGTGGGTGAAGTCGGGGAGTATTTGGGGCTGGTGGGGGTGTAAGTGGGGGAGGTGGGGGAGTAGGTCGGAGAGGTGGGGCTGTATTTCGGGGTCGTTGGGGAGTAAGTGGGGGAGGTTGGGGAGTACTTCGGCGACGTTGGGGAGTACTTTGGCGAGGTGGGGGAGTATTTCGGGGAGGTGGGGGTGTACTCCGGGGAGCTGGGGCTGTATGAGGGTGAAGTCGGGGTGTATTTCGGGAGGTGGGGGAGTAGAGAGGAGAACTGGGGCTGTAAGAGGGGGAGCTGGGGGTGTAGGTGGGCGACTGCGGGGTGTAACGTGGACTGGAGGGCGAGTAGGACGGAGAAGTGGGGGAGTACGAGGGAGAGGTGGGGGAGTAGTTGGGGCTGGTTGGGGTGTAGTTGGGGGAGGTCGGGGAGTAAGAAGGCGATGTTGGGGAGTAAGAGGGTGAGGTGGGGAGTAGCTGGGTGATGTGGGCGTGTAGTTCGGCGATGTGGGGCTGTAGCTGGGGCTGGTTGGCGAGTAAGAAGGAGAGGTGGGCGAGTAGGATGGGGAGGTGGGGGAGTAAGATGGAGAGGTTGGGGAGTAAGAGGGAGATGTGGGGGAGTAAGAAGGCGAAGTGGGTGAGTAGCTGGGTGACGTTGGGCTGTAGCTGGGCGACGTCGGGCTGTAGCTCGGTGAGGTGGGAGAGTAGGATGGGGATGTGGGCGAGTAGGACGGGGAGGTGGGGGAGTAGGAAGGAGACGTCGGGGAATAAGACGGAGACGTGGGAGAGTAGGACGGAGAGGTCGGGGAGTAACTGGGTGAGGTGGGTGAGTAGGAAGGAGACGTCGGGCTGTAGTTGGGGCTGGTTGGGGAGTAAGAGGGGGAGGTGGGGGAGTATGAGGGGGATGTTGGGGAGTAGCCAGGGCTCTGAGGGGTGTAGCCTCCAGGGGAGCGCGGCTCGTAGGCCGGGGAGGTGGGTGAGTAGTTGGGTGACATGGCTCCACCTAGGAGAAAAACAGAAACGTTTAAGGGTGGAGAAAAATCATTTTTCCAATTGTGTTTTCTAACTTATATTCTTTTAAAAATTAAGGCAATAAGCGAAAAAAAAGAAATGACCCAAAAATCTGCAAGATAGTAAAAAGTAGAAGAAACTAGACTGTTAAATCCACAGTCGAAAATCCAAATGTCGACCCCTGAGAGCCCATCTGAATGAAAATGGCGAGTTTAGACAAAAAGTGCCATAAAGCACTCTGTCCTCAAACGAGAACAGTACCCGGCTTAAACTACATATTCTATAACAGAATCATTGATGGGCCATGTTGTGCTTTTTCCCCTCAGCGTCTAACCTGGAGATGGGATGTACGGGCTGGCAGGTCCTGGAGATCCTGGAGACCCAGGAGTGGGAGACCAGGCCGGGGAGTAGCCCGGAGAGAAGCCACTTGCGTCTGAGGCTGCACTGGGAGAGAAACCTGCTGCTCCGGGGGTCATGCCGCTTCCTGGAGGAAAAAAAAAAATCAAGCAAACTCAGTTAAGTAAACCAAAACAAAGAGAGGACGAAAGAAAGTGACCCGAGCAAACGCTTACCGACACTGGGGGACCAGGCACCGTAGGCCGGTGTTGCTCCTGTGTTCCACGGGGTCATGGCAGGCGACATACCGCTCATGGGACTCGGCACCGTACCAAAGAACATTCCAGTGGCTGCAAATAGAACAGATACAGAACGTAAACATTGTGGCTCTTACGCCATATCTGCGATAGAAACACTTCTGCATTATCTCGAATAATATCTCGCCACTTACGTCCAGCCACGCTGATGCCGGGTATGTTTGTGGGGATCTCCATGCCGTATTTGCACTTCTCAGCGTCCAACAGCAGGTCAAAGCATCCTGTACCAGCGGGGGCGAGCTGGCCGAGCATGATGTTTTCAGACACCCCTTTCATGGGGTCACTCTCACCATGGGATGACGCCTCCATCAACACATCCACCTAGAGGAGGAGGAAGAGTGGAATAGGGGGAGAAATTGTTATTAAAATGCCCTTAAAAAAAAAAAAAAAACAGCAGTTTTAGCGTCCGTGATAATGGTCATCTTACCGTCTCCTCAAAGGAACACTTCATGAGTGGTCCTGTGTCCTGACGGTTGATGCCGTGACGTGTGATGGCCATCAAGTGACCGCGGCAAGTCATGGTGTCACAAAGCAGAGCCAAGTGACGGTAGTTGACGTAGGAACCGTCAAAGGAGATGACGTGGTACAACTCCCTCTCCAGAGCCTTTCGCACGGCCTCAATCCCCAACACCTGAGTAAGAGAGAGCGCGCAGAAGAGGGGGAATGTAAATATTTGTGAAAATCTGCCGTAATTCAATTTACACAAAGCTGTTTTTATGCTTCTGTACCGTGAAGATCTCCACGATGTCATTGGAGGTGGTTCTGACGGGATCTACGTCCTTCTCACTGAGGACCCTCATGAGGCTCACGCCGTCTGTCTCGAGGATCCACTCCTGCAGCGCCTTGAACTCGCCGTCCTCCGTGATGATGATCTTCTTCTTGTTGTCAGTCTGAGGCAAGTGCATGTACACCTGGAGGAGGAGAGTGCGACCTTTAACTGAGAGACCCAGGCGGGTACTTCCGTTTGTTACTGAAGACGAGTTTGTGTGAGGTCTGTGATGATCCTGCAGAGGGAACCTGCTGTGAGTGAATGTCATTGTTAGTGTGCGTTCACGGTATTACCTTGCTGATCTGCTCAATGCCTTGCAGGGTCATGTCTGTCAGCATGTTTGACTCGATGCACCTCAAGAACACATCGTCATCCATTTTGTCCACCACCTCCTCATCCTAGACAAAGAAAATACAGGTATTTATAATTCATACTAAAGGTTACTACAGCTTAAGGCATGTTTTATTTAAGACTTGAATAGTTTTTTAATGTTAGTTAGAGTAAATTTAAGAGCAATTTACAATAACCAAGATTTAAAAAGAGGAAAGAACAAACATTACGTAAGGTAAGGGACAATTTCGACCAAATGATTATTGTAACATAAAGAAGACTTTGTCCTGTGGTGGAGACGAGGGAGCTTTTTAATACTTGGTATATGTTGGCCTACTGCCTCGATTTCTATTTCTGTCCTTGCAACATCAGAAAAAGGGTTTATAAAATCCTGTTTTCATGTCTAAGAACATTAAGACTTTAATTAATTTACAACATTTATGAACAAACGTTTTATTTTTGGATTGATGAATTCATTGCCTTTTAAGACTTTTTAAGAATCTGTGAAAACTCAAAACATTTAAGGTGACTACTTTATTTTATTTATCATTATCGTTTATAAAATCAGTTCTCACCTCTTGGAACTTGTTCTCATCGCTGTTCATGATTCTGATTCGTAGAACGAGCTTCTCAGCGTTGTCGTCATTGAAAATACAGTTCAGGTCGTCTCCGAAACCTTTCCAGAGAAACAGAAGTGTCATCAAGGAGAACCGCCTTGTTTCTGTTACTGACTAACAACGTGCACAAAACCCACCCGCGTTGATCTTCTCTGCAATCTGCTCCATAGTCAGCTTGCGATCAGTCATGTGCTTGCGGTCGAGCTCGATGCGCAGCAGCCACGGCGAAATGCGCGTCACGTCAAAGTCGGGCATCTCATAGTAGACGTTCACCCACTCCTGGTCCTCGGCCACCACCGTGTTCTGGGGGTTGGGGTCGTAGTAGATGGCGGTGTTGGCTGTCACCTAAGTAAACAGGCAAATGTTTAGTCACTGCTTTTAAATTTGGATGAAACTATTCTCTTTAAATGACACAGTTTTAGATCAAAAACAAAATCTTTACGGTCTATTTCTCTCTCTGACCTTTCGCAGTGTGGTGTGCTCCAGTCGACAGAGGATGTCCTTCGCCCTCTCAGCGTCACGAGCTGCCTGACCCAGCAGGAAGACCGTCAGCGAGGGTGTTTTGGGCCTCTTGGAGATGTTGATCAACTCCTTTAGACGAGGCACACCGAGTGTTACGTTCTTGGCTGACACACCGGCGTAGTGGAAAGTGTTCAGGGTCATCTGGGTGGCCGGCTCTCCCAGCGACTGAGCAGCCAGAGCGCCGACCATTTCACCTGGGTGGGCCTGTGAGTGCAGGTTAACGTAAGATCAGTTTTTATTTTTTAAAAAAAATCAACAGTCTGACACCTCTGGATGCGACAATGTGCTAAACTTACAATGGACTGATTGAATTTGGTCTCGATCTCTCCAAGCAGCCAGTCGAAGGCTTCTGTGGAAAGGCGGAACTCCTCCGTCATGCGTTTGGAGCAAAGGGTGGAGCGCAGGTGGATGTTGAAGAGCAGAGTGGCGTTCTGCTGCGCCTGTCTGCTCAGCGGGTCTTCTCCATTCACAATTACAAGCTTTTTACTCAGCTCATGAACACCTGCGGGTGCAAACACATGCGCAAAGATTGAGATTTGTGCTGAGTATAGATATTTATTAGGCTTCGTGGTGCAGTCTGTAATGTTACATTTCATGCAACAGTTGAATCTCAGTTACTCCGATGCTGTGAGAGATACTTTTCTCTCTCTAGCATAAAGAGCGAATTCGACTTTAACTGTTCTACTAATTATGTAATGCTTGGGGATTCACCAGGTGGCTTTACATGGCTTTAAGGAGCTCCCGAGGTCAGGCCACGACCTTCTAGTTCTAATCTACAGCCAACGCTCCTTCCACATAGATCTCAAAGTCCTGTAGCTAAATATAAACCGAAGAAACCGAGTAACAACTTGGCTGCGTGAGTTCACAGCTAATTTCACAGATGACGAATAAACAGTGAGCCTTGATATATTGTTCTTTAATTATCATTTTTGAGCTCACCCTCAACCACCCGTAGAGGATTGAGGTCTGTTGGAGTTCGAGTGTTGATGCGGAAGATCTTCTGAGCGTTCCAGATCATTCTGGCCAGGTTGCACGGCAGCACCACCTGCAGGCGAGGAGAAACACTGCATTATACGACTATTTATGATTTCACGTGCCGGAAAAAGAGACTGTTGCAAGAGCAGAGGGGCATCTATGAATGTGAGCGTACACACCTTACTGTCCCCAGTGGGGAAAATGGCTCGGAGGACCTCCCTGTCCTCCTTCATCTTGTCAAACTCCCTCTCCAAGGTACTCTGCACATGGGCATTGGTCAGCACATCTTTGACGACGTCTTCCTGCAGCATCCGCCTCAGCGCACGTTCATTGGTGCAGTCAAACTTAAACCTGGGCAGAAAATAACAAAATAGTTAAGCCACTGATTGTAGATAATTAAATTATGCACATAGCTGAGTAGATTTCTTAAAATGGTAGAGACACACCAGAGCAAGTCTTTACATTACATACGCTGTTATGTGTAGCTACATGCTAACTTCAGGGAAATATGGAAATTTGGTTGCCGATGTTGTTAATTTCTCCCTGATTTTGGATCAGATTCCTGCTGGAACATGTGCAGTTGTGACATGTTTGGTTTGGAAGCTTTTATTGTTGATTGTCGGGGTGGAAAATGCGGAGAAGGGGGCTTAAAGAGACAGGCGCGAAAAGGGAGCATATCAGACAGAAGGTAAATACAGCTGTTCTAGCACAGACAGTATGACAAATAAAGTGTTAATTGCATGTAACATGTTCTAGTAGAAACCGGAAATACAAGTATGAACCTGCACAATAGATAACCTTTAACTGCCGTGTATAACATGTGCGTGTGTGTGTGTGACTTACTTCTTTTCAAAGGCCTTGTGTGAGGGTTTGAGTGTTGCCACATTTTGGAACTCGACGTTCTCTCCTGCCAGGCCGTCCTCGCCGTAACGCAGCTGAACCACCTGGTTGATGGAGTTACGCACAGTGCCATCGTACTTCACCATCACAGACTCCATGGACTTGATCAGACGACGCTGGATGTAACCTGGTGAGGTAGATTTGTATCATTAAAACCTGAAAAGCTTCCATTTAAATGGCTGAGTCTAGTAATTACTGATAACACATCCTTATGAAACATATCCTGACTCATTTCTTTTTCACGCAGCTGAACGTACCGGTCTCAGCAGTCTTTACGGCTGTGTCGATAAGACCCTCTCTGCCTCCCATGGCGTGGAAGAAGAACTCTGTTGGAGTCAGGCCAGCCAGGTAGGAGTTCTCCACAAAGCCTCTACTCTCAGGACCGTAGTCATCCTTAATGAAGTGAGGCAGCGTGCGGTGTTTGAAGCCGAACGGGATTCGTTTACCCTCCACGTTCTGCTGCCCCACCACAGCAATAACCTGCATGAGGACATAAGCGGTAATGTGAATTGAAGATTTGATTCTTTTTTTTGAGAGGTATTAATGATGTTGGATGGATTCCTTTACCTGTGAGATGTTAATCTTTGACCCCTTTGATCCAGCCACCACCATGGACTTGAAGTTGTTGTACTCGGACAGAGACTTCTGGGCTGACGATCCCGTTTTGTCACGAGCGTCATTGAGGATGCGGTTCACCTGGTTCTCAAAGGTCTGCCTCAGAGTGTTACCGGGGGTCGGCTCCAGCTCGTTGTTGTGGGCTTTCTCGATGACCTGGAAGACAAAAGTCAAAAGGTAAGATGTGACTTCTCTGCATATAATATCTGCTGAAACAGGTTGGGTTGTTGATGACTGTAGAAATACTTTACGCTTACTTCTATCACATCCTGTTTGGCTTTCTTGATGGTATTCTGAATGTCGAGGTAAGTCTTGGCGTCAGCAATGGAGTCGCCGATACCAATGGAATGACCTGAAGAAAACATCAAGCGCAAACTCATAAATATTAAGACAAAATAATGGCAAAGAATACAACGGTTGCAAAAAATGTTTACTTACCCTCGATGAGAAGCCAGTTGTTGACCACAGTCTGAATGTTGGAGTAGAAAAGTCTGGTGATGTCGTGGCCCATCTCCAGGTAGGAGATGTGGACGAGGGAGCCGGCTGAGGTTCCCAGAGACTTTTTACACAGGATTCCCATGATCAGCTCGCCGTTCTCCACAATGACCTGTGTGACAGATTTGAACGTGAGCTCGTTTGCGTCATCATTCTTTCATCTACACATGATTAATCAGGGATCTTGTACCTTTGTGTCCCCCGGGGAGATGTGTTTGTAAGGGCCACTGTCTTCATCGTCAGGATGGGTGCTGTGTGTGCGGATCACGTTAATGTGTCCGGGAATGATTAAGCTGAAGATCTGCTTGCCCGTCCACAGAGGGCGGGGCTTGAGGATGGCCGGCTGAGGCACTTTCCCGTCCCAAGTGGAGAGGAACATGAGAAGGTTCATCACTTCACCCTGAAGTGGAGAAACAAACAGTGTTAAGATCCTTTTTTTTTTTGACAAGAAAAATCAGCAGCTGGTGCTCCCATTTTAATCCTTACCCTCTCTAAGAAGACGTCTCTTTTGGTGAATTTGCGGACGGCAGTGAGGGTGTCCTGCACAATACCCATGACAGGCCTGTTGGACTGGGGTGTGACGATCATACGCGGCACCATAGCCAGCTCCTGAATCTCTGCCCTCGTCTCAAGGGACTGAGGCAGGTGAAGGTTCATCTCATCCCCGTCAAAGTCAGCGTTGTATGGGGTGGTGACACTGCAGGGAGACGAGAGGACGGGATGTTAGAACTTTTCAGTATAGATAAAGTACAAATATCACCATAATATAACATTAATGTAATACAAGTTAAAACAACAAAATGCATTCACAGTTCCGTAAAATCAATACCTAATTTATACCAAAATTTGACAAATAATTATTTAACAAATTATTTTATTATTTATCTATGAAAATGCTACTGTCTGTTTCAAGGGAAACACATATAAAAAGCCAGTGATTTCTGGTCTTTATTCGGTACCTGAGATTGAGTCGAAATGTGGACCACGGCAGAATCCGAACCCTGTGCCCCATCATGGACATTTTATGTAGTGTAGGCTGTCTGTTGAAGATGACAATGTCGCCATCACACATGTGTCTTTCCACCTAAACAGAGAAAACACCAGATTTAGTCAGTATAAAGATATATTAAATCATCATCTAACAGTCATTGCTTTAGAGCTGCTCATAAATATTTCGAGCTTGCCTTGTAGCCAATCTGCAGGTGAAGGTCACTTGGTTTGGGGTGGAATCGCAGGTCAATTCTGTCTCCATTGTCACGGATGATGTATTTGGCTCCTGGGTACTGGCTGTTGCCTCTCCGCACCAGCTCTTGTAATCTAAGATGGTCATCAGAATGGATTAGCAGACATAACGTTTCATAAAAACTGTTTTGAAATACAGTTTTTTTTTTTACGCTTTGCATAATATTTTATCAGCTATTTACTTTGCAGTACCTGTCAATATTAAAGGGCGTGACAATTTCTGGGAAGGTCATATTGGCTGCGATGGATCTGGGCACCCCCACTTGGTCGATCTGCAGGTTAGGGTCCGGGGTGATGACAGTTCGGGCAGAGAAGTCCACACGCTTGCCCATAAGGTTACCTCGGACTCGCCCTTCCTTACCCTTTAGACGCTGTTTTATGGATTTGAGAGGGCGGCCAGACTTTTGCATTGCCTGTGAAAGGAAAAATTCATTGATCATTGATAATTCCAAATACTGACTGTGAAAGCAACTGAAACTGGGCAAACATCAATGCATTTTTAGATTATGTTTAATTGAATCTTGTACTTGGTTCAAATCTAGCACATGGGGAAGTGCAAACATACCCTTGGCAGGCCTGGCAATTCATTGTCCACCATTGTGGCGACATGAAACTGGAGCAGTTTGACATCCTCAGCTATGACGTGAGCCGCCGCACCACTCTGCTCATTTCTTCTCAGCTGGTTGTTGATCTTGACAATGTCGGCCAGCTTGTGGGTCAAGTCATCCTGTAAAACAGAGGATTTGTTGTCATTGTCGTCTCATTTTTACACAGCTTGAAAACATACAGTGTAATGACAACATAACAGTCTGGGGTCATAATACTGTACCTGGTTACGAGCAGAGCCCTGCATGACCACAGCAGGCCTGACAGCCAGTGGAGGAACAGGCAACACAGTTACAATCATCCATTCTGGTCGGGCGAACTTGGGGTCCATGCCCAAGATGATGTCCTCCTCATCCGAGATGCGCTTGAAGATCTCGTGCACACGCTCTGGACTCAGCAGGATCTTCTTCTCCTGTGAATCTTCGTTCACATGCTTCCACTCTGCATACAGCTCCAAGCCGGAGCGCCTAATGCGTGGCTGGTAGCGTCCACAGCCACCATGGCCCTGTGAAAGTCACATTGTGGGAGGTGAAGAAAATTAAAATAAGTTGGACATTGTGCGGGCTAAAATGCACACTAAATATGACAAAAAGACTCGTCCGCATACCTTCTCCTTGGTAATGTCCTCCTCAGTCTCCTGCTGCTCCATTCCAAATTTGTTGTCCATCTCCTCTCCTCCTTCACAGATATTTTTTCCTTTGCAGAGCTCGTACACATGTGTCAAACGTTTCCTGGGCTGCCCTTTGGATTTGATCAGGATGTCTTTGATCTTTGGGTTGTTCTGGAGATAACAGCAACAAGGTCAGCATAAAAAACCATCAAGACTAAAATTATACTTTTCAGGTCAAATATCAGTGATTATTATCAGTAAGGACGGTGAGATGCTGAATATACTTACCGAATCCACTAATAGCTTAGAGCAAAAGAAGCAGACACATCGAAGAACCTTCATGATCTTTGTTACGAAGCCAACATGGAAAACTGGCTTTGCCAGTTCTATGTGCCCGAAATGGCCAGGGCATTCTGTCATGTTGCCTGAGGACAGAAAAACCATGCTTATATTATTAATAAGTAATGACATCGGATAGGGACAGCAGTCAACTGAGTAATAATAGATTTTGGCATTAAATGATAACATGACATACCTGCACATGTCTGACATCTTCCAGTTCTTTCTATGACCCCTTGTCTTGGGTCCATAAGGCCACCAAGTTTTGGACGTCCTCCTTCTGTTGTTTCGGGGTATTTGATACCCCCTTCCGTAACAGACATCCGTTTCTGGGGAGATAGACATTGTGTTTAAGTTGATGTTGAGATAATCAGTTGACCATCTACTTGCTATCAGTGCTATAATGTAGATGTCAATACCTTTACATATATGTAAGCCATAAATATTTATTTTCAGTAAGTATTTGTCAACATTAGTGATACAACCAAAAACTCCATAATAATTTAGGGTTAAGTGTTACAAAATGTGTTTCAAGTAAATTTCTGTAAACTTTTACTCCTATAAGTTATGCTCAATTACATAAACATTCATTATTTGTATTAATTAGGCTTTTTAACTATAGAATACCCAATCCCGGGTTAAATAAAAAAAATTAAATGCATATCGGACGTTGTTTAAGTACCCTTTATTTATTGTGAGAAAACAGACCAATGCGTACAAAGCGACCAGGAGTAAAACCAACCGAGCCGTGTCAAAAACGAATAACTATAAAATAAACACAATTTCCACTTCTTGATGGGCCTAGCAGATACATCGCATAAATTAAAAGGGAGTTTAATTCATGTGATAGCATGGATCATTTCTGAAAATGTTGTGCTTAAAGTTTTTCAAACTTCCTGCAACATGCTAGTTAGCACAAGCTCCACCAGCCTGACACAGCTAGTTAGCTAGGCTAGGCTAACAGTCGGCATCTTCCGTTGTAAACAGAACCATGTCTTTGCCACATATGTTACACGACAATATTAGTCAAGAAACTGTAAGAGTGATGTGTGATCTGTATGAGAATTAATGAAAAATACCCCACTCCCCCCAAAAGAAAACCTACAAGCTCATCTGGGCTGATGATGCCGAATTGAACTCTCTTGATCGTGCGCAATGGGCATGCGCTGTCGCCGGAGGGCGGTCCGTGCATCCTGTCTATTCAAAGAGACGCGTCCTTCCTCGGCACGCCGCTTTGTGAGCAGGAACAGCCTTTAAATTGTCACCACGACTCTGGTCAGGCCGCCAACGGTGACCGGAAAGTCTCCGAAGGCGATATCCCAGGGACCTCTGCTGTCGGTTGCCTTAATGGTCGAGTTATTTGTGTTTTGGTCCTAAGTAAGATGGCTACCGACTACTCCCTTCCCTTTTTTGATGTACACTGTGGAGCGCTCTAAGCGCTTCTGAGCATGAACTGGCTCAACGCTTGTTTATATAGACTGAGTGCCTGCTACGGGGTTGCATACTCAGAAAGACAGGGACTGACTCTTTGGAAGGTGGGACATAGAACTCTATAGTAAAACGCTCATTGGCCATTCAAGACAGTTATATGAATAATAAATTTGGTCTTACGTACAGCCAATTAGAGCGCACGTTCATTTTTTCCAACGAATCAGAGCTTAAGGCGGGTGTTGATTTAATCTAAACTCACTCTGATTGGCTTTATCAAAACAGAGTAGGCGGGGTGTAGCATATTTTGCATACAAAACATGAATATTCAATTGAAATCGTACGCATTCGTCCGTTTTCTTATTAATATTGAGCAGTGGAGCAGAGATGACCAATGGCTACAAAGAAAGGAAGCTTCTTAGAATAATTTCAATAAAACCCGCCCTGCTTCCGATGTTTGCCGAACGTGGCCGATGTGAATTTCTTCCCTCAGAGCAAAAATAAAAAAAATCTCTGTTGTGCCGTTCGTCTCGCTCTAGATCAGCCTGGGCTCTAAGAAAAGAGGCTCAGGGCTGAGGCCTGTTAAGACCTTTGCTTAAACACGGGAAAATGGTCGAAATTCATAATATTTTCAACTCGAAACACTGTATCGTGGATTATTTTCGATCTGCTTCAGAAACACACTGAATTGTCGGGTTTTCGTCCCTTGCATTTTTGGATTTGTGGGACTTTGTTGCAAGCCTCGGACTCGCCTGCGCGTCATCACCGGCCAGGGGACTGGATTTTCCGTACGCCTTATAGGAAAGTCTCGGGGAAGCCTTGAGTGTATATTTAACGTTTGTTTTTCAACAGCTTTTGACTATTTTCACATCAACATGTTCCGTGTGAGATTTATATCTAATAATACTGTCCAGTTTTTCTGATATTATTTATAATTTTGTCAAAATGTAAAATACTTTCGTAGGCCACGTTTCGAAAGCAGTCTGAAATCCCGTCGTTTTGGCGGTTAAGTTAACATTACTTAGCTAATTACTTATTTAGCAACTACCTTGAATTACTCAAAAATGTGATTATTATAAGACATTTACTAGCCAGGCGAATGCGATATTAAATACAAACTCGTTAAATTTCTCTTTTTAGTGTTAAGGATGATCTGGTTAGCTTAACGTGTGACTGCCGTACCGACAACGATGGTATGTTACGTGCTTTTACTTTAAAAATATCAACATTTATTGTGTGTGGCTAATGTAGTTAGAACTTAAATCGAGATAGACCATGTTTAAGTTGTGTTGTGCTCAGTGTTGAATATGTAGAGGATAAATTAGCCTGATGGTTTAGCATTGTAATTAACGTTTACGGACAAAACGTTTAGCTAACGTTAGCTTGTTAATTATTAGCCACGTTAGCTAAGTAAATGTACGATTTTGCGAGTCATTTTTTGAAGTGATGTTATTGCTGTAGTACATGGATATTGTTTATAGTGCTAACGGGAGTATTTACGGTGTCGTAACGTTACACTGAGGATCGAAGTGAGACTATTACAGTTAGCTCAGTTGGACTTCATTAGCGCCCAACATGGCGGTGTTTGACGATATGCTTCTTGTTGTGAACGAGAAAGATGGAGTCTGGGATATTCTTGTTGGCCAACTTGACCGGCGTAAGGGCTGCGCATTTTCAGAAAAGTGTCGAGTTTTGTGTCAAAATAAGGAGCGGATACATTACTCTTTCATCTCTTTATCTCTAACATGATATAATATGAAGTGTAGAAACTGCTTGTAAGTTTTGTTGCTCACATTTCTACAGTCTTCGTCGGTGTCGAAGTTGAAGCCATTTTGCTACCTAACTACGTGCATATTTGTCTGTTATTGGAAGAATAATGCTGCTGTTAAGTCAGTGAGATGTTGTAGAGCAGATTTTACAGTGATTATGACACAGAAAGTACCCAGCTCTTTTGCTCAGTCTCATGATTACTTACAGTGTAGGTGTTATAGGTTAGTTAAAGTATTAATCTTGTCTCCGGGGACTAGGAGATGCCATTAGCTTGTTACACAATAGATTTATCTGGTTAGCTGTCGTTAGTTGTGCCCAAGGGAAGGGGACACGTTTGCCTGCTGTTCATGGCTATATAAATGCCTAAAAGCAGAACGGTACACTTTTAATATATGGTTTAGAGAGCCACAAATCCCCATTGTCTCATTCAAGCAGGTATTTGCCCAAGATCCTGAAATATTTCTCTCCTGACTGTTTGTGCATGTTGTCATATACTTAAAACTGCACAGTGGCTGAACTGTATCTCTATATTTTAGTCTATACTTGCATAAACTCAGTCGGATGTAGCTAGTGTTTATTAGATGTAATGACTGTATCAGAGCTCAAAACATTTTGACACCTTTGTGTTACGTATTTACTGCCTTTTGTTTAAATAAAGACACTCAACCAACACGATGGACTGTGGGATTGTTTTATTTTTGAGTAATTTCACAAAATTCATTTGAACATTACATTCATGTTATGTGGCACAGCTCAATGTTGATGTGCTGCTACCAGCATGAACATGCCTCCTTGCCATCATCTCTTTTTTTGGCAGGTCCAGCAGAGAAAGACATCATTCCAGCCCAGAAGAAAAGGATAGATGCCACATCTGCAGTATCCTTATTGAGTCAGAACCATGATCTGGTTTGAGTTATGTTATTTAATTAAAAAAGTAGGTTTGATAAGCATAGAGGAATGTGACAGTAAATCACTTTGTTCACCATGTGCCATGCAATACCATGACTTATACAAAGGATTCATTATTGACCAGCTGGCTCCCTCCTCTGGCCCATGTTGAGAATGATCAGCTTGCAAAGACATTGCACAACCACATTTTCAATGCGGAAGGGAGTCCCACCAGGCTGTCAAACGTGCTCCCTCTGCTGCAACAAGGAGGTTAGTGCAAAGAGAAGCTTTAAGATATCAGGCCTGTAGTTTAATAAGGATTTACACACGTTTTGAACAGTAGATATTCATCCATGTGCTTTTAATTGTGGAAACATCTACACCAATGTTTGCAAAGGGTTTCCACAAAACATTAGTTTGATATCAGAAGCAATTTCCTCACCTTTTCTGACCAGGATTACAGATGAAATGTATGCAGATCAGTGTGGCGAGTGGCTATTTACATGTCATTTAACCATGCCTATCGGGATTGTGGTTAACATGTAAAAATGACAAATTGTAAATGCTATGAAACACCACTCACAATTGACTTCAGATATATGTATGTAATATGTTTATATATTAGAGTGTAGTTCATGTACATATATGCTAGTACTGATACAGTGTGTTTTTGTATTTGTATTTTGTGTGAATATTTCCGTTTTATGCATCCTCATACTGTGACCCAATATACATTTATATAACAGGTCAGTTCCAGATGAAGACTTAACATAGCCTCAAAAATATGATTTATTTTGCTTGATGACATAAAATGTAACCATTTGCCCAACCTCAACCCCCACTACAGGTGTTAAATTTATCTAAACAGAGCACATTCAGTATCATATATATATATCTACTTATGATATTTAAAGTATATTTTTCAGTTATACTTATGTAGTTACACCTGAGTATAATTTTAAATGCAAGTTTAACTGATCACTATCATTTGCACACAATTGTATTGTTACTTTTACAGCATCTGATCTCTTCTAGCACTGCGCTACAATTTAAACATGCAGGTGTTCTTTAAACTGGATGTTTGCAAGAGCTAGAAATGTGTCAAATTATGACCTTTAATTTCAAGATACTGAATGCTTATGAGAGTTAACATCATTTCTGAAAAATTGTTGACTTCTGATGTGTTTAGATTTGCCTGATTTTTCAGATTTTTTTAAGTGACAGAATTGGTTGTATTTTTTATTCTAATTGATTCTAAGTGGTATTGGCCGATGGAAGTTTGCAAGTACGCTGACAGCTTTAGGCGTTGCTGATTCGATTACTTGATGGTTTTGGCAGTTGGACTTTTTTGCGTGATCTGTGGCCAACAAATGGGTGGCTTAAAGTTGTACACAGCAGTTGCGCGTTTAGAGCAGGCATCGCTGTGATGTGGTGTTTGAGAAAAATAGTTCAGACTGTCTGTATTATTACATTTTTTGTCCCTGTGCCCCCTGTTTAATATAGTACATACATGCCGCAGCATGTCATTTCCTCAAGAGAAATAAATTCCTGAAAGGGGTGAGGAATTAATGTATCTAGGGGGAGCTCTTGTCTATTGATGTCAGAGCCTGACAGCAAGTGTGTTTTCAGGGGAAGTTGGGGGGGTTGTAGCACAAAAAAGAAGGCGAACAAGGAGGGAGGGAGAGACAGACAGGCAGATGCAAAGCATGGTGGGAGGAGCAGACTATTTATTTCAATCTCATTTACAATCTAAAACCATAACTGCACTCTGATTGCTCTAGAAAAACAGCAGCTCCATTAGATGTATGCAGCCTGTGAGCTGTTGCACCTGAAGTACAATCCATAAACAATACAGTATACACCTGCTTTCTCCAAAATAATGCAGCTACTGTTGACAAGCACGGACACGTTTCTCCGAACACTAAAAATCAAGGTAACATGTCTTAAAGGCTGTAATGCTGTTTATTGGATAAACCATCCCTGCTGGTTAGTGGTGGGAGAAGTATTAAGATCCTTTACTAAAGTACTAATACTAGCCTGTGAAAATACTATGTTATAAGTAAAAGTAAGTAAGTTTAATCAGGAAAAGTATGCTTAAAGTATGAAAAGTAAAAGTACAGAATACAGAAAAATCTTTTTAAAAAAAACAAAATAATAAAACACCAAAAATTCCCCAAATAATATATTTTAAAAAAAAACCCCAAACTAAAATTGATTTTAAAGAAGAACCCAAAACTCAAATATATATATATATATATATATATATGTATAAACAGCAAAAGTTATTTTATTAAAAATGGGGAAACAACACAAAGTCGTAAGCAAGGGAGAAGAAGAAAAAAATCAAAAACCTTCAAATTATAGACAAAATTGAAAATAACACTCCTCAAAATAACTTAATAAGAACATTTAAAAAAGAAAAAACAATGTTTATCATAATAGAGGGCTGTTAATTTTCTGTGAATCGACTGAGTGATTAATCAGCTAATTATTGTAGCTGGTAATTTAATTTATGACAAACAATATATTTATAAACCCTTTTTATGTTTTTTTTTAAATGCAAAAATCTTTATTAAGTAACTAAAGCTGCCAGATACATTTTGTGAAGTAAAAAGTACAGTATTTCCCTCTGAAATGTAGTTGAATAAAAGCATAAAAATACATTAATAAAGTAAAGGACAAGTACCTTGAATTCATTCTTAAGTACAATACTTGAGTAATTGTACTTAGTTACACTATTGCTGCTGACCATGAAATGGACGTATTGCGAGCCTTAGTAAAGTTTTTGTAAATCAGATCCGGGAAACTCATTGCTGTAAAAATAACCAAGCCTAGCTTACGTTGTCAGCTTTGTGCGCCATCTAAAAATAGACCAAAAAATGTTATGAAACCTGTCCAGTCATCACAGCCCTGTGTGTAGACTTTGCGTGGAAAATAAGAGTGAAGTGCCTGTTGTTACAGAATGAGAAATAATCTGTTTTAGGCTGTATTCCCCTTTAAGTTATGCACCAGGATGTTGTTTTGTAATAAGGATGGGTGACGCAGGGTCGTAGGCATGTCTCTCGGAGAGCCCATTGGAACAGGCCGGCCCATTTCTGTCTGCGAGAGAATGTCCTGTTCTTTGGGTGTTTGTTTTGGCTGATGTCAGCCCCTGCCAAGCGTCTTCATCTTTCTTTTATCCTTCCTTTTATCATCCACACACCCTTTCAGACCTTCCAAATTCTCCTCTACTCTCTTTTATTCTTTTTAGGCGGCTCATTTGTAGAGAACAGACTTGAAGTAGGAATGTTAAGTCAGCTAGTATTTGAGTTTTGCTGGAGATCCAGGTTTTGTTCAAGTTCTTTCAGCCTCTTCCTGGAACTATCTGGGTGCTAAATTAATTGCTCTTGATCCTACCTCGCGTTGCAATCGGCTTAGTGCTAATCTGGGCTTCTCACAGTGCAGCCAAGTCTCGTCCAGGCAATGCTGCTGCACTGAGCTGTCCACTGCTCTCTTCTCCTGAGGTCTTGACCTCTGGCACTGCCTGTCATGCTCCCACCGTATTTTTTCACTATCAATCTTGAGCTTTTGTGAACCTTTTTTTTTGTTGTGAATCAACTTGGCCTACCCTTTTTTATGTACAGTCCGCCCTTGTAGTCACATGATAGCTTTTCCTCCCTCTCAGAAGCGTCTCTTCTATTGTCTGAACCTCCCACTTGCACTCAAACCTTTTTCATTTTTTCTTGGACTCCCTCTTCCACTCTCTTGTCTTCCCTCCCTCGCTGCATTTCCTTCACTCCTCTCAGTTGCACACTAAGATTCAGAGGTGGCCACATACTGCCTGCCTGCTTTCCTGACCGTACCACTTGCCCTGCCACTTTTTCTTCTTTCTCACTTTTTTATACCTCAGCGCTGGCAATAGCCGCGGCAGGAGGCATTATGCTTTCGAGTTGTCCGTCCGTCCATCTAAACATATACTTATGAAGGTGATCTCTCAAGAATGCATCAGGGAATTTCTTCAAATTTGAAACATATATTCACTTGGACTCAATGATGAGCTGATAAGATTTTGGTGGTCAAAGGTCAAGGTCCCTGAGACCTCGTCTGTCTCATTCTTGTGAATGCAATATCTCCTGAACATCTTAAAGGAATTTTGTCAAATTTGACACAGACATTCACTTTGACTTTGTTAACCCGATTAGATTTCAGTGGTCAAAGATCAAAGGTGAAGGTCACTGTGACTTTGTCAGTCTCATTCTTGTGAATGCTGTGTCTCAAGAACACCTTGCGGGAATTCCTACAAATTTGGCACAAATATTTAATTTGACTCATAGATGAGTTAATTGGAATCTGGTGTTCCGAGGTCAAGGTCACGGCAACCTTGCATCTGTCTCATTTTCGTGAACACAATAACTGAAGTTGGCCTTTGAGAGGGAGTTTCTTTAATATGGCACAAACGTCCACTTGAACTCAAGAATGAACTTATTACAATCTGATGGTCAAAGGTCAAGGTCATGGTGACCTCATAAAACGTGTTTTATGCCATAACTCAAGAACCACCTTGAAACTGTTGTGATAATATAGATCCTCTGTGCTGTGGGGAAGATGTGTGACATATCCATGTTTTCACAGACATGGATGTAAACTGTAAATGCAACTTGTCTGGTGCGTGAAAGCATACAACCGCGTGGCGTTATATCTAGTTTTGTGTTGAGTTTTTCTGCTGTGCTGCTGTTTTGTTTCCCCTGGCATGACGCCATCGCCTCTAACCATCTGCCTCTCTTTCTTTTTTCCTCTTTATTGCATTCCTTTCTTTTGATGTCAGTGCAACTTTCAGCAATTTATTTATTTTATTTTTGATCACAGGACAAGTTTACCTCATGCTGCCATCGCTCAGAAACCCTTTCTTTTCGTTTCTCGTCGCAAGACTTCCTCGGCTCATCTTTCCGGCAGCTCTGATTGAAGTGTCTGTGTGCTATTTAAAGAGGCGTGCAGAAACGCTGGGTTGTTTACAGTGCCCTCAAAGTACAGGCTGTCTAGAAACAGGAAGTACCATCGCCCCGAAGCGCAGCAGCACACAGCGCCAGCCAACATGCAGCCACTTCCTCCTCCTCGTGGCTGAGCAGAGGCTCCAGCGAAACAGGCCTCACGCTTATCAGAGAATTATGCACCCCTCCCCTCTGCTGCCCGTCCTCCTGAATGGCGCACATACACAGCAGGCTTTTCACCCCTCCACCATGTCCTATCTCGCTTTCTCCCATTCTCTTATGCCAACAGCCCCCCCCGACTGTCTCTCTTCGCCAGTACAGCATGCCTGAGTAGCTGCCTGGAGATGAAGGAGCTAATTAATTTGATTTAGCCGTCCTCTCTCTCTGGCAGTGGAAAAACCAGCCCCCCCTCTCCCTCCTCCACACCGTATCAGGCACCCCTCCCAGATGATTTTCCACCTATCCTTTCCAGTCTCCTTTGGCAACGTCCACACTCCGAACCCTCTCTTCTTCTTTTTCTCCTTCGCTTTTTTCGTCCCTGTTACACAACCATATTTTGCCAGCAGTTTATTGCGTATCAAACTGATTATAAATTGCATGCCAACTGTAACTCTCTTACGTGGCCTTTACCCATTATGCCTTTTTTTAGCATTTATCTCTCCTGTGTGCCCAGGGAGCGTTTGTGTGACTCAGCAGTGTTTCACCACTCGCACAAACACGCTTTCTGTTGCTCAGTGTGTCTGAAGCCGGCCTGTTCTGCTACGTGTGATGAAACCCCGCTTCTGTCATTTGATACTCTGATGGATCCGCCCATTGAGTTAAATTAGAAAAGTCCTAAACTATACAACTGTTTAACATCAGTTGTCAAAGTAACTGTGAAACCTTCCGGTGCTTTCATCCTGCACAGTATAAAGTCGTACTCTCAGCGTTGCAGCATGCAGGTTGTGGACATCTGCCCAGGATAGCGTGGTTTAGTCCTTCAGTGTCGTCTTGCAGGCAAGGGGTGTTGCAATGTCAGACTCACCAACTTCTCTACTAAAACTTCACCTCTACTGAAACATAAAACATGAAAAAATGCTTGAACTTTTTTTTCCAGCTGTAACACTCAGCTGCTGAAGAAATGCAGTTTAGACAAAAGTCACAGATGATGTGATCAAGGATATTTCTCTTCCGTTTTCATGTGATTACAGGAAAATGATTTCTCAACCTCAACATGATGTGCATGTTTTCTTCAGGTCACAAAATATTTCTGCAATATTGGCTGTTTTTCTTGTTTTGTTTTGGTTTTTTTTTTGGTTGACATCCTTTTTGCTTGGAGTTCTTGAACCACAGAATGATCATGTGTAAATCAATTGCTCATGCTCAATTTGGGCAGGAAAACTTTATCTTTCTTGCGTGGCTCCACATTGAAGAAGGAATCCAAAAACGGAGAAAATCCTTAATGAATTGGGTGTAAAGGAGGGCACATTCAACAACAGTAAAACACTGTTAAAACATGCATTTACAAACTCACAACTTGTGCAGTATAATCCAAGTCTTGTTTATCCATTTGTATTTTCAGGATCTACCAAACACATGCATTTTTTTCTCAGAAACCTTACTTTTTAAAACACTTCTACATATGACCAGTGTGACATTGAGCCGAGTTCAAAGGCACGCACTTGCTCAGGCGCACTGCTCATATGTAGAGGTGACTGCTAATGTGGAAGTGTTTTAAACAGTAAGGTTTTAGCAAAAATACATGTTTTTGAAGTACTTAGAATATGACACTTGCATTACACTGCACGAGTTGTTTGAGAGTTTGTAAACTAAAGATTTGGGATAGTTTTGCTGTTAATGCAGTCCCCTTTTACTCCAGTCCATCAAGAATTTTCCCTGTTTTTTGATTCTTCGTTGATTGTGAAATCATACTAGAAAAACAAAGTTTTCTTCAAGTTCAGCATAACACAGGATTTAACTGCAATCATTATTCAACATTTGTTTACACATTTTATTTATGTGATTTATTTTCTTAAATATTGATTTGTTTTTATGTTAACACTACGCAGGAATCATGTATACATTCTATGTTGCCGGGACACATTTAATTGTGGCAATTTTTCTCCAAGCAGACATATGAAGTGGCAGAAGTTTAACGCTCTGCTTGAAGGTTTAAGAATTTACAAAGTGATATTGCATTGCCCGTTTTGAAGATTTATTTTTGGGGAAGTGGACCTGTTCACTTTGGTTGTATGCTGCCGATGGCAAGGTTTGTTAATTTACCTGTTTTATGTTTTGTTTTGCATATTCATGGTCAGATTGAACAACACTTTGTGTGTGATGCAAATGTATTCTTATTTTGTGCTTTATCATATATTTGAAACAGTTTGACGGTGGATTTTGTGACTGTGATGTTGACTGAAGTGCATCTGAGACACGAATCCATCTGTAAGGAAGAACCATGGTGTTGTGTATTACCTGGAGGAAGTGACAGGGTGAGTAATTGATATACAAATGATTATTTTGTGGGTGAAGTACTCCTTTAAAATAAAGCAGTCTGTATATGTTACTCCTTATAACCGGTTGCATAAGCCTACTGGTTGTGACCAGTTCTGCCACAGAGTGAATTATTTTGAGTGCTTTTTTTTCAATTACTGCAGAGGTAAAATAATCCATTAATTTAGCAGCGCAAAGGCTGAGGTCATTCTATGAATAAATATAACTTTAACATAGAAATATGTGTTATTATCCTCTTTAATTATCTCACAACTCTTTAAATTTATCTTGCATGAATATAAATATTTCGTGACAGAAAAGCATTGTTGGGCTGACTTACGGACTCTGCTGCAGTTCTGACCTTGTGATCTGACATGTTTCCACATAAGAAAGGATGCTGGGGCAGAACTCTTAATATTTCAGTTTTATTACATTCTCACTGAAATCCTCTTCACCTGGGCCAACTTGAAGCCCAGTTGCCTCAGCATTTTATTTTCTGGGTTTTCTATATCAGTAAAATTTCTCGATGCTTTTCTGGAGAAGTAGAAGAGTGGATCCTCAAAAAACCATATATGAATGTGCATATTTGACATATATCTGGCACATTAAATTGCACAGTGGAGTAACACAGCAATACACCCAGGTCCTCAAGGTAACAGCACAGAAAAGCATGTCATCCGACCGTTAAATGCTGCGTACTTAATTAATAGATTTATTTCATGACTTATCTGGAGTTGATGAAAACGTAAAGTTCCTGTAAGTTTAGATGAAATGTTGTTAGACAAGTGGTTACATAACAGAAATTTCACATTGCTCAACAGATACAGATTGGGGGATATCATTTTTGTTTTGCTGGTCTTGAGAAAACATAACATTTTAAAGCATGGAAAGAAATGAAAACCCCCCGCAGAGGAGGTACAATAGAACCCCAAAATCTGAGCTGCAGAGTACTTCAGTCCTTTCCTCTTAACGTTTAACTTTATTTGTGAGAGGGTATCAGGGGTGTTCCTGGGATTTGATTACACTGGGGGTTCTCCTCTGTGATTTTTTTTATGAATAAGCTCTGTTTTGATGCTTCTGCCTGTGATGTTAAAAATATGAGTAGTTGTTAGTAATTATTATTGATTAGAAATAATACATTACAACTGCTGTCAGTTAATTTTTTATTGACTCGAGTTGGAAAAATAAAATAGTTTTTATTTTTATGCCTCCTTGCTAGTGATAGCCATGGCCAGAGGCATTATTTTTTGGGTTGTATGTACGTCTGGCACGTTCTTGTCAACACGATAACTTGAGAAAACCAAATTTTCGAGTTTGGCACAAACATTCACTTGGACTCAATGACGAACTGATTCGATTTTGGTGGTCATAGGTCAAATGTGAAGGTCATTGTGACCTTGCATCCATCTCATTCTTGTCAATGCTTTATTTCATAAACGCCACAAGGGAATTTTCTCAAATTTGGGACAAATATTCACTTAGATGAACTGATTACATAAACCAAGAATTCAAATGCTCACATTTCACACAAATGTCTAAAAGGGAGCAATTGTGAAGTGCTGACATTTTATATCCAAGAGGTCAAAGGTCAACTGTGACATAATATTCTGCAGCAGCTCAGGAACAGAAGGGGAGCCACTTGGTCAGATACTAAATTGGTGTCACAAGTTGTGGCTGCCCACCTTTAAGCTGTGTTGATTGTATAGATCTTCGCTGTCGGGGGGGAAGATGTGTGTGAAGCAGTCGTGCTTTCACAGACATGAATGTAAATTTTGAGTGTAACTTGACTGGTGTGCTGGGAAACAAAATTGAAATGTCATATCTGCACTTGAAGTTCTTCATGTGGAAGCTGTTTGTGTATTTTCAGTTATGTAGTTGGATTGCTGCCTGACATTTGTTTTTGTAAACAGCAGAGAAGTGTTAGCTCAGGACACGCTCCAACACGCTCATCTTTCCCTAATTCAAGCGAGGTTTCATCAAGTTACTCACACTGTACCGCCCCCGTGTCTGTAAGACAATGCTGAGGGCTTAAACACCCTTTCATCTGTGTGTGCCTACAAATGTAAACATTTGTCACGCTTATCTGAACATGTACTTGCAGAAAAAATGCATATGCTCTGGTTTCACTCTGCCTCTCTGTCCTCACATTTCTGCGTACAGGCTGCAGACACAGGAACCACCGCGCCGTCCCGGTGAAGCCACTACTTCCTCTTTAAGAAACCACACTGACATTTGAACTCCTCGAGCGTCTTGTCTTCCCACTTTGATCTCAGTCCAAGTCAGCTGGAGAGCAGGTTAGTCATCCCTTCTTTGAGATCATTGAGGATGTTTACCAACCCTTGAGCATGCCTCAGGATATGTTCACACAGATGCATTCAGAAGAAATTCAGCCTGAATTTAAAAAGAAACAAATGCTGTTTATAATTCACTCATGCACTGATGGTGTAACTGCTGTCTTTATACTGCATCTTTCTAATCTACCAAATGAAAAACAAACTAAAGATTTAATACTTGATATTCACGTCAAACAAATCTTGTGTTGAATCCAACACATTTGGTGCTTAGTTGTACTAAAACCAAAACAGCCTGTCTGCTGGCATGACTCTGCATTTTGGGAACTGACTAGGACGATGAACTTTCCCTTCCATATCAGACATAAGATGACTGACTCACTCAGCTTTTTACTGGAACCACAAAGCGCATTAAGTAGGTCAGTGTGAGGCCACAGAATCTGAATTGTGGAATTATTAAAGTCGTCTTGTGGGGTTTTCATATCAAGCAAAATAGAAATGAAACGGTTACTGGTTTCATGATAAGCTGGGGTAAAATACCCGATGGTTAGTGTTACTGTTTTAAATTTGAATTGTCGTTTAAACTATGTGTATGATTGCCCAGCCTTGAAAAAATTCACTATATAATGTCCAGCATCAACCAAAGTTAACGGCAGTCTCCCAGATGCAGCATACAATGCAGGTTTGTTTTGCTATTCCCTTGTTTGCAGAGAGTGGGTGTTCAGCAGACAAACCCTGTGATGCTACTGGTCCTCATCCACAGTGACACCGCAAGCATGTCAAAGACAGGCTATATTTAGTGTTAATGCACATTTAATATCTTTTTCATATATGTGCATAAGGCATTGTCTGTGATATTATTTTAACGTTTATCCAAAGTGCTCTTCAGTGTAAGACTTGGTGAGGTGATTTTAGCATGTGTATCACTATCTTTTGGGACATTTTCAGCACATTTAACAACACCATGATAACAGTGGTCATTTTAGTCTCTGTAATCACGATATGAAATTTTTACACCATTTAATCTCTAAAGCATTTTATTTCTAATGTTTCCACACGATAATTTAAGTTGTTTTCTCAAAAACCGCAAATTATTTATATCATTTTGTAATAACAAGTGTGGTTTTCCCAAGATAACGGGATCATTTTCTTGTAATCTTAAGATCGGGAAAGCAGAGTTTTTTCCTGATGTCTTGAATTTCCCCTTTTTTTCTCTTCGGTTTGTTTATTTATTTCTTTTTTTCCCTCTACTCTTGCTGTCGTGTTTAAAGACAAGACGTCTTTTAAACTGTGTAGTCCCCTCTTTTCTTTTGCTTTGTTGTTTTTTGGAAGCTTTGTATAACACCCCGGCCAAGGGACTAAAGATGAAAAATGGCCTCCTGGCTAACTCTGGCATTTTTATACTTTATGTATTTATTAATTTGCACTGTCCCCTTTTAAATAAACTAAACCTAAACCTATAACAAGATATATATTAGCCAAGGCCATAAGAAGTAAATCATTGCAGGAACCAATGCATTCTGTGTAGCAGTGCCAGATGAACAAGCACATATTGATCATTGCATCGCATTTCTCTTCAATCAAGGCCTGACACAGGCTGAACTTACTTTATGCTTTGCTGTTACAGATAATATACACATTAATTTAGCAAGGCCTCAGCTTTATCAGCGGCCCAATCAAAGCGTGTCAGCATGGCGTGTCTAGTGTGGTGGAAATGTCGAGTCACAATGTCCGAGGCATAAAGCATTGTTTTCTCGTGATCTCAAATGAATTATTCCATTATCTCCAGTATGGTTTTGTTACTTCAAGACTTCAAGAAAATGATCCCTTCATTTTGGGGAAAACATTTATTTTAAGATAATGACATAAATTATACATTATAACTCGTTATCACGGGAAAGGGGTAATAAAATGTTTTAATCATAGCTTTATGGCTGTGTAAACAGGCAACCAGCAAGATTTCCATATCATCTGAAAAGGTGACAATATGTTTGTGTGTGGTCACAGCTTGTCTCTGCTGCCCCCCCCAAAAAGACAATTATTGCATATTTAAGGCCTAAAAAACATGCTGAATGAATTTACGACCATATAACACAGCTCCTAAAGATTTTTTAAATGTTTAAAATCTGCGTATTTCACATCGGCTTGTGGTTTCTGACTCTTTTATTGGGGCATTGTTCGTCACAATATCCCTGTGAGCCGTTACTGCCCTTCACAGTCAGCAGAAATGTGTTTTACTTTACCCCCATGGCGTGTGCATATGTGTCCTTATGCACATGCTGCTAGACCATGATAAACAAACAATACAAGGACCCACTTATCAAAACATTGCTCCTACAGCGCTGCCAGTGAGCAAACACTCTGCAGGGTGCCTTTAACTGCACCATTTACTTAAGTGCGTGTCTGATTTATATGATAATTGTGCCAGTTGCTTTTCATTTTTTATGGTTTTGTTCTTTAAATACTCAATTGAGCTGTTGGGGAAAAAAATGGACCACATCTTATATAAAACAGAAGCATTTTAGTCTCCAGAAGACATTTATGTGATGATAAACACCTCATGAAGGCCTCAGACTGGATTCAGTCCTGATCTCGAGACTCAGTTAAACAGCTTTTTCTTTCTTTGGATAACGGTTAAATATTGAGTCTTGGTGAGCTAATGGTTTAAATTTTCCACCAAGATGGCTTCCTTAGTTCCTCGATCTTTGTGTATTCAGATTTGTGTGTCGCTTGGTAGCACAGCATGAAAAGCTATGATCACGTTTGGCCAAACATCCATGAATAGGGACGGCTGGACAACGGGGGTGCCTCTGAATACAGAGTTTGTGGCTGGCTGCAGCCACGGGACAATGCCAGCACACATGTGTGGACCGAGCGGTCGCACTCCTGGAACACACACACACACACACACTATTGTCTTTGCCAACGGGCAATCTGCTCCACACACACAGCCCCTCTTTCTTTCGCTCCTCGTCTTCACACAGACATAATGTTACTTTTAGTTTTAGTGTCCTGTCCCGAAAGCTATTCACAACTGCTGTCATGTGTCCCGTCCGCACACACCCAGCATGCTTTGAAAGCGTGCAGGAGTGCATGAGAGAGGACGGGCGGGGGGAGGAAAAAGTTCGTCCAACTCCAACAGCCAGAGAGGTCACAGGAACAACACCCAATCCCAGAGCGGTTCCCATGGAGACAAGTGTGGCAGCGTACAATGAGGGTAGGAGAGAGTGATGAAAGAGAGGGAGAGAGGGAAAGGGCAGGGGAAGAGTAGGAGGAGGGCGGGTTGTTGGCGTCAAGGTTCAGTTGGTGGGTACTGGGGGGGGGGAGTCAGGGGGGTAGCAGCTCCACTCAAAAGGACAGTGGGAAGTATAATAGTGTTGGAGCATAACAGTACTAGAACATTCTTCCACCCCTCCTCTCATTTTTCTGCCCTCCTGTTCCAGCTGATAGAATACCTCCTGATCTAAGGCCACCGAGCGGCTAACGGAGGGAGAACAGAGATATGTGGAATTTCCACTGACCATGACGTGCATGTCCTGGAGCAACCGGAACGCAGAGAGTTGTTGTTGTGAGGCATTTTGCATGGATATGGATGAATCAGAAGTGATGTCCAGCTGCAGGACTTGCTGGTTGTGCAGTGGCGCCTTTGTTTTGGCGAGAGGAAGGCGGTGTTTGTTGTGCTACTAAACAAAACAGGAGTGTGACACCAGTAGTTTAAGTTTAGCCACATGTCCCAAGCTTAGATACACACACTGACCTGAAAGCAGTTAATTGACATGACTGGCATCGTCAATGATAGCACTTGAACCCTTTTAGCTGAGGGCAGGGACAATCGAAGAGTGTCCGTGCCCCAGTTTCTGTCCTTGTCTGTCCACCTTTAACTCCCCCCTTTCTCATTCAAAGAGGTGCTCAACTCTTATTACGTATGAAGATTAGTTTATTCATCACAAGAGGTATGACTCAGCCGCTGAAAACAGTTGTGTAATATCTGAAAAAAAGCTTTCTAAAGTCTGAGAAACTAAGATTGTGTTCTGGATGCTTTTTGGGACAGTGGCAGAGATCCTCAGGCCCATTTCATCAAATTTGAAACACGTAAACTGCGATTTTCAAAATATTTTTTACACATTTCAAACAACATAAACTATGCCAAAACATTAGCATGCAAGAGCCCTGCAGGACTCATAAATATGTCAGCAATCTGAAGCAACAATCGTTTGTGCAGTGCAAGGCCGCCACCATCTGTGGTATGTGTGAAAACAATGTTTTCCTGCAACCAAAGCAGCATCATCGAGCACCGTTTTAGTTTGGCTGTCAGATGTTTGCAAATATGTTCGATAACTTTTTACTTTGCAGTTTTCAAGATGGAGTTATTCTTGAAAGTTTTCACACCAGTTTAGCCTGTTGTGTTGTACTATTTTGGATCTGAACGCCCTTTAATGTTCGAAACTGAGTTAGTGGAGCTTGAAAGATGGGCAGAGGGCCTAGTAAAAGATACTGCGGAGTTGCATCTTGGGAAATGTAGGATCCAGCGTTTTTGGTGCTTGACCCATGCAAGAGACTTTAAGTCAGGATATCTCGGCCTCTGCTGCATCGATTTTGACGATTCTTTTTTTAATCTCTCTCTCGTAAGCCTTTAAACCTTATCGAAGTGCGGTGTTAAATCGCTGGAGTACCCCTTTAATGCCTCCATTTTTTCCCTCAACTTCACTTGTTTCACAGAGTGCTCCCATCCGCCATTTGACTACCGCCAGGCTGTCCTCTCTCTGTCTCACTCTCCTGCTGCCTCCCTCGCTCACTCCCCTCTCACTCCCTGTCTGTGTGTCTGTCCGTCCGTCCTTGTGCCCAGGTTTTTTGAGTTGGCATGGTTCCTGTTTGTTTTCAGCCATTTTGGGGACTTGCAGTGCTCGTAACAAACTGCTTAAATGGCGTCCTCTTGCTTGCTTGCTCTCCCACTCTGTCTCCCTCTGCCTCTCCCTCCCTCTCCCTATCGCTGGGCTTTGTGTATATAAAGTAGTGTGTGTGTGTGTGTGTGTGTGTGTGTGTGTGTGTGTGTGTGTGTGTGTGCATGAGTGTATGTGTGTGCAGAGAGAGGGAGAGAGGGAACAACACTTCCAAATAAAAAGAAGATTGGATTCAGTTGGGGGGGGGCTGAGGAGGGGGGTTTAGAGGGGGAGATTCACTTGCTGGAAAAAAAGAGCAAAAACACTAAGAATCGTGTGTCAGAGGCAAAAACTGGAGTGAGAGAGGAAAGAGAGAGCAAGAAAGGGGGAGTGAGTGAGAGAGCGAGCAAGTTCGAGTGTGAGAATCGCTCCTGCCCTCTGTCTTCACACACTGCTGCCTGTATGTGTGTGTATGCATGCGTGTGTGCGCACCGCCTCTCCCTGCGCTCTCGCTCTCTCTCTCTCTCTCTCTCTCTCTCTCTCTCTCTCTCTCTCTCACTCACACACACTCAGACGTGCGCATACACAGACCAAGGGGAGAGAGAGAGGGAGAGAGGGAGTGTGAGGGGAGAGAACACATCGCAGCAGAGATGCAGCAGGAGGTTTTCCGAGGTACGTTCTCTTGTATGCTTGCCTTCCTGAGAGACAGCCAGGGAGAATAAGAGGAAGAGAGGCTGATTTCTGTTGTTTTCCTGCTTGTTTTTCTGCTTCACTCTGCTGCTGTGGCGGTGCTTGCTCCGCGCGTGCAGAGGAGGAAAAGGTTTTATTTCACCGTGCGTGTGCTGGGGCGTGAGTGTTAGTGGGTGTGCGTATTTATGCAGTGTGTGTTTGTGGACGCGCATTTCTCTGTGTGTGTGTGTGTGTGTGTGTGTGTGTGTGTGTGTGTGCCTGTGGTGGGTGTGTGTGTGTGTGTGTGTGTGTGTGTGTGTGTGTGTGTGTGTGTGTGTGTGTGTGCCAGTAACAGGCCTTGTCTCCCTCATCCTCTGTCGCTGGCGCACCACGCAGTTCTTTTTCAAGAGCGATGACTCGTTTTGAGATTGTGATGAAACTTTTAATTTATCGAAGCCTCTTGCGTCTCTGTGATTCACCGCAGACGGAGGGGGGTGGTGGCGGCCAGAGCACGTCAGAACAGATTTGAGCTTTTTTGTTGGGGTCTTAACATGGTGTCCCAATCCTGCTCATCAACTTACTACCAACATCAGAGGAAGTGTTTTGAGGGGAAAACTTGCATGTATTCAACGATAAACATCTCTAGTTCTGGTCTCTTATTTCGGTTATGGGCCGCCCAGTTTGTCCTCCATTTTACCAGCCTGTTGTTTTGCTGGAGGTTGTCTCTCGTAGAGCAGCAGAGGGCATATTGATGTCACCAACCCCGTTGTTGTTGCCCGAAGCCTTACTTTTTTTTCCAAAACAACACAGCATCTGCTGCCAACTACTCCACATTCCTGGTTTCCACGGATGCCAAGCCAAGCCCCCTGTGCTCAATGTATGGAATATATGCTGCCACAGGGGTCATAGGTCAGACAATAGGAAGTTTCTCGCTGCTCTGTGGTGTCACACAGATGATGTCGTCATAGCAGTGGCAGACTTTATTTATGTCACTTTGTGTTTGGATCCCACATTAGATAAATCTGCTGTATTTGTCCTCAGGCCTTGTTGTGCCTTGCTACCATGCAAGTTTGCAAGATTGAATTTGTTGGCTTTGTTTTTTTTCAAACGCCACAATCATAAAGGATGTGGACATCTTCAGGAAACGGATGCAGCGCTTCATCTTCTGTTACATGCCACACTTAAACTTGCAGTTTATGGTGACTGTGGTAACACGCAGCACTGGCTTTGCTAATACTCAGATGTTTCTTGGTTGTTCGAGAACTCCGAAGGGGCTTTCACATCCCCTTCAACAGGGACGGCGCATGAAATTGAAAATGATTTTGGGGAAATTACCTCAAAAAGGTCACCGGTGTCGTGTTACTGCTCTCCAGGGGTGCTTTTTCGTGGCCTTACTGTTTCTCCCGTGATTCTGTTGCAGCGAGCAGAATTATGGGAATTACGTGCTGGGCTGAGAGCTAACAGAGCGTGGAGAGTATGGCGTTTTAGACATGGGCAGGTTCGCTGGTGCGTGGAGCGGCATGCGAAAACACCACCATACGACAGTTTACATGTGGGGAGGGGGGAGACAAGGGGGCATGCAGTCAGTCATGCTGAGGGGGATCTGAAAGACAAGGAAACCATGAAATGTGAACATAGGCGAGACGTGTTTGAAGTTACCCCTACCTCCCCCGCTCCCACTGCCACAACCACCTCCGCTCAACCACTCCCCAACCCATACCAACTTCCCTTCCCCAAACCTCCCTCCCTCCCTCTATCCCATCTGGCTGGCTCCACCACGCTCTCTTGGCCAGGGGGGTTGTGGAGAGTTCAGTAGCTGTTCTTGCTAACGATGCCCCCCTACCCACCCACACACACCCTTGTGCGCACACACACACCCTCCTCTTCACAGACCAACTGCTGCTGCGATAGTTGGGCCCCTCTGGCTGCCCCTCACTGGGGAAAAAGCCCAACCGACACCTTCCTCTTCCCACATGCTCCTCGCCGCTGGCTCACCGGCTGGAACATCGGCTGGAACACCGAGGCCCCCCACGTTCTGCCTCGCAGGCACTCCCCTTAACCCCTCTCGCACGCAGGCACACACACACACACACACACACACACACAAACAATGACGGCCCATCATTGCCAAAGAGATAGTTAATGGATAATTCAGAATTATTTCAACTTATTTTCATAGTTTTAATTCCTATCAGTAATAATGACATTGCACTCAGTGACCTGATTTCTCAGAGCTGTGAATGCCGTGACAAAACGAAGCACGAAAAAGAAATACACGAATAGCAGACCGACTTTCTGGTCCAGCTTTGACTTGCAGTACTTCAGGCACCAGTGTACTCTGTCAGGTTGCTGTAGTTTTGCGAGCACACACTGTTCCATGAGGAATTATTACCAACCTTTCTGGTGCGCTCACTGTCAGTTTCATCTCAAAATACAGTGATTTAGATCATCGTTAAACTGTGTCGGCTTATTTACAACCTGTCGTTTCACGCCCCGTTTTCCTTTTCCCATCCGATTGTGTCTCAGCAGCATTGTTATGTTCCTAGATCTCAGCTACTACTGTGGGGCGACTGTGGCTCAGGAAGTAGGTCGTCCATTAATTGGAAGGTCGGTGGTACGATCCCAAGCTCCCCCAGTCTGCATGTCGAAATATCCTTAAACAAGATATTAAACCCAGAATTGCTCCTGCTTGCTGTTGTGGGAATGTGTATGAATGTTCAAAAAAACTGGTGGCACCTTGTACATAAGCCGAACAGTGTATGAATGTGTGTGAATGGCTGAATGTGACTCTTAGTTTGAAAGTGCTTTGAGCGGTCGAACGACTTGGAAAGCGCTACACAAGTGCAAGTCCAATTACTGTTACTGTGGTGAGCACAGGTCCTTTAATTAAAAATGGAGGTCCCGCGGACGGCCGTGAGAGATCGTTGTTCGCATGATCATGTATATCAATCTAAAATAAAGCCCACAATAGCAACATTCATTTTTCTTGCAGCACAAAGCTAAGGCTCTGTGTCATCATATCATTACGTAACGTTATGTGCTGTCCAAAACTGTGCAAAAACACTCCGGAGAAATGAATGATGAAACTATCAAAACTTTGCACTCAGCTTAAAAAAATGTAAATATCTAAAAAAAAAAACAACTAAGTTAAGAAATATTTTGTACACGTTTTTACATTTAAAAATTGTTCATATCAATATTTTTGATTTTATTTTGTGTTAAATGAAAAATGTCAGTTTTTAAAAAAATGTACGACAGAATTTTAATACTTCATCAATTATGACAGTTATTGACCTACATAACTGACTACATAATTGACACGAAGCATTTGAAGATACTCCAAGAGACTGAATCACAGTAAGAAAAAATGTAAAGTAGGCACTAACAGACTATTTCTATTGCAGAGTTCAAAGAGTTAATGGTAAAAGTTCAGGAAAAGCAGAGATGACTTTATTATTTCAGCTGTTAATGACATTTTTTATGAGGCTTTGATACAAATGTTAGCTGCTTACATTCATATTAAAAAGTGAAAGTACATTGAGGGTCACTAGAACAGTGTTAAAACTATAATTTTCTATGATCAGATTCTTAATCCTCTATTATAAGAAGTACTGAACCAAACAGCTGAACACACTTTATTTTAGAGCTGACTTGAGTTTAAGTTGAAACTGCATTATATTTAAAAAGTTGTGTTTAGATTTTTGAGTAATTTCCTTTGAGATGGAAGATGGAAAAAAAAGAAAGAAACGGCATGGTAATTGAATCGTAACAGTTATTTGTCTGTCAGCACAAGTACCAGTTTCAGTGTGGAATAAACAGATTGCTCAACGGCTGGTTCAAGGCCTTGAGCTGGCGTACCAGCCAAACTACTCTGCCGTCCTGCCTTATGTTATGCAAGGCCACTTCAACAGTGATGTTAGCGACTGATTGACCATTTAAACGCAGTGGATTACTAACAAATCGCTTCCAAGGTCATAAAGTTATCCATGCTTCTCAGATAATGATGGCATCTCAGACCCAAATAGTAGAACTATGCTTTTTATAATTGGCCCCAAAATTCAATTCTTTTTATTATCCTAAAGTGAGTTGGTATTTAAAAGTTAAACTGCCCTGAAGAGGATACCGATCTGCAAGTTTGTGCTATTTCTAATGATTTAAAATTAAAAGAACACAATTCCCAGAATTATAAACCAGTGTTTGTTTTTTTTATTACACATTCGTCATTTAAAATAGAATACATTTGAATCAGTGCATAGCCAAAAGTCGGTGTCTGTTCCTTCTGTCCGTCAGTGAAGCTCTTTTGTCACTATATGAAAGGCCAATGCATGCAAGACCTACTAGACTTGCGTAAGTCTAGTAGGTCTTTTATCCTGCACCAGCTGAGAACCTGTTCATGCTATGTGGTTTTGCAATGCCACAAGCGTAAATAGATGAACACTTCATAGGCTGACCAACGTGTTTGTTTGCGCAGAACATCCTGTTGCAGAGAGGTGTGGGAACAGTGTTGCTGTTTATTTTGATTTCGCTTTAGGGTCTTTGCCACAGCCATGGCCACATTTTGTTTGTCTGCTTATTTGTGCGTCGTACAGAAGGATGTATGTGCGTTTATGTGTGTAACCACTTATCTGCACAGCGTTGTTCTGCATGTCCTGTGTACACACTTCTGTGCATACGAGTAAATCCAGCACAGTCAAAGCGCGTTTGAAGCCGCCTGTCACAGTCAGATGGCGTGTCGTGCAGGCTCGGCTCTGTGCGTCACAGGGAGATAAAGAAAAAGAGCGAGGGGGCGTCATACGCATTTCCCTGTCCGCCGCGCAAGCATCAGATGAGATGGTGAAATTTTTAGCCTTCGCACTGTCTCTCAGTGTGTCCGCCCACTTGTAGCAGACTGGCGCTTGCCATAAGGGATTTCCTGCACAACAACTATCGCTCAGCAAATGTGAGTGACAATGAAGGCCTGTTTCAGTGCACAAGAGCAAAATATGGCAAGCCTGGCGAGACACAATTGTGCATCCTTGTTTTTAGACACAGAACTTGAGTAGGCATGGTTTGTTGCTCCCGTGCAACAAAAAACATGTGCGCTGTTTGCACTAAGTACGTCATTAATAGACTTTTGTGTTTTCCTTTTGTTGACAATCCTTCATTCCACCTGTACCGTCGATCTCAGTGCTGCACTCAGATTCACCTCTTGGTTTTGAATGTCATTTACAGGTGGGCCCCTCCGTGTTGGACTACTTTGTTTATGCCTGTCTGTCTTGCCTGTGGGCATGTACGAGTGTATGTACAGTGCTGTGTACACATGCATGTTTGTTTGTGTGAGTGCATGTGCGTGGTTGCATGTTTGTCTGTGTGCTGGTTGTTTCCGTGTGAGTGTTTGCCTGGGCTCCTGTCTGTCTGACAGTGCAGTGTGTCTGACTGTTCCTGTTTCAAACCCCCCTCCCCACCCTCCCTCCTCTTCCTCTCTCCTTCTCTCTGTCTCTTGCTCTCTCACTAACCCTCAGTCTCTTTCTCTCTCTCCCTTTTTCTATCACCCTTTCACTCTCCCTCATCCTCACCCTCTCTCTCTCCCTCCTCTTCCCTCTGCAATAACAGTGCTGACCTAGTTTCTGCCTGTTCAGGGCTGCCTGTGGAATTTTACAGCGGCCTGCCTTCCTGGCTGCTTTGCTGCTTGAAAACGCAGGCAGAAAAGCATGACTGAGGATTTTTCTTCTCGTCGCATCATTATGGCCTTATACTGTCTCTGTTCTTCTCCCCAATCTGCAGACCTAAATAAATGGACCCGTTTTAAATAAGTAATAACAGCAAATTGCCTATCATTCGAGAATCTCCAGCGATCTCACGTTTGAAGAATTTGTAGCAGGACGGCGTTCGCCACCATGGCAGTCGAATTAGGATGGAAATGAGAATAGCCTGTCGCTCATCTTTTACAGCTTAGCTGAGATTGTACCGGATGCAGAGGGCGGAAAAACACCCCTTCTCTGTGCACATGCATGAAATCTCCCTCCCTTCTCCTCTTCCCCTCTTTCCTTCCCTCCCTCCTTTGCCTTCACAAATAAATGGTTAGAGTCATGCCCGGCAAACACTAGCCACTGCCAGGAATGGCTAACAAGGCTCTTGCTCAAATAGCAAGAGAGTAGGACTATTTTTACGTGCATTCGGACCATGCATCCAAGTCAACACTCTATTCTGAGGGGAATCTTGATTAAATCTGAACGCTTTCCAATTAGGCATAGGGAATGTTGTGTCACAGCCGAGAGAGATGGATCTCTGGAATGCCTTTCTGAAGGCTTGGTTGTGGCACGCTGAAATCTAAACCAGCACTGCCGCAGATTCATTCCTTCCCCCTACCCTCTCCCTCCTTTCACTCACCATTCCTGGCCAGAGCTGTTGGAGTTCAGCATTGCTGGGGCATTTAGTTTTCTTTTCCGTTTCTCAAAGTGTTCCACGAGCGTCAGGACTGCTAACTGCAAAAGCTTTGGGTGTTATGGTCATTCTTTTCTTTATGTCGATATGAATTTACTAACATTTATCTTGTCTATAATGCTAATGCATACTGTCTGATGTCTGTTTCAGATTTCGGGGGCTGGTCATGGTGTCCGGTGAGAAGGTGTGGGACCCCCTCCACGCGGGCCTTATTCAGTCACGTCTGAGTGAACAACACCAGGCTGCTGGACTAACTTCCCTCTGCAACATCACACATACTGCAACTAAGGACACCACGTGGCGCCAGCGGTTGCCACCATTGTCTTCCCCGCCACTGTCATCAGTGGACACCCTTCACCCAGTTCAGGCCTCCTCGCCGTTACGTCTGCCTGTCAATTTCTGCAGTTCAAGCAAGATCGAAGGGCTACACAAACCAGTCTACTGTGTTGGAGTGGCCTCCCGGACTGAAGAAGAGGAGGAGGAAGGGGAAGCTGAGCCGCTGGAGATGAAGGGTAAAAGGCACGGAGGCAGGGGAGAGGCCATGATGGAGGACAGGCTGGAGGACATGGCAGATGGACCTAAAAATGCAAAAATCACCCTAAGCTTCCCACTCAGTGCCGCCCCTCTCCCAGCCTCCCTGACATCTCCAAACCACTGTCGTAGCTCTTCCTCATCTTCACCTTCCCCTCACCGACGGCGGCCATCCTCCAAGAGCTCAGACGAGGGGTCCCTGTGGAAACTGGACGCCACCATGGACGTGAAGCACAGACCTTTTAAGCCTCCGAGGCACGACAGCTCTCCGTCCTCTTCGCCATCCTCCTCCTCATCTCCCATGACTGTTCATTCACTTATAAGGAAGGATATAAAATCTCCGCCTCCCCTGAAGTGCTCCAAACTCAATCCAGAGACTCAGTTTCACAGGTCGCCACCAAGATCCTCCAGTGGGTCTTTAGGTGGCTGTTATGGGGGCGATGGTTGGGATGAGAGGCACAGGGGGACCAACGGTACAGCGTCTCCCTCTCAAACCGCCCAGATCCTCTTCAGTCTGGGCACGTCGGCCTATCAGAGAGGTGGGGATGCAGAGAGGAGAGATAAAATAACAGGAAGACCAGCTGGGAAAGTGGGAAGCCCTCATGGACCAAGTCTTCACCCACCCACCCTCCACCTCCCTCCCCCCTTACCACCACCTCCTCCTCCCCCCTCTGAGGGCCTTACCGCACCCCCCCACTCGTCTTCCTATCCCCCTACCGACAGCCTGAAGCCCGAGCTGATTTGTGGGGTGTGCCATCGACTCTTCAGCTCGGCCTCCTCCCTGACAGTCCACATGCGGCTGCATCGTGGCAGCCGTGCCCTCAGTTGCCGCTATTGTGGCAAAGTCTTCATCCACAGCAAGAGACTGCAATCCCACGAGACTTCCTGCAGGGTGCCAGGCCTCCCCTCCAACAGCCTGGGCCCTCCTTCTCTCACTGTGCAGCCAAAGGAGGAGCCGCTGGAGGAGGGTGAGGTGAGAGTGGAGGGGGGAGTGATTGTGGGACAAACAGACATCAGCAAGGCGCGGCCGGGGAAGAAAGCGCGGAGCCTCCTGGCACGTATCCAAGGTGATGATGCAGCAGCCGCAGAGCTACTAGCGGGTGATGAGCACCATTTTGTGAAGGTGGTGGATGGCAATGTCATTTACTTCTGCTCCGTGTGCGAACGCTCCTACATGACCCTGTCCAGCCTGAAGCGTCACTCTAATGTGCACTCGTGGCGCCGCAAATATCCCTGCCACTTCTGCGACAAGGTCTTTGCCCTGGCTGAGTACCGCACGAAGCATGAGGTGTGGCACACAGGAGAGCGGCGCTACCAGTGCATCTTCTGCTGGGATGCCTTCGCCACCTACTACAATCTCAAAACACACCAGAAGACCATCCACGGGATTAATCCCAGCCTCATCTCCAGTGAAAAGACAGCTAATGGAGGTTATAAGCAGAAAGCTAATGCCCTCAAGCTCTACCGCCTTCTTCCCATGCGCTCCCAGAAGAGACCGTACAAGACTTACAGTGACAGTTTGCATAATGGACTGCTTCTGCCACCAACTGACGCACCTTCCCTCTCCCTGCCTGGCCTGGGCTGTGCTCTGGGCCCTGGGGACCTAGAAAGCCTCATCAGTGGGGCCCACCCTCAGAGTGTAAAGCCTGACCCGGATGACTTCCCTGATGGCTTCCCAGTTTCTATGTCTGCTGAGCACGGGGACCTCTCTGCACTCACACCCCTCCCCCAAGCGGACACGCCCCAAGTCAGAAAACACGAGAGTGAGGCCCTGGAGTTAGAGCAGGGGAGAGGCAGCTTCAAAATGTCGAGTAGCAGTAAAACCAAAACTCCCAAGACTGGTAGAGTCACAGAAACAAGCATGCCTTCTGTGATAACATATGGCCATACAAAACCCTCTGTCATAGTTCACGGCACAGCAGTGTCATCCTCTGTCATTGTGCATAGCAATCAGGTCACCTCTGGGAGTGAAAAAAGCCCCATGAGCAGCCCGTCCCCTGAAACCAGCAGCAGTCAGACGTCGTACAAGGGCAGCCCCAGGCCAATCAAAAAGCAAAGAGACAGTGCAGATAGAAAGAGGCCAAGAGACAGTTCAGATACAACAGAGGGGGGCGCAAGAGGAAGAGAGGGTGCAGAGACAGGCGGATTATTTCACAAATCACGCAAATCCCACAGCAAGAGCGACATCTTTAACTCAAAGCAGCCGTCAGCATCTGTAGGGCCGCAGGTCAAAGAGGCAGGGCCACTGTGTCAGATTACTGTTCGTATCGGTGAGGAAGCCATAGTGAAGCGCAGCATCTCTGAGACAGACCTTAGGCGAGACAAGAGCCTTTCTCCTCCCAAAACCAAACGGAGCGAAACATCATCTGTGCGAGAAGCCAAGGACGCACGCCACTCTCACTCCCACCACCATCACCACAAACACCGCCTCCACCGCAGAGTCAGCCTGGAAGAAGAGGGCGATATGGAGGGAGGAGAGTGTGAGGAGGAGGTTAGAAAAAAGAGCTCCAAATCGCCTGATGAAGTGAGGGAGTACTACTTCCGCAGGGAGGTGCGTGATCAGGACAGTGACCACGACACAGAGGATAATTTATGGCGGCCTTACTACTCCTACAAGCCTAAAAGAAAGGCCCAAGCACATCTACAGAGGGTCAAGAGCTGGCAGAGGAAACTGAAGTTCAAGCGCTCCATCCGGTTGAAGAGGAGGACAGAGAGGCTCAAGAACCATGTGAATAAAGACACGGAGAAATCACAAGATGAGGAGGAGGATGGGAAGATGGAGGAGGCCGAAAAACTGTCAAAAGCTAACAAGGGAAAAAGAGAAAAGAAAGATTATCTCTCCGCACCCTTAAAGGAGAAAAACAAAGATGCAGAGGAACAAGTTAAGGAGGCTCGTCAAGAGGTTTCCACTCCTCCTCTGCACTCTCCAAAGCCTCCTCTGTCTACCTCAGCGGCTCCTGCGGGAATAAAGAGGCGGCCTTGGACTAATGGTAATGCAGCAGAGTGCGGTACATGCGGCCGCTGGTTCTCAAGCCCCAGGAAGCGAGACAAACATGAGCTGAGCCATCTGCTGGAGTTTGTATGCCTCTTCTGCCGGGCCACGTTCCCCTCAAGGGATAAATTGGAAGACCACCAGAGAGCCCAGCATCCCAAGCCCACTGAGGCGCCACCTGCACCCCTGAAAGTGCCACTTGGCGAACAAGTTGAAGGGGTCGGGGTTAAATCAGTGCCAGAAATCGCAAAGTATGACGAAGAAAAAGGGGTAGGGAGTAATTCTAGTCCAAGTCGCCTCAGCAGAAGAGCACTATCACGACACACCTGTCCACAATGTCACAAAGTGTGCAAGACATCGTCAGCGCTAACTCGCCATATCAGACGCCATGAGTTAAGCAGTTCCCCAGAGAGAGAAAAGGAAGAGCCAAAAACAACAGAGACAGTTGTTAACGCAGTTAGCAGAGACCTAGAGACTGAAAAAGTTCCCAGTGCTCTCTCTGTTTCAGTTATCAGCTACTCAACACCAGAACCGCCCAGCAGTGCTGATTGTTTGGCATCGCAGCAGCATGAGGAGCATCTCAGTGAACCGACGGATCAACATCAGACGTCAGAATTAAGCGCCAAACCTGAACTGACAGAGCTCTCGCATCTAGATCGAGAGCCCAGCCCACAAATTGCAGACCCCACGTTAGAAATCCCAGTTAACCTCACACCCACTAAACACGAATTCACGCCTGCCGCACCCTCTACCCTCCACAGCGTGCTCGTCATGAACGGAGCCGAATGCCTGGACTACCGCACCCCCAGCAAAAAGAATCTAGACAGCCAGATCAACAGAATACCCAGCCCCGTGCACATCGTGGCATCCACCAACACCTCTCCAAATGTGCCCATGACGTCACAGACCAGAATAACCACTGCTGCTCCTCCTGTTTCCATGACAACAGCTCTCAGCTCAGAGGGGGGATTCATGAAACGGGATGGGGTCATTATGGACAGAGAGAGGCAGGGCGGGAGTGGTGTATTTCTACGTCCAGGTTACGAGGAGCCGCCTCTGGTCCAAGATCTCAGAGTTCAGTCCCTGTCCAGGAGTCCCTCTCCCGCTGAAGCACAAGATCTGACCATGTCGTCGATTCTAGCGAGAGAGAGGGAGATAGAGAGGCAAAGAGAGAAAGAAAGGGAGCTGGAGAGACGGAGAGAAAGGGAGAGGGACAAAGAAATTGTAAAAGAGAGAGAAAAAGAGATAGAGAGGGCCCATCAGATGAGTAGAGCTGCACATCCACAGGAGCAGGTTTCTCTCTTGGTCCCAAAAGAGGAGCCCTTGAGCCCTGTGCCGTCCCCCCAGCATATCCCCACTCAAACCACTATGAATGGATCCTCCTCACACAGGCACACTCCCAAGTCCCCCTGCCGGTCCCCCTCAACTATTGGCCTCCTAGCTCAAGCCAACCGCCAGGTTCACTCCAGTTCACAAGGACTCGACAGGCTCACACTGCCCACTGGAGCTGCTGGTGCTGGTGACCGCCCCTCCGCCCACGCTCTGCTTCTCCCCAGAGCCCCTCAGCCACCTGAGCCGGAGCACCACGACACTGTTCCTTCCAGAGATTCCCAGCAGGGGGACACCACCCCAACGGGCTACCCTGCCCAGAATTACCCCCTACCCCTTATTGTGCCGGACAGCTACCGCTCTGGTAAGAAGCAGGAGGAAAACCTGCTCATGTCCTCCTATCCTGCTGGAGCGCTTCCCTTTGGCCCACTGGGGAAAATGATGGTCCCTAATGGCGGGGACCTGGCTAAGCTGCCATTTTATCCGGACCCTTACCAGCTGCTCTACGGGCCCCAGCTGCTGGCCTACCCCTATAACCTGGCCGCTCTTCCTGTGGCTCTGAACATGATGGCACCTGGGGGGGACAAGGTGGAGCCTCTGCCTTTCCTCCCCGCCATCTTCAACTACGCAGCCACCGCTGGGCCCTACATGGGCGCAGCGCCTCACCCCCTCGTGGCAAACCCCAGCCTCTACAGCGGCGGCAGCGGCAGCAGCAAGAAGCAACGGGACAGCAGCAGCGGCAAACCGTAGGACACAGAAGCACTATAAGGAATATAATTCAACGGGGACGGCCTGGCCTGTTTAGGATGGGAGCGGGAGGGGTGCGTGCTCACTGAGTCACTGAGTACACTCACACACTACCCCTGCCTCTCTTTTATTCAGTAGAGATCAGAGCTAGGCGTTAAATCAGGAGTGGGTTGAAGGGAGGAGAAGGAGCAAAGAAACGGGAGAGGGGCCGATATTTAAGTGACGTATCATCACTCCCCTCTCTTTACTCTTGCTCACCTTTCTCTGCGTCTCTCCTGTCTTGCTGTAGTGTGTCGTAGTTCTAGAGCTTGATTAATCTTCCTCTCTGACTCATTATATTATCTATAAGAATAAGAACTGCTAACAGGGTGTGTGTTGTGTGAAAAAATTAGTTCAGTCTGCTTCCCTTTATAGTCACCGCATAACGAGGATAACCGCTCTTCAGGGAAGGCTTGTGTGGGCAAGGATAAGGGATGAAACAGAAGAGACCTTACTCAACGCAGTTGAAGGTGGAGCATTTAGCAACGTGCGTGTGTTTGCACCAGCGAATGAGAGTGCAGGTGTATCCTGTCGTCCATGAAAGTTATATATGAGCATGTACATGCACATGTTTGTGGGGATCTGTGCATGCAGAGGTGGGCTTAAGCAGGTATCACCGCGTATGTGTGAAAGTGTGTGTGTGTGTGTGTGTGTGTGTGTTTGCGAGTGAATGGCTAGATCATTCCATGTGAGACTCACACAGCATTCCTACGCTTGTTGGAATAGCTACTGTAGGTCAATATGTAGAAGTGCATTTAGAAGTGATTCCTCATATCCAAATCATTAAGAAGTCAATGCTGTGGCTGGATGCGAGTCTATGACAATGACAGATCGTCTGAGCTCCTAATGTCTCGACTAACCTGGCGACTTTGTGGCCAGATGGCACTGTAGGATCTGTATAGCGTTCACCATAGTTTATACCTTATGTGCACAAAAATAGAGAAGTAGTGGTCACTTAAAGGGGACACTTGTAGCTGCTTTGGATATGTAGCTGGCCACTGGGTAAGAGTTTAAAGGCTGGTAGACCATTGCACTTCCGTTTTTCATCTCATTTTATTCACATATTAAAAAAAAAAATTAAAAAAGGAAAAAATTAAAAACCAGTCAGCCTTCATCTTGCGTGGCTTTTTCCCTCTTTGATTGGAAGAGGAAAAGGCTCCATTAAATAAGCCAGGGAGAAGAAAGTGACAGCAAGCGAGGAAAAAGAAAAATGGATTCAGGGTATTTCTGGATAGGAAAAGAAATATATGGGCACAAAACTGTTGGACTCTGAGTCAGAAGGCCCCACAAAAATGACTTTGGGGACAAAAACACGTCCCCAACTGAAAAGGGGGATTGGAAATAGCCCGAACTATTTCCCCTCCTGTCATTTACTAAGAGGTAGGAAAAAGGCTGAGCTTAGCAGCCAAAGTGGTGGCCGAAACTCCCCCAGGTGCCCTCCTGGGGCCTTTTTGTTACGTGTAATGTTATCTCTATATGTTTGTTTTGTTAAACTATGTTGTTGTTTATGTTGTTTAGCCCTCTTACCAAGATGGAAATGGCTTCAGTGAAAAGGGGGAGTAAACGTAAAAATATGAATGTAAATTTAGTCATGAGGTTAATGAAGTACAGCTGCATTAATGGTAGAGTTGGTTTCAGTTCCTTTTTGTTTCTGTTTTTGACACAAATAACCTGTTAAAGAACCGTATAACGTCTGGTATGCATATATACAGTAGTCCTAGGAACATGTCAGTAAACTTGGGTTCTGTATCCACAAAGCATGAGCAACACTTGCTTCCTAACCGTTTATATCCTCAGCAAATCTGGCATTGTGCGCACAGCTTTTTGTTTCCTCTGATATTTTCTTCATCTTCCATTAATCTGTTAATATTTTTTTTTATTTCATTATAGACCGCAGTTTGGAAAAAAGAAAATCCATAAAACTAGCTGCCACATCTACAGTCACTATCCAGGAGCTGTTTAATTCTCCCTCTTCCCTCAAGCATACACACTGCACCACCTCTAAATGAAGTGTGCGTGTGATGGTACCGGGGCACCGTTTGGTTCAGGCAGGAGTGTTTTAAACACATCGTGACCAGCTGCAGGGGTGCACAGCATCCCCTCGAGTGTGGTTACAAGCCTTTTTTTTTTTTTTTTTTTTTTTTGCGTGTAGGCGTACGTGTTTCGTGTACGAGAGTGAGTGACTGCGCGAATATGAAAACCAAAATAAATCTGCCTGAGCAGCATATCCCTTGGCAGTATACGGGCCACTTTTTTGTTTTGTTTTGTTTTGTTTTTGTGTCCTATGACACTTTTCTGTGGGTTAGTTTCAGTGTAAAAAAGCCTTGCTGTCTCCAACACACTATCTGAAGCCATTCCTGTAGATGGACATGTTTGTGTTTTTGGACCATTTCTTATGCCATAGTTTGCCATCATGGTTATCATACAGACCAAAAGCATGCAAATCGACGTATTGTAGTGACTGGACTGGAATCTGGTGGTAATATACAACTATTTACTGTATGTTTTAGTTTAAATGAATGTGCCTCTGCTTTGATATTTAAATAATTATCTATAGTAAGATGTGGATCTGCCAGATTTCAACTGTTAAGGTGCCTTGTTATGGCATAAGAAATTTGACTAGCAAACGAGCGTTTTGTTGAGAAGCGACAGTTTGATTTGGAGATAGATTTCATGGCTTTGTTTGCTATGAAGCTGTTCATAGATGTAGGGGTGTGGCTAAACTGTTTTGGTATCGTGTACATGTCTAGGGTAATACTGTGCCATATAGAGCCCACAAAATATGTTAATGTTATTTTTAAAAGATGTTTTAATGTTGCCTGATGACTTTGTCTTTAGATTTGATACAAAGGCTTGTAGCCACAGCTCTCCCAAAGTCTGTAGTCTCCTTTTCCCTCATTCTTCCTTTTCTCTCTCTCTCTCTCTCTCTCTCCCCCCTTGTTTCCGTCTCCCTTTCTTTCTCTTTGCTGCAATCAAACAAAATAAAGTATTAACCTGATGACCCAATGAAATTGACTTTAGTCTGGACTCGTGTTTTTTTTATTCAAATTTTCCTCTTTATCAGCAGCTAAAGGATTCACAACAAACAGATACAAATACTTAACTTCACGCCTGTTTTGGTAATTATATATAACAACAAAATCATGTGCTTAAAGGAAATAGATAAATAAACAAGTCACACATAAAACCAAAGCATGTCCCAAATAAATAAAATATGAAGTACTAAAATGATATAACACTGTAAATGGGAACATTTACACTTTTACTTGTGACTTGTTACATTGTTTACAAACACACATAATAAACAATTTAACTTGTCATATAGCTTACAAACATAGGAAAACAGTAAAATTCCTAACTTGTTATATTGTCTACAAACATAGGAAAACAATAACATTTCCAAATAAAAATGTATCCTGTTCCTTCCCAATGGCTGTATTTCACAGGCATTAGTTTCAGATACTATAAACTAAAAACTAAGAACAGGACAAGTGCATGTGTCCCACATAAAGTCTTTTCTTTGGGGTTTTCATGGTTGTTTTTAAAATGATGTCTCTTATTTATCTTTACAGGTTGATCTGGAGCTCTTCATATGAACCAGGTTGCCTGTTTTCACATGGTTTGATCTTTTCTGCGAATTCTCCAGTGAAACGAACATTTAATGTTTCGTGACTTTATGAAAGTGAAGCATGTTGTGGTTTCACTTCTTTGGAGCACAAAGTCCTTTGGTTCATACTTCCATCACTGTATGTTTAGTATTAAGATTTAAGGGTATACTGTGCTGGATTTTCGGTTACTATTTTTACAAGCATGCTGGTCAGCAAAAGTAAAAGTAAAATCCAAACTCAGATTCAGTGTAGTTTGGGTTTTGTCTCACTATATTTGTGTTGTTTTTTTGTTTTTTTTATCCCAGTCTCTCTTGAAATACTGCTGCTTACAGTTTGGCACCTGGTCGCCACCTTTTTAAGGCCCTGACCTCACATAGGTGCTCTGTTGGGGTACATAAATATCCTTAACTCAGAAAATACGAAAATACAGTGAGAGGGCTGAGTCTCACACTTTTAGTGGGTCATAAGTGATGATTGAGAGGGATGTCTTTTTTAAAGGGAAATCCTGCCTTGTATACCTTAATTTCTTCTCTGTTTCCATTTGTCAATAGCATGTGGTATCTTTGGTCATTCTTTCCCCATGTTTTCCTTTATGTAATATCAACTGCAGGACACATTTGTGTTTTTTTTTATTCTAAAAATAGATAAATACACTATGTCCTGAGAGTTTGTTGCTAACGTGTTACCAGAGGCTGATTACAGCTTCCTCTTGGCAGTCCTATCGTCCTCGAATGAGCCCTCTCCCACTAGTGACACTCAGTGGTTTGAACAGAAATAGTCACTTTGTGACTCACTCGACTTTGCACTCTCAAAATATGATGTCAGAGATTAATTGAAAACTGAATGTCAATGAAATCATTTCACATGTCGAAAAATTATTTCAAAGCATTCATTATAAAATGTCACAAGTGGGAAAACTAGTGCATTTGTGGCCCTGGGGAGGTTGGGATTTAAAGGTACAGTGCTCTCTTGCCAATAACAACATTAATTTGCATATCAAAGGATCTTTGATTTGTAATAACATGTAAAACACAAGTGTAAGTAATGACACTAAAGGGACGGTTCACCCAAAAATCAAAAGTGCCCGCTTTTTCTCTTACCTATTGCATTTTATCAGTGTAGATTGTTTTGGTGTGAGTTGCCGATTATTGGAGATATCGGCTGTAGAGAACTAGATAGAACTCGGTTTGCGGTGCTCAAAGTGACACAATACTCCAGGCTCACTCAGCTTAATGGAATGCAGCCATTGTTAATGTTATTGTTTACACCTGTACTTTTCCCACTGAGACATCAAGATGTCTGCTGTCAAAAAAATACCCAACATAGACATGTGTCAGACTGACTGCATGAGTACTTTGACATTTCAGATTAACTTCAAAACTTAACAACTGAATAACATATTGTTTACTGATTTTTCCTTTCTGTGTGTGCGTGTGTGTGTGTGTGTGTGTGTGTGTGTGTGTGTGTTTAACGCCTTTTCCCAGTATTCCCCAGTTATCACAGCCTTCCTGGAAAGAGACCTTTAAATGGGAAAGCAGCCAGCGGAAGAGAAAAAAGAAATTTTGTGATTCAAAGCACGGTTTTACTGTCATCTCTCTGCGCCTACTCTACAACACACACTGAGTCATAATCCAGCGGTGGGGAATCAAGGTTCCTGTGTAATGGGTAAACACTCATCAGCGGTCTGACTGAGGTCACTCACCTGGCCTGCAGTGTCCACTCTGCATGAATCACCCCCTAAAGGCAGGAGATTTACAGTCTGATGTACATGTACACTTTATTAAAACATTATATCAGCTCCTAACTGACATTTTTCACTCTACACTCTCCTCTCCCTATTATCTATTATCTCTGTCTAAGATCTGGTCACAACCAGGCAGCCACTCCCTCCTGGGGATCGATACCCTGCACTGACCGAGGCATATTTGCCCTCTGGACCCCACAAGTGTGTGCCAGCAGACACCCACGCTTCACACACCGCTGCAGAGTCTCTCTGCTCCTCGCCCCACCACCAACACCTCAGGCTGGAGTCAGCAGACCACCCAAGGGCTGAGGAGAGTGCACACTGGGAGGCCTGGGTGGGTGAATGCACTGAGGGATGGCTGTGTTTTGGAAAGCAATGGCAGGTGGACTGCTGCTCACTTTGAGCCTCACTCTCCTGGGATGGGGAGTCGAGGGGCAGGGGAATGGACGGGGCAAGGTATGTTCACACATGCAAAGCCACAAATGTAATGCGCTGGAATGATATGTGTGTTGCCTAAAAATGCATTCGCCAATCTCTGTCTTATAGTCTAAACAGTATGTGTGCCCATTGGCCATTTCAAAAATAAAGGAACAATAAAAAAGCACAAATCACAAAATATAAAATTCTGTAGCTTTTATTAAGTCCCTGGTTCCTGTGGATATGGTTTTTGCGCACTGTACAATTAGGAAAAGTAACTGAAAATGTGTTTTAAAAAGTATTAATTCTATGTTTTTGGAGGAAGGGATGCAGTCAAAGTGCAATACAATACCCTAATATTGACCACAGCATTGATTAGTAGTGGACTACATGTATATATGTATAGGGATTGAAGTAATTTATTTTGCCTTTTTAAATACACCAAACAAATTTCAGTCATAAAAAGAGATGACAGGTTTTTTTTGTTGTTGTTGTTTTTAATTTTTAATTGTTTTTTTTTTTTTTTTTTTACTATTGGCCCTTTTTGATGCAGAGCTGTTAGTAATGATTATTTTCATTCTTAATTAATCTCTCCTAATGACTCAGTTTCCTGGTCTATAAAATGTCATAAAAACGTGAAGAAATGTTAATCTGTGTTTCATAAAGCCCAAGATAATGACTTCAAATGTCTCGTTTTATCCACAAACCAAACATGTTCAGTTTACTGTCACAGTGGAAAAAAAGAAACCAAAACACATTCACATCTAAGAAGCCAGAATCAGAAAAATTGGAGTTTTTGAGTTAAAAAACACTCAACTACTTATACAAACTACATTTCCCTCAAAGGTAGTTTGCTGTAGTTCAGCTTCTTCCAGTGGGAAATAGTTGGTAGCTTGTGCTTTTAAAGCAGCTGCCCCAACACTGATTAACCAGTAAAAAAAAATATGAATCAGTTCATACTCTATGCCATTCAGACACCAGTAGTGGTATCCTATTAAGTCCTAATAATAGTTTATTTAGACTTAGGACTTTGCTCAGTTTGTGGAAGGACAAATAAGCGCCGTTTCCACCACACCCCCAGCAGCTGTTTTTACCCCATTGAAGAATTTTTCCTCCGTTAGGTTTCATGATAGCCAGTAAATACTGATATACTGTAGCTGGATAATGTCTTGTCAACAACTTGACATTGATTTTGCACTTCATTACCACTTGCACTCCCCTCGTTAAAAGATCATTAAGTTGAATCAATAAGTGAATAAAAATCATCACTCCTGGCTTTAACCACTAACCAATCAAAATACCTGACAAGACAATACAAAAGCAGGGTTTAATGACTGTCAGCTGTGGAAGAATGAACAAACTGAAGGGACGATTTAACATTATGAACTCCGTGTCTTCCAGAAACAAGTATCAGGAGGGACGACCGTCTACCTTGGCCAGGACAGAGACATCTGGAGGCCACTGATCCACACAACAGTAAACCTCAGTGAGATCAGCAGGTACGTCAGCAGGAGCAAACCACTCCACCGTGAAGGCTTCACAGCAACCGCTCACCGAAACTCTGTGGTGAAGGAGGCAGAAGGGCTTTTGAGTATTTGAAAAATAAAACCATTAAAAACTTTTACAAAAAACATTCAGAGACTTTGAGGAGAATATGTAACAGCAAGTACAGATGTAGAAGATGTAGAGGGAAAAATCCACACAACTGAATATTGTGATATTTTTGCGTGGCATATCGTCTTGATACAAACAACTATTGTTTTTATTTTATTTAATTGATTAATAATACAAATACAAATAAATAAAAAAATAGAATATTAAGATCAATTGCTCTCAGTCCATAAGATACAATTTACTGCAATCAAAATGATTGATAACCTAATATATAAACCTAAGATATATGTAATCAAATATAAAACACATTTTGACTATTATTTCCTTTGGGGACATAATTTGCAGTTGAATAAAGATTAGAAATTGCAACATATTAATATAAAAATATTACATAGCCCTTTATTGTATTCTCCAATTTTTCCCTTGAAATGGCACTGGTCTTGCTAAAAAGTATTGTTTGCTGGCATTAAGATTTAAAAATCAGCTCAAGATCAATTAATCAGAACTGGGGAGAATCATCAGCATTCCCTTGAATTTAACCCTTGACTATTCTCCTGCTCTGCAGTATCAAGTCATCCTTTCAATTACGGACGTTTGACCCAGAAGGTGCCGTTTTCTACGGAGACACCAAAAACGGGGACGACTGGTTTGTTTTGTCCCTGATAAATGGCATCCCCTTGATGCAGATCAGCAACGGAGACGTTCTCATCAGCGTGGAAGGCGGCCCCAAGATCAATGATGGAAAATGGCACACAGTGAGTGTGCAGTGTAGTTTTTTGTGTGTGTGAATCAGTGTCTTGAAATAAATCTCAGAAACAAGTTATTTTGCACTGGAAACAAGTGAAATGTCCTCATAATATTCTAAACATCATCATAATAATCACTTATTATGTGTCGCACAGCTGTAACTTTTTGTCTAAATTCTGCTTGTGCTCCTGGCGCCACAAAGCTGGAGGTAAGCAACCACAAAAAGTTTGTGATTCTGGAGGTGGACAGCTCCGATAGGCTGGTGGTGGGCCTGCAGTCCGAACAGACAGAAGAGGTGATTTCAGGGAAACTCCGACTGGCTCTTGGTGGGATCCTGATCAACAAGGAACGGATGATTGTTCAGGTATATTGTATTGATCCACCTGTGATATTCTACATGGCTTTACATTTTCTTTTATCTTTCTTGTTCAATAGATACAACATTTTGGTAATTTGTTAGTTATTTGGTCCATTTTCCTTTGCCTCATGTAATGATTCACTATAGTTCCTGTAATGACTTTCAACAACATACAGAAAAAAAATCATGAACTGTTCATGAAGCTGATGAAGTTTTCTCAGCTGGAACACAAGAACTCCCAAAGGTACTATGACTGCAGATGTGGAAGAAGTATTCAGATCCTTTACTTAAGTGAAAATACTAATACCACCCTATGAAAATATTCGGTTACAAGTAAAAGTCCTGCATTGAAAATATTACCTAGGTAAAAGTAAGTACGCATGATCAGGAAAGACTCAAAAAACTCAAAAATTATTCTCAAAAATATTTAGAAAAAACACCCCGAAACACAAAAGTAGAGAGAAAAAAAAGCAGAACAAACACTCCAAACCTCAAAATTATAATAAGAAAAAATACTACCAAAAGGTCAATTTTTTTAAAAAAAGAAGAAAGAAAGACTTACAATAAAATCATAGTTATAAAAATATCAACAAATCACCCCAAACTTCTGAATTAAAAAAAATACAACAAATGGCTAAAAAAGAAGAATTATTAAAAAAATAAAAAATCGCAAAAACACAGAAAGAGACTTAACACGATGTGATCAGCAAATTTGTCAGATTTCAACTGTACCACTGTTAAATGTCCATGTTTATCATCTTGCAGTTCATTCCACTAAAAACACAGTTGCGTTCTTTGCCACAGTTTGAGCCGCAGATGGACGGCTGTGTGCGGGAAGGCAGCTGGCTAAACCTCAGCGTCCCCTGGGAGGCAGAGGCGGAGGAGCTCTGGCCCTGCTATCAAAACGTCCAACCTGGCAGCTTCTTCCCTGGCACTGGATTTGCCATTTTTAACACCTCAGGTGGAAACATTGTGCTCTATTATACAAGATATAATAACAAGCTTTCCTGGATGATGCATTCTTGCATGGCATCACTTGTAGCAATATACTTTTATTTATTATATGTTGCATTCAGATTAATTTTGCACGTTATTCTTCTGTCCGCAGTTTTCCACATTGAGGCAGATCTTGGGGTCAAGACTGAACTGTGGGGAGATTTTAGTGAGATGGATGGGACCATTTTGAGCCTCAAGGCTCCTGGGCAAGAGCTTATGTTCGCTTTAGTGGCCAATAATAACACAAAGGTACGCACATCAATCAGACATGAGCCAAAATGAATTTGCTAATAATACCTAGCATCTGTTTAAAACTTGTCATGGCACTGTAATGTTTTCTTACATGAACATGTGCGTCATGTAGGGGAGAGCGGGGTCGGTTGCGACAGGGGAACAGTGCCTTTTTAGCAAGTCGGAAAGCAACTATGCTATACACCATGCTCATACTCAGCCACACCCTCTTCATTTTCACCTTCAAAGTAGAGACCTTCTGACTATTTCTCAAATTGTATTCACATATTTAAAATCTACAACGTGTAAGTACATTTTTGGCTCTTTTGTTATTTTACTTCTTCCATACAGTTTTTAAGTCATGCTACATACAAAAAATACTGCATTATAGTATTGTTTATGGTTCCTGTCTTTTTACAAATTAACAAAAAGTGGGAAAAAAACAAGGAAAAAAGCCTCTTGCATAAACTTCATATAGACCAGGCATGTCCAAAAACTTATTAACTTAAGCTTATTTCATGTTGATATATAAATGTCCCAACTGACCCCGCTCTCCACTTATCCCCATCACATAAACAGATTGGAGACTGCTATGAATTTATCCACAGCGTAATGTCAAGTTATTTCTTCTGTCTTTTTGTTGAATTTGCAGGAGGTCACACTCACTTTCGGCAAAGAAAAAATCAGTTTGAAAGACACTTTGAAGAGACTGGTGATAAACTTTCACACAGATTTTCTGCAAGTGCTTCAAGATGAAGATGAATCTAAGATGATTACGTTACTTATCAGTCCCGTGAGCCACCCTGGTTATCTGACCACATGGAGAGAGGGTAATCTCGCCATTGGAGGTCTACTAGGTGAGGTTAACCCTTTGAAACCTGAGCAAAGTGGTTTGATTTTTCTCAAAAGCATGGTGAGAAGTTAACAAGCAACTTAACAAACAAACAAAAAACGAGAAAATTACCTAAAAAGTGCTAAAAATGAAAATATATATTGATTTTATATATTTTATTATATTTTTTGTAAAATAATTTTAAGTAGAATATAATTTTTGACATTTTTCCATATTTATTTTGATATTTTTTAAATAATCCTCCCTCTATTTGAAAGCTCATTTTTAGGTAATTTTCTTGTCAACTTTTACTAATGTCTTGCAATATGTGGGACATTTCCTACCAAGTTGGTCATTGCCTTTTCTCCCCATGTTTTTCAAAACCATTTTGTTTGGGTTTCAAAGATAAAAATTTTGGAAAGTGCCAATAATATGATATATACCCATACAGAAAATCTAATGATTAGATCAGACAAGGAGTGTCATTGTGTGTGTAATAAGGTAATTTGTGTTGTCTTTTTCTTCTTTTTTCATTTTTCAGGTGAGGACGACGTTGGCTCCCATTTCTTGACAGGCTGTCTGGAGAAGATCCAGGTTCAAGAAAAGGATTTGGATCTGGATTTAGCTGTCAAACACATGTCAATCTCTTCTTACAGCTGCCCTGCATAAACCATGAAAGTATGCATGTTCAATATGTGGACTCAGTGTTTGCAGTGGATGGCCTTGGGCCCAAATGACATAAAAAAATACAATGTGTGTAAAGTGCTTAATTGTAAATAAAATGAAAGAGAGCATAATGATACCCTAAAACAACTATATTTTCTTATTATAATTTTGTAGTTGTATGTGGTATTTGCACTAATTTACCCCTAAAATGTGAAGAATTTACCATAAAATATGAATGTGTTATAAATTTCTCTCCCACTGCCCTCATTTTAATAGACTATGCTGAATAATCTGAGAAATGTGACCATGGTAAGTACACCAGTATGTTTGTAAATAAAATGTGATTCTTTTTAATATAGCTATCCATGAATATGTATATTACTGCTGCATTTAAGGCAAAATACAGGTCTCCAGGCTTTAAGGAGATGCAAACACTGTGATAAAACACAGATACAGAGTGGGGTATGCCTGAGACAGATTTAAGACATGTATTTTGCTCCCTCTAGTGGATTATTAAAGATCATGTTAGTCATACTGTCCACTATGATGCTTCTCTAATAATAAAATAACACTAGGTTCAGGTAAAATAAGAAATTAGAATAAAAATCAAGATCTTTTTTCTTTTGAGAGGAAAGTGTTTCAGTAAATTCTTACATCATATGGGTATTTACAACTATAAATAAAACGTTCACTCACTAAAATCAAAAGTATTTATATTCAACAGACTTCACATTAGTTGTTATTTGACCAAAGTCTAAAATAAAAAAAAACGCTGATTTAAGCCAGATATAGGCCTAAAATAAAATATAAAGCCTTCAGTTTCTTAATATTAAATGTAAATTTACTGTTAAAATTTATATTTAAAACAATCTAATAATTTATTATCGAGTGTCAAGCCTAAAATTAATGATGTCATGAGTCATTTTTTAGTGTTACAGAAATGGGTGCGGTACAGTTCAATCGGATCGATTGCGGTAATCTCCCGGCTGCCGTAACGTCAGCTACTGTCGTAAACTGCGACTGTCGTGAATACTGGCCGCCCACTGAAGATGGCGGCGGAGCTGCATCCGCGGAGCGGAAAGCTGATCGGCCTGTCCAACTCGAACCGAACCGCCCGGCGCAACCAGCCAGTCCAGGAGTTCAACCATGGCCTGGTGCTTAGCAAGGAGCCGCTGAAGGACCGAGATGTCTTCACCGTCCGCATTGACAAGAAGGTAAACAACAGCAGGCCCGCCGCTGATGCTCCTCCAGAGCGGGGATGGGAGCAGCGGGAATGCGGGAGCAGAGCTTGCAGGACGGGCCGGGGGTCTGTCTGTGTCCGCAGTCAGGGGCTTCCCCCCACACGGGGCGGCTCACTGTGACAGCGACTACGGTTGTTCGGGGGCGCAATGCATACACCGTCGGAGATTTATCGAGGACGTACAGTAAGATTACCACGTTATTTTGCGTGTGGATATGTTAAACGGATCACTCGGCTAACGGTAGCCTGCTTGTGTTGCCTTGGTACCGTCAGTTAGCCATGCTAATGAGCCGCTAGCAAGCAGCGTGAGCTCAGACTAGCTAGCGTTTGTGGAAGGTGCTTTAGGGCTCCGTCGTGTGTTGACAAGGACTTGTTGTTGTTTATGTTACCACAGGAGCTCAATTAATATTGTTAATAAGCTCTGTGTAGTTTTGTTTAGAGGGTGATAGCTGTAGGTGCCTGTCAGCCTCCCTGCCTGTCTGCCCTGGTGGCTAATAATACTGCAGTGCTCATACCAGACGAGCGGGCTAATATAGCGACTTAAAGGCTATGTGTGAACCGAAATTGGCACAAAAGCGTATAATTAGCCACTGCTATCTGCTCCCAGTGTTAATAGTAATATTCAGAGTGGCAGGTTGCACTTGCGTGTGTAATGCATGAGGAGCTGACCACTAAAAGGTACGACCCATTAATCACTGATCTGCTATCTGTAAACATACAATGCATTTGCTTTTAAATGGTAAATGGACTATGCTTGTACAGTGCTTTTCTAGTCTCAAAGCGCTTTAACACTACATGTCACATTCACCCATTCACACATTGGTGGCCGAGGCTACTATACAAGGTGCCACCTGCTACTCAGTAATCATTCACACACACTCACACTCTGATGATGCAGCATCAGGAGTAATTTGGGGTTCAGTATCTTGCTTGCTTGCTCTTGGATACTTCGACATGTTGTCCAGAGGAGCTGGGGATCGAACCGCTGACCTTCCGATTAGAGGACGACCCACTCTACCTCTGAGCCACAGCCACCCCCTTTTATTTAAGTTAATTGTCAATTTTGAGATATTTCACAAAAGAAATACCAGCAGAATATGGGAATAGAGTGGAGTACATGTTTTATTTTACTATGTTATTACTGCAGTTCTTAAACACTTCTTACCTAAAATCTTAACTTAACAATTAACAATTCAATATAACTTCATTTTACTTAAAATAAACTTGAATAAAGAAAGTAAATGTAACTATAAATCTTGAGTTATTTAAACTTTATATCCAGATGGTAAGTTTTCTTGAAATGTAGCTGCATTTACTTTATTTTGTGTAGTTGTTGCAACTTAAAAATGACCATAACAATGACAATACAAATATGATTGACACGTTTGCAGCCAGCAGAATGCAAATACATAGCAAAGTAGTAAAGTTGGTTTACTGAAGTTGCTAAAACTTATGATTGATTTAATTAAACTAGTCATTTTTAAGTTGCATCAAATTCACAGAATTTTGTAAATATGAGTAAATTTTAAGTGAATGTAACAATTTGATATAAAGTAAACATAAATTTTGACTTGTAGCTAGTTTTATAAGTTCTGTTTTATACCAGTTTTTATAGATAGCATTTTTTTTATGACAACCAGTAACAAATTTAGTAAGATACAGCCACAGCTAACTCTTCATAATACTTGCCTACTTCTCTTATCAAACCAATATAAAATACATGTTTGTCCTGAAATATTGCTTAAAATGTCTCTTTAAGTTAACATATAGGCTGTTCCATTGATGTATGTTCATTTTTTCACTTGGCTGACTATGCTGTTCAATTTATTATTATTGTGAGGTGTGCTGAATGAACAAATGAAATTATTACTTCCTTCATCTTGACTTTAAAAGCTTTCATGTCACTTAAACATAAGTGCTTATCTGTGTCTTGTGCTGCGTTCTCTTGTGACTCTGGCCTCTCCATATCATATCGAAGCCTGTGCACCGTGTTTACATTTTGTCTGTTATCAGCACAGGGTGGCTTGTCTCTTGTAATGGCCTCTGCAGTCTGCAACCCTACTGGGTTTGTCAACAACATGGCAGCTCTGGAGCTTGTGCCAGTGCCAACTGGGCCACACACACACACCCTCCGAATGACAGTGTATGGCCAAGACACATAGTCAGGTTTCTCAGAAATTCAGCCATGATGAGACAGAGCTGCATGTGAGCCAGTGAAGCTAACGTGGTTTAATAGCACTAATTGTATATAAATGATTATCCATCGCTCATGGCGCTCTCAGGGCTCTCATAAACAGCCTCATGCTTTGACATGACATGCATAGCCTGTCTGAGAATCAATACTTTCCCATCACACGGCACCAAGATTGGCATGACTGCCCATCCTGTCTACTGTGCACTGAGCTACAATGGTTGTTGGAAAATGAGTGCAATAGGACGAACACATGAAATGATTTATTGGACCAGTAGTTTGCCCACTGTGGCACACTGTCAGTGGTTTAGGCTTTGTGTTTAAGGCTGCGGTCTACCAAGTGATCTAGAGCGGTGGTTCTCAAGAAGAGGTCCTTAAGGGAGTTCGGAGAAAAATGGGGAATAGTTTGCTTTTACTGTTTGATTCACTATAGAGATGCAATGTGAGGAGGTCTCATAAGAGTGACTTTCTGATAAAATATTGCACTTCTCCGCGGTTGCCTCTTGAACTGTAATTGACAACCACAGAATTCTTAATCATATCTAATAACCAAAATCTTTTCAGATGGAATATCCTTAAGCAAAAATACATCTGGAATATGATTTGTTAGCTGGTGTATCTCTTGCTTTATGCTTTTTATTTATAACTGTATGTTTTGACACATTTTGCCTTTATCAAAAATGTGCAGCTCCTGCATTTTGGATATTGCACTTTGCCATTTTGCAATTTCTCTTTTGCCATTATGATTTTTTATTAATTTTGACAACATTCAAATATACTGACTTTATACACAAATACAAATTATATAGATATAAAAGGATCCACAGTCAGACGAAAGAAAACAAACAAACAAAATAAAATATAATATAAAATTAGTAAAAGTATGAGGGTTTTAGTTAATTGTTTTCAAAGCCTAACATGTTTATTTTTTTTTAGATTTGTAATAAGACTTAGTAAAAATATCTATATTAAATACATTTCTTCGTCATAATCATGTTAATATTTTACATGGCAGTAAACCTGTTAAATTTTTAATTTATTCCCCCTACAGAGTTCAGCTGTTACATTTTGTCTCTGTGTGCAGGGTCTGCTGGATGAGATGCTTTTTCTACTCTATAAACCTTTTAGTGTTTCTCTGGCACTGCTTTTGATGCATTTAATTTTTTATTCTCTTCAGAGCTGCTCAGCGGTCATACTCGACATGCCTCCTGTAGTTATTGGTTTTTTGAAGAGAGAGAGAAAGAGAGAGAGAGAGACTGAGAGACTGAGAGACTGAGAGACTGAGAGGCAGACACCCACAGGCTGCTGTTACATAAGTGAATGAGCAAGAGAAGGAGATGTCTGTCTCCTCCACACAGCGACCCGGTCAGGCTGAGTTACTACTAAATCTGTTAACCCAGATACCCGGGCTTTCGTAGCACACTGCCTTACTTACGTAGCACCTGCCACAGAGCTGAGGAGGACACCACGGGAGCAGACGAAGGAGAGGAGGCAGCGTAAAAGACGATATTTTTAAAAATGATATTGTTCTCAGAGGAAATCTTTTGTTTTCTCCTCGGCACGGAGGTGAGCTGCAGTAAAACATCCCCGGAGCTGGTCAGGCGTCAATGTTATGTTCAAGGTCACGTCATCAGGGTGGATTTCTGCCAACTTCAGCTGGAGTCCTGTGGAGTACCAGAGTGAAAAAAAGGGAAAAGGAAAGCGGCTGAAGATTGATGTTAAAGTTTCCGAGAACCTTTGACTTCCTTTCTCGAGGAACGAACCGCATGGCTTTTTGTTGGACTTCATTTTCTCTGCGGGGCAGCGAGTGGAGTGCAGCGAGCCAGGAGATTGCACCTCAGTGGGATGACGTGGGTTCGTGCCCCTTTGTCGGCAAGCATCTGCCGGGCTGAAGTGTCTCTAAGCAGGACTGTGAATCACCAGCAGCTGCACCGACTCTGCTCCACAGTACAGCTGACTCTGCACTCTGTCGTCCACGTCATGGAGGCAAAACGCACGAAACATAGAAACGACCGCCAGAGATCAATAAAGTATCACATTATTGTGAGCTGATGTCGAGTTTTGTGTTTCGGGGAAGACATGGATATCTTCGGCTGCCTGTCATGTGATATGATTCCAATGTCATGCAAAGACGAAAGGAGTTTTGCAGTAAAACATTTGTTTTCATGTTTTCATTGTTTGTTTTCATGTCTTGAGTATTCGGTGGAACGCAAGATCATGGAGGTGAAGCTTGTTCAGATGTTGTTTGCTTTGTGTGTGCGCAGGTTTAATCATTCCAGCTAGACCACATAAGCATTAGGGTGTAAGAAAATATAGATACGCTTGAGTATTATGATACTGTTATATGAAACTATATTGAATGTCAAATAACACAATTTTAAATTGTTTACAGTTTAGTATCTTCTTAATTTGTTTGCCAAAAGACTCCTGTAATTTTATGTATTTACTTATTTTATTTTATTGATAATTTTTTTGCTCAAACTGCACAAAATTTTGCAATTATAAATGCAGATCCCACTGTTCTGGTTGCATATAAAAGCAAACTTTGTTCTGCATATGTAGGGCCAAACTTTATACAATAACAGTTTTCCTAAAATTAGATTTAAAAAAAAAATTGCAATAAATCAACTTGCTTATAATATAGCAGTATATTGCAATATACTGAGTCATAACCCCTGTATCGTGATATGAGTTGTATCTCCAGATTCTTGCCATTACAAAGACCTGATAGGTATCTGCGTTTTCATGAGAGCGCTTGCAGTCAAACCTATTATGGTTGTTTCACACACTACATAGGGGAATAAAGAAAACACGATAAAGGAGATAGGAGGAAATTAGTGAAAAATGCACACTTGTAATATGACCCCAAATGTTGCATACTGTCAGTTATAATTGCAACAGTTAATCGATTAATTGATTGGTTGTCAACTGTTAAATTTATCAGCTAATAATTTGATAATCGATTCATGTGTTTGACTTTTTTTTTTTTAAAGAGAGAAAGTAAAAAAAAATCCCTGATCCCAGCTACTTACATGTGAATGTTTTCTTGTTTCTTTGCCCCTCTATGGCAGTGAACTGGTTATATTTTTAGGCAAAACAAGATATTTTAGAATTTTTTTGGCTTTGGAAACTCAGGTTTTTCACTATTTTATGACATTTTATAAACCAAAGAACTAATCGATTAATTGAGAAAATGATCGACAGAATCAACGATGGATGTAATCATTAGTTGCAGCCCTACGCTCTGTTAAGTTCTTTAATCTGGTCTCTTGCACCTGGTCTAAATATAGCACAGCGCGTTCACTCTACTACCTTTCCGCATCAAAATGTATTATGTAAATCTATTTTTGGAAGTTTGGTACTGGTGAACTGAGAGATGAGAAATGAATTAGTTTGACCTGGGCTGATCCCCACACACACACACACACACACACAGTATTACAAGTTATTAATGCTTGGATACTGCTAGACAATCATTGGTGCTACATTTTGCTACCACACAGCTCCGTTTGCGTCAAGTTTCTTTTTTTGTCACTGTGTGCTCGCACACTGTCCTGCTTTGTTTTCAAAGCAGCGCTCCCTGAGCGATGTTCTTTACTGACAGAGTGACTAAAAATAACACGATGGATCATACAACAAGGCGCACTTTGTTTTCCATAGATATCTACCTGCAGTTTTTAGCACAGTGCTGCACTCTTTCTGTGATCAGAGTCTTTCTGTGATCAGAGTAACAGCTGCTGACAACTTTTGTTACAACTCATCATAGTTGCCAGATTGTCTGAATTTTACATCTTTATAAGATTCACTTTAGGCTGTGTCAGTAATATTAAAAACTATCACGCTTTGTGAATGTACCATTATTTATGATAAATTACAGACTGATGTAAATATTCATTGAGTTTTTCCGTTATTCCCCCCTTTAGGTGAACTCTTGGAGCGGTTCCATTGAGATTGGTGTGACGGCACTGGACCCCGCCGCGCTGGACTTCCCCAGCAGCGCCACAGGCCTTAAGGGCGGCTCCTGGATCGTGTCGGGCTGCTCGGTGCTGCGTGACGGCCGCTCTGTCCTGGAGGAGTACGGCCGGGACCTCGACCAGCTTGCTGAGGGCGACCGGGTGGGCATTCAGCGCAGCTCCCGCGGGGAGCTCCACCTCTGGGTGAACGGGCAGGACTGCGGTGCAGCAGCGAGCGGCTTGCCGCCCAAGCTCTGGGCAGTTGTGGACCTGTACGGCAAGTGCACTCAAGTGACGGTGGTGAGCTGTGAGCCTCCGCCACCCTCTGCGGAGAAAGAGACAATAGAGCGGGACGAGGAGGTGGAGGATGAGGAGGAGGAGGAGGAGGAAGAGGAAGAGGAGGAGGAAGAGGTGGTGGTGCGTGGAGGTCGGGAGGATGCGGGGATCACGGCACTGATGAATGTGGCAGCAATGAATGGAATGATGAATGGAGATGAAGGTAGGGGTGCCTTTTTACTGGGTTCCTGCAGGTCCTTAAAAAGCCTTGAAAGTCATTTAATTCATTAATATAATAAAAAGGCCTTTATTTTAGGGATGCACAATATTGGATTATTTCCTGATATCAATGTACTTTTTCCCACCTAGTTTTAGTGATCATAAAGTCTCTTCTGTAGTTGAATTAACATCATATTATGCATACTCTTATCATGATGGCCCTCCAGCACATGGAAACATAAAACACAATGTTTATCAGTGTATGTAATATTCATACATTGTGCAAAATATGAAAAATACTCCAACTACGGGTTGATGTTTTGTACATGTTGACTTTGTCCAATATCTGCCGATACTGATGATGTGCCAATGTTATCGTGCATCCCTCCTTAATTGTTATAAAAATGTCTTAAATCAATCTTTCAAAAATCATAAAAATGTTGTGACATGGGTAGTAGAATATTAGGAATTATTATTATTATTTTTTTAACATTGCATTGTATAATGTCACAATGTGTACCTTTAAATATGTGCACTGAAATGCTTCTTACATTGACATCATGAAGATCAGGATGACAAAACCAACAACACGTTTACCATCCAATCACATTACACAAAAAGAACAAGCTTTTTTCAAGCCATACTGATTGGAAACCTTTATGATAATATGTTAATTATTTGACAGGTGTTCCACTCTTTTCCAGCATTTGAAATGGGTTATCTAACTTTTTAACTTAACATTAAAAAAATAGTCATGTTTGGGAAGAATGATTTTTTTTCTTGATTATTGTGAAATTAATAAATTTTTGGGATTCATTATTTTTACCTGTTATATTCCTTTTTCACTCTCCTCCCTGTCAGTGCCTGAGCTTAGCTGCAGTCACAGCAGACCAGACAAGTTCCCCAACAACCTGGAGCCGGACACGGGTAAGAAAGTCCTCCTCAGGTCGGTTGATGGACGTTGTGCAACATGACCTGTATTGACGTCCTCTTCCTCTCTCTCTCTTCAGTTCTGACGGAGCACCAGCTCTTTGACGTGTTCAACAACGCAATAGTATCTTTTTACCGCTCTGAGGATGAGGGCGGAGGGGAGGATGGTGGAGGTGGAGGAGGAACAGGAGGTAGTGGCGGCGGAGGAGGAAATTCAGGATCTGACTCCTCTTCTAGAAATGACAGGGGGAGCAGCAGTGGAGGAGGTGCAGTCAACAGCGACAGTGGAACAGGGACAACAGGGGGGAGTAGTAGCGGAGGAGGAGGAAGTGGTGGAGGTACTGGAGATAGTGGGAACACTAACAACAGTCCTGCTGGTAACGGAGGAGTCGGGCCGGCGGCGGTGATGGGTGCGATGACCACCAACGACGCTCTGCTGTTCCACGAGAAATGTGGCACACTGATCAAACTGAGCAACAACAACAAGACAGCGGAGCGGAGGAGACCGCTGGACGAGTTCAACAACGGTGTGGTGATGACCAACCGGCCGCTCCGACACAACGAGATGTTTGAGGTGCTTATAATCACACAACTCAGTACTGCCATGTAGTACATGAATAATGCAGTGACGGCCAAAGAGCGACTTTTATACTCTGTTGTTGTTAGTTGAGTAGAGCTGGGTGATTGTAAAATAATATCACAGTTTATCTGAGGAGTAGTTGAGAGATCACTCGGCAATAGAGCTGAAAATAATGATTAATAATGATCAAAGGGACCTTGAGGAACGTCATGCGAAGTGCATCCTCTGAAAGTCTGAGGTCTGTAGTTTGTTACTTTTTATTTTAACGAGACTTTGAACATCCTATAGGTTACATTAGGTCATGTCATACAGTGATAACCATTTCACAAAAGGGTCTCACTGCAGTGAAACGGCTGCAGTGGGGGTAAACAACATCACACATTAATACAGTTGGGCTCATTAAATCCACAAGAGTCTCAGCTTCCCAGTCAGTCCCGGTTTATGCAGTTTCAAGACTGTTTAGGGACCCCAATGCATATAAATACAATAGGTAAAACTCATACATTTGTACTGTTTTTGCCTAAAAGTCAATGGGACTAGCACAAAGTGGGTTAATCTGCAAATGTCTGGGTATCTATCAAGAAACTTTTGTGGAAATGGACATGCCAGTTGTTTCCCTTGCCAAAATATAAACTGACTTTGGAGCGTTATTTACCGGCCTTGTGAAAAGATAGATTGCATGGTTGGTACCAGTTAAACCCTTACCCGTACCATCATCACTCTAGCTTAAAATTCAGGTGACTGCAGCCTCCAAAATACACTAATGTTAGCCACAGAGGGGAAGAGATCAAGGTGCTTATAGTACGTACTCGAAACAGTCAAATACAGAGATCAGTGTATTTTCTTTTTCAAAATGTAGTCACATAACCTCCATGTGTTCGCTTCATGCCTTGCGGTCTGATGCTATTTATTACTCTGAGCTTGAGGCAGAACAGGGAAGAAAAAAATGTCAGCACCAGAAAAGCTTAAATGCATTTTTGTTCCATTTTCAGATCCGCATTGATAAGCTGGTGGACAAGTGGTCAGGCTCGATAGAGATCGGCGTGACCACACACAATCCCAACAACCTGGACTATCCTGCAACTATGACCAATCTGCGCTCAGGTTAGCACACACAAAGAGGCATAGAAAGTTAAACCAAAACTGTTGATGGTTGTGAAATGACTGATATCATTCTGGCTGCTTGTTTTAGGTACAATCATGATGAGTGGCTGTGGGATACTGACCAACGGGAAAGGAACCCGCAGGGAATACTGTGAATTTAGCCTCGATGAACTTCAGGTTTGTGATGGCACACGGACTAAACTCACGTTTCCAGTGTTCTCACAGTCAGGGAAAACCTTGAAAAGTCATGGAATTTGACAAACACATTTTACAGATCTGAAAATGTAATGGAACTAGTAAAAAAATCGTGGAAATGTGTTGTGTGTATTAAATTATGTAACATAATGTAAATTTTAATTTCTATAGCTGATGACGTAATATAGCTCCAGTATGCATCGATATGTGACAATATTTTGGTTCTGTCAGATGGATGGTTTGGTTTTTGTTTATTTGTTCATGTTTTAAGGTTTTGACATCACACATTTTAAAAAGAAATTTCACGCAATTTCTATAGAAAATTAAAATGTGCTTTTTGGATCTGAATTTTATTTATTTATTTTTCTAAAGAAATGGGTTTGTAGAATTTATTTTCTTTAACATTTTTGGTGATTTTTATAAAACAGAGATTTTTTTTCTTTTTTTTCTTTTTCGAAATTTTAATCGAAAACTTGGAACTTGTTGGCAATTTTTTTTTCTTAAACCCGTTTGAAAAGCGTGTTTTCTTTAAAAGTGACCAGAATGACACAGCCAGAAATTGAAGAAACATAAATTGTTGTTGGATTTTCAAATTTCCATCAGTTCTGGAGCACATCACGTGGAATATAGAAATTAAGTTTGAACAGAGTTTGAATCTTATGTGTTTGAAAAACACTTGGCAGTTGGGATTGGGGTCTTTGAAAAGTCATTGAAAGGTTTTTACATTTTGCCCATGAAAAAGTGTGGAAACCCTGCATTTCTCTGTGCCACCTACTCTGTGAGTGTGTCTGTTTTTTTTTTTATAATCTCCAATAACTCCTCTCATCCGTCTTTAGGAGGGAGATCACATAGGTTTGATGCGCAAAGCCAGTGGAGCGCTCCATTTTTACATCAATGGCATCGACCAAGGTGAGGCGCATTGAGATGTTTCATAGGTTTCACAGTTGGGCGAGGGTGGGCTGGATGTGGTGTTGTTGAAGTGATAGGGGGGCGATGGTTATAAATGAGTGAATGAGAAACACCTAACAAATCAGCTCCAAACAGAAAAATAGTGCTGAATCATGAATACATAGATTTTTTTTCGAAATGTTTTATTATCACGTGATCCCATAATGCTTTACATAAGAAACTCTTTGCTGTGGCTAAAATTAATGACTACATAGCTACAAGCTAAAACTATTAGCAGCGTCAGCGACGATATCGAGATGTGAATTTTGATGTATAACCTTTAGATTTGTAGTCAATACCTAAAACACAAGTTGGACAGAAATACTGTAACTGAGACTGTTGGCTGTGGAGAAAGTGTGATTCATTTCCACTCCCAACCACTCTGTGTCCTTCACAGGTGTTGCGGCGGCCCAGACTCCCGGCGTGGTCTACGGTGTGGTCGACCTCTACGGCATGGCTGTCAAAGTCACCATAGTCCACAACCACAACCACAGTGACCGCCTCAGACGCAACAACGCCATCATGAGGGCTTTATCACCCGATGTGGGCCGGCCAAGGCCGGCTCTGTCCCTAACTCCAGACTCAGAGGGGCCCGACCGACTGCTCTTCCACCCCAACTGTGGTCAGAAGGCCGCCATCATCAGTGACGGCAGGACGGCACTGCGGCCACAGTGAGTTCAACTCCCATAATTCTCTTGAAATAATTACAGGCATTCTTATTTTTTACATGCTCGATTTAGACTTGTAGTTGTTTTTGTTGACAGATTACATTTAAAGCTTAAAAAATCCATCCTGAACGCTCTTAAATAATTTATAATAATAATAAATTAATTAATCATTTTTTTGCAAGGCAAGTTTATTTATACAGTACATTTCATAGACAGGGCTAGCTTAAGAAAAATAAAAAGGCATAAAATAAACAAGTGAATAAAGATCAAAATGAAAATAATAATGATGAAAAGACAGGTAAAAGGCAAAATAAAGGAGCAATTTTGGTTAAAAGGTTGCCATAGTCATGAAAGAGTAAATGTAGATACAGTTGGTGAAAATCTCAGTCCTGGCAGTTTGTTTTAACGGTGGACTAAATATTAACGAAAAGATAAGATAGAGCTTTATTTCTTCTGAGGGAAATTGCTGTGCAGCAGTCGGAAGACTGCAGAGAGCAATACATAAAAAGACATAAGAAATAACATAACAGTAGATGCAAAATATACAAACTAGATAACAGTGAGGTGCAGAAAGCTGTTGTTATGTAGTGCAAAACTTTTGCTAAAGCAAAACAACTTTTGACTCTGGGAAGAGTCAGCTAACCGGGTCCTGATGACCTGAAAGATCTGTAGAGTTTGTAGAGAAGAAGTAGGTCAGAAATGTATTTAGGTCCTAAGCCATTCAATGATTTATACACACCCAGCTGCAGCCTAAAGGCATTTCTATAACTGTCTTATGGCCAGAGCTCTGCGGCACATTTTTTTTATGCATATAACTGGACAGACATTGTTAAGATATGTTTTTCTGTAGGTTATCATTAAATTTTCCACAAATCTAAAAACACATCAGCAGTGAAGGCAAGTTTCTTGATTTGTGGTCCAGTGAAATCCACTGAACCTTTTAGCAAAAATGCAAGGGAAGAATATTTAAATGCACATTTCATCAGCACGGCAATCCAAAGTGCTTTACATACAAAATGCAACACAAAGACATTCAAATACAATTAAAGCAGTATAGAATGAATATAAAACTGGGCAACAAAGCATTTCAATATACAATGGCATCTAAAGGTCCAGTGTGTTGGATTTAGGAGGATAAATTGGAAGAAATGGAATGTCATTCTAAGTATATTTTCTTTAGTGTATAATCACCTGAAAATTAGTATCAGCGTGTTTTTGTTACCTTAGTTTCTACAGGAATCCAAAACAGACAAACCAAGCACTGGCTCTATATTAAGCCACTTTTTTTTTAAGAGTCACCATAGTTAACAGCCCCTCTGTGACGAGCACCCGCAGAAAGCACTGATTTTTTTTTAAACTTGAAACTACTTTATTCTTTGTTTTACTGGTGTGTTTTGGAGACCTCTGTGGATAATTCGTCTCCCATAAAAAAAACTTCTGGAACTATAAAAACTGAAGGAATTCAAATCAGGAGAAGTTTCAGCTGGTTAAAATCTGCAGTTCTCACTGCTAGACGCCACCAAACCTCCCAAAATTTTAAACACTGCTCCTCTAAATATAAATAAAACAGCCTTTAACAACAGGGATTTTACTGGATTTTTGACATCTTCAGTCACCAAATGTTAATTTCGGTGCATGAACTTGTCAGAGAGGCAAGCTGAGTAGCTGAAAGTATAAAAGTACACTATACTCATCTGACCAACTTTTCTATGTTTGGAAAGTGTTAGAGCTTCTAAGGGTTTTTGGAATCTGCTGTTTTAAGTTAATATAAGTGTGAAAAAAACACTTTGCAATGAGTGAACTCTTCTACATGCAGCACTTTAAACGTAAACAGTTATATTCTCATAACACTGCTTCCACAGCGCGACTGATGACTTCAACCACGGCGTTGTCCTGAGTAGCCGGCCGCTGCGCTCCAACGAGGTGTTCCAGGTTCGCATCGACAAGATGGTGGACAAGTGGGCAGGTTCCATCGAAATCGGTGTCACAACGCACAACCCTGCATACCTGCAGCTGCCCTCCACCATGACCAACCTGCGCTCAGGTAAAACACATCTGAGATACCTGATGAAAGTTGGATTATATAACAGTAATCTGCAAGTTTGGATCTTACAACAAAAGAAAATCAGAATATGTTTATAGTCATTGTTAAGGCACATAACACAAAATTTAGTTGCACTACCCAAAAAGAGCTCAATAAAATAAGAATTAAAGACTCAAATACAAAATCCAGTCCAAGCATACATTCTCAGTACCTACATATGCGTTGACATGAAAGGCTGTATACAGAAAAAAAAAGAATATTGCATATAAAATCAGAATATTGCACATAAAATGAGAATAAAAACCTTTTTTGCTGTGTTTTCCAGGGACGTGGATGATGACGGGGAATGGTGTAATGCACAATGGAACAACAATACTGGACGAGTACGGACACAACCTGGACCGGCTGAAGGTGAGTAATTAACATCACTCTCTGTCGTTTTTTTTCCATCGCCCTCAATCCTCCTTCCATAACCTCTGACCTTTTTTTTTAACCCTTTCTTCTCACTTGCAGGCAGGTGACACAGTAGGTGTAGTGCGGAAAGAAGACGGCAGCCTCCACTTCTTTGTAAATGGTGTGGCTCAGGGCCCGGCCGCCTGGAACGTCCCTCCCAGCGTCTATGCCGTGGTCGACCTCTATGGCCAAGCTGCTCAGGCCACCATCATGGATGACATGGGTGAGAGATGGCGGAAGAGAGACAAGGCTCCATTTGAAACGGTTAGGATGCTTAAATATGTTTCAGCGATTTGAACGTCTTATCTTTTTCCCTTTTCCTTTTTTTTTTTTTTGTTAGTGGACCTCCCACCTCTGCCAGAGGACAGCTCAGAGGGCCCCACAGCTATGTCCCCGGGGAGCCCCTGCTCGGTAGGAGGAGCAAGCACGATCAATGACCTGCGTTTCCACCACCTGCATGGCACTAACGCAGTCATCACCAACGGGGGACGCACCGCCCTTCGTCAGAACTGCCGCAGCGAGTTCAACGACGCTATTGTCATTTCCAACAGGTGAGGAAATGCATGATAATATCACCTGCGGACCATAAAATGCTGTTGAGAAATGCTGTGTGGCTTGTCGGGCCACTCCTGCGCTAGGTGGCGTTGCTTGTAAAATCTTTTAAAGGCAGTAAGCACAAGTATTTGAGGGAGCCAGACAAAGACGAGTTTGACATGATATTTTACGGGGGTATAAACCAACAGGTAAAAAAAGAGAACTTCAGTCAGGTCTAGATAAAGTTAGGAGTTATTGAAATTCATAATTGTTCTGAAACAGCTCCCAATTCTGTCTCAAACACAGCGAATATTGTCAAAAATATCAATTTCGCTTTCTCTTTTTTAATTTATGGCTATAAAAACAACAGATACAAAAAATAAAGAAAAAAAATCACTATACTTTTAATTAGAGTACCTGTATAATGCAGATTTATTACAATTTACTCTTGCTTTCTCTAATTGTTAATGTTTACTAAAGTCTTTCTACTGTTCTCTGCTACTAAACAAGACAAAAAAAGTCGTTGTTGTCTTGTTAAACCTTTGTTATATATTTATCTTTTAACATCTGGAACACACTGCCTGCGTGAGCAGTGCTGGTCAGGTGCGTCTGTCAGCCGCAGCACATGGAGGAAATCGATTTTTTTCCACTTGTAACGCGTGGTTATCAGCAGAAATTGACTGTGAAAATGTTTTTTTTATAATTGTATTAACTCAATACCATCTTTTATTTTTACAATTTTAATGTCTTCTCACTTCTGTCACAGAGGTCAGGAAATACAAATACATCTGTTTTACTCAAACCTTTCTACTTCTGTTTCAAAATAAGAGTCTTCTGACAACTTTGTCAACAGAATCCCATCAGTTATTGACACAAGGCATTTTATTTTGAAACATTTTGAGGACCACATTGTTGACAATGCAGGAGCTTGCACGGCTTCATAAATCATAAATAAATGAGCGGAATATGTACTTATAATTGTGGAAATACAGATCTCATAGCAGCAGCAAGCTCTGCAGAAGCATCACAGCAACAATGCTGCCAGTGTGAATACAGAGAGCGTGCAACACGCTGCAGTTCGGCGACGCATGCAGTGTGTTCCAGGCCTGATAGAATTTTTTTGCTTTTAATATGTATTTTTCCCTGTGGTATCGAATATGGTATAGAGTATCACTATTATCAAGGTATTCAAAGTGAGAAATTCTATTATCGTGATGACACTACAGCTAAGATTAAATGGCGTTCAGAGAATTTGTTGTGATGAAGCTGCTTCTGGATTTTCATGTGACCTTGTAGGTGCCTTCGAGATGGAGAGCTGTTTGAAATCATTATTCAGAAGATGGTGGACCGCTGGTCGGGTTCAATAGAAGCAGGTGAGGCTTTCTTTTATGTCCATCCCTCTTTTTTAGACATGTGAATGAGGTAAATGGCAAAAATGATAATAAAAGCTATTCTATGTTACCGTAACATTTATCTCTGTGACAGCATTGTAGATGTTGCGTGTAAATGTATTTCATTTGTAGTCATCACAGATCCCCCCCTCCCCTCTCTGTGTCCAGGAGTGACAGCAATCAGGCCCGACGAGCTGGAGTTTCCCAACACTATGACTGATATCGACTATGACACTTGGATGCTCAGGTAGAACACTATTTGAATATTAAAACTCAAGAGCCGATTTTTTTGTCCCTGCAATGTCTTTATGAATGTTTTCATATAAGTGTATAACTTACTTTTCTTACATGGCAGACATTTGAAAGATAATAACAAGATGCTAACAGCAATAGTAATAATAGGAAATAGAAATTAAATTGTAAATAAATAAATTAATTTAAAAATAATAATATTTTTTTAAAAAATCTGCTTTTGTAGTAGTAGTAGTATTTTTATATAGCCATCACACACAACATGGTAAAGACAAAAAAGGAATTATAATAAGCATATATATTTTTGATAACAGCATAAAGTGCAGAACGTACGGTGATAATGACTGAAAAAGTATAGGCAGAAGCAAAATGCTTATAAATACCTACCCTACATAAAACCCTGCATTAAATTAAGCTACCCAGCAGAAAATGGAAATAAAAATGAGAAAAGAAAATAAACAAATAAACAAAAAAATAACATTTTTAACATATGTCACATATGGAGCAACTTGAGTATTGACAGTTTATGCTTGTGCCTCAACACAAGCTGCTTCCTTCCAAAGGGACTCAAAAGCTGTATTACCATATATTTGTATATTTTGCTGTTTATTAAGGTCTTAAAACACACACCTACCTGTTATTTTCAAGTTTTTTTATTATGGTATACCCAACAATTACATAGAAGCAATTGTTGGTAGTAAAAAGCTTAAGTAAAAATCAAAATACAAAATAAAAGTCTAAGATATAAAACAGTGCAAGAAAAATAAACAGTAGGGATAAAATATGACATGAATAAAATATAAGATAAAGATAAGATATAAACTCTCCTTTTTAGGTTATATGTCCATAAATATTTGAAGTGTTGAGCTACGCATAAAAGGAATTTTTCACAAAACTGTAAAACACAATATGTTTTTGGAATTTCAAATCATTGATAGAATTTAAAAAATGTATTTATTCTTTACCTTCCCTCTTTTTTTACAGTGGAACGGCCATCATGCAGGACGGCAACACGATGCGCAACAACTACGGCTGTGACCTGGACTCACTGACCACAGGCTCACGAATCGGCATGATGCGCTCAGCCAGCGGCGACCTCCATTATTACATCAACGGTGTGGATCAAGGTGTCGCCTGCACCGGTCTGCCACCAGGTAAAGACACGAAATCAGGATTGTGCTGCAGCCAGATATGATTCAAATACAGCTTTCTTGAGTCAAGACTGTAAGTTATCATCATCGTCTCTCTGACTCTGTCTCTGTCTCCCTGTCTTTCTCTCTCTCAGAGGTGTATGCTGTGATCGACCTGTATGGTCAGTGCGTTCAAGTGTCCATCACCAGCTCCTCAGGTCCGCTGGACAACAGCCTCTGTACCAGCAACATCACTGAGAAGAGCTTCCCCATCCACTCACCAGGTACACATCAGCTCATCACTCATGTCTGCAAATCCTTTAAAAAACATGAAAAACAAAAGCTGATCTTTTTAGATCAGAAGCTTTTGAAATTAAGTCCACTTTTAAGCAGTTTCAACCAACACAAGATTTTGTTAAAATGTTTAAAAATGTCCCCTGCAGTTTCTCAAGGTCTTTAAATGTCCTTTTCTGTCAGTCCAAAACCCAAAGATGGGCAGTTTAATATAGTATGAAACAAATGAAAGCCAGAAATCTCCATATTTGCAAGGCTTAAAACAGATTTTTTTTTAAACTATTTTTGCACAAAAAATTACTATAATGATTTACTGATTTTAAAAATAGGTAGCGACTCACAAATCGATTAGTTGACTATTTTTGCAGCTCTTGTATTGTTTTTAAAACACTTTTATATGTTTAGTATTTATTTGTTTGATAGTAAAGGTAAAAGGTAGAGAAATAAAAAATGTAATAGTAGAAAACATCAATTGTCCTCTTAGCCTCATCTCCATGTTTCTTTTTTTCTTTTCTCTGTGTGTTTAGTAGCAGGCGTTGCCCATCGGCTCCACAGTAAACATGGTAAGAACGTGGTGCTGCTTGGCGATGGCTGTCAGGGCGTCAGAGTCGGCGGTTACGCTCACGGCATCGTGTTCAGCGCGAAGGAGCTCAAAGCAGATGAGCTGTTTGAGGTACACGACAAAGAGGGCCTCTGAAAATGAATGTGCTTCCTATCTTGTCAAATTTTTGATAACATGCACATGAATTCCTTAAATCCCTGTATCTGCGTATGCTAGTAATTTTCTTTGAATTATATTCCCCCCCCTAGCTTTTTTCTTTCTCCTGATTTCTCTCTGTGCTCTGCAGGTGAGGATTGATGAGGTCGATGAGCAGTGGTGCGGTTCGCTGCATATCGGTCTGACCACCCTGGCACCCCCAGAGCTGCCGTCCTGCCCGCTGTCTGGTCTCTCCCCCTCCCTCCCGCAGCTCCGCACCAAGGTCACCTGGCTGCTCTGCGGCTCTGAGGTCCGTCGCAACGGCGTGCTGCAGCGCCAGAACTACGGCTGCTCGCTAGACCGGCTGACGGTAAGCTGCAGTCCCCTCTAGGATCTCGTCTTCTGTCTTAGATTCATTCACTCAGACAAAGATGTTATCACAGTCTGAAATCTGACATCTTAAAACTCAAAATGTACCTTTTTTTGTCTGTTACTCTTTATCTATATGAACCATTTCCTCTCTCTTATCCTTCTTTCTATTTTTTTATTTCTTATTTATATCATAATAACTGAAAGCACTTAGTAAAATATGCTTTTTAAAACTGCTGTCTGGAGATCTGGAGAAAGTTTAGCGGTCACAAAAAAAAAGGATTACTCACAGTTCAGGTCAAACAGCATTAATATTTAACATGTCACAGAGAGAAATGAGGTCATTAAGTAACACAAAAACATTGTTTTATGCTACTCAAGGAGACAAAGGCTGTAGATTATTAAATTTATTTAATCCATTAATCTTCAAGTCCAATGATTTGAATCTCGATTATTTTCTATAGGAACTGCAACAATTAATTGACCAGTTCTCAACTATTTAATTAATCGGCATCAATTTGATCATCGACTAATTGTTTTACTAAATTTTTAAAGTAAAAATAGTCAAAACTTTCTGATTTCAACTTCTTAATTGTGAATATTTTCTGGTTTCTTTACTCTTCTGTGACAGTAAACTGAATATTTTATTTTTAAACAAGACATTCAAGAATTATGGAAACATTTTTCACCATTTTCTGACAATTTATAGACCAAATAACTAATAGATAAATTGAGACAATAATTTAAACATGAATTTTCAGTGAAAATAATCATTAGTTACAGATTGTAACTATTTTCTACAGATCTGATGGTCACAAAATACTGCATTAAGTCAATTACTCACAATTAAATTAGTAACAGGTTATTTTTGTGATTTTCATGAAATATGTGCATATATGTATAATGCACAAAACAATGGAAGAGTTCTCAGTCACCAGTTTATGTCAGCATTCTTCACCATACACAGTGTGTGTTTGTAGTACTCAGCATGTCAGTAGATCCTGTGCTCTTTCTGAAGACAAAAAAAAGATCCCAAAGTTGTTTTAATTTTTCACTGAACATGATGGGTTTTTTTTTAGGTTGGGAACCGTGTGGGAGTGAAGAGGTGTAGTGACGACACCATGCACATCTTCATCGATGGAGAAGACATGGGCCCTGCAGCAACTGCAGTAGCCAAGGTACACACACACACACACACACACACACACACACACACACACACACACACACACACACACACACACATCTAAAGGACAGAGCTTCTTGGCCCCACACTGATATTCAGCACCTCCCTGTCTCTTTGCAGAATGTGTATGCAGTTTTGGACCTATATGGGCGGATAACGGCGGTGTCCATTGTGAGCTCCTCATTAATGGAGGACATGGAAAGTGTCAAGGCGCCCTCGCTCTCCTCAGACAGCTGCAGCGAAGGAGAGGAGGACAGCACCCCCGTCAGAGAGGTAGGAGCACCCGTCTCTCTATTCACTGCATTCACCGTTATTCACTGCATCGTTACATTTTCTGACAAACTAAGACTCTGCATGTCAACTCTTGTTGCCTCCAGGTTGAGACTGAGCCGTGTGCACTGGTGCCCACTGTCATGGCGTTTCTGGAAAACCATGGCAAAAACATCCAGCTGTCCAACCAGAACCTGACAGCAGCCAGAGTGTCCAGCTACAACCAGGGCCTGCTGGTCACAGCCCAGCCGCTAGCTCGCCAGCAGCTGTTCCAGGTAATGAAGCTGTGTGGTTTAGAGTCTAAATGTGAACCAGGTGGCTACATTTTAGCTTCATTTCCTACATTTTAATAACTGAGTTAGAAATTAAAGGCTGGTATTTCAAAGAGTACTTACTAGAAGTATACTGTATATACAGCTGTGATACTCAGCTTACGGGCTGTGCGACAAATCTGGCCCCCAAAAGGGTGCTGGATGGCCCCCAAACCATTTTCTAATTCACAATAAAACTAAAGTGATTCACACTGCAAATTGTTTTTGTACTTTTTGTATACATAAGGTGCCAGAGTGTATAAAACAGCATCAAAATAGAGCTTGTTAATCAAAAAAAGTGCTAGTGGAGGATTCCCCACACCCTCCAACAGAGGTCCTAGTTAAGCCCCTAAAAACCTGGAAACATCCTAAAATCTTAGAAATGTCCCAAAATCCTACAAATGTCCTAAAATGCTAGAACCATGTGTTGGACTGCTGCCCTGGCCCCTGGCCTCCTGTTATTTTGCAAAGGTGGCCCTTAAGCAAAGCGAGTTGAGTGTCCCTGATATACAGAATTCAAATGCAAGCTATTTTAGGCTGTGGCTGTACCAGCCTGTCAACAGCCTCTCTTTCGTCTCCAGTTTCAGATTGACCGTTTGAACCCGTCATGGACGTCGTCACTGTCGCTAGGGGTGATTGGTCACTCTCCCGACCGGCTCAACTTCCCCTCCACAGCGTGTTGTCTGAAACGCTCCGCCTGGCTGCTGCAGAGAGACTCCGTCTTCCACAACTCGCTAAAGGTCCGCACACTTTGACACACAACACCTGTCTGTCGTGTTGGAGTGCTTTATTAATTCTTGTCTTAAATGCCAAACTTGGGTGTGTTCTCACTGACATTCGCCTCACTGATCATTTGATCTTTTTTCATAACATTTTGACTTCTTTCTCCATCAGACACTTTCCTCTCCAATAATCGCTCCTTCATCTTTCTCCTTCCCCCTCAGATATGTGAGAACTATGGTCCTAATCTGGACACTTGTCCGGAGGGGACGGTGTTGGGTCTGCTGGTGGATGCCAACAGCTGTCTCCACCTGTACGTCAACGGCATGGACCAGGGTGTGGCGGCGCAGGACATTCCTTCGCCCTGCTACCCCTTCATTGACCTCTACGGCCAGTGTGAACAGGTCAGCACTAGAAAAACTGAAACAGTTATGCCAGTTTGATGTTGACGTTTCTGTGTCATAAATGACGTAAATTATTAATCAGTTATCTAAAAAAAAAAATGCAATTAGGTGGTGAGTCTTTATTGTAGTGATTTTTAAAAGGGAGACTTTTTACACATACTTTAATTTTTTTCTTTAATGGTTTCAGGTTTCAAATATAGTAATAAATTATTTAACTTAGTACTTTTCTTCTTTATAGGATCATTGTATTATATTACTAATTCTGTATTACAGTGAAACTGTGATACCACCTAATTTTTGAGACGATTATCATACAGTTAAAGTGCTATTTGTGCCGATGTAGTGTCCAGTGTTTGAATATTGTAGTATTTCTTTGGAAATAGTAATAGCAATAGTATGCCCTAGATTAAAATCCGAAGATGATATGCTAATAAATGTTGTTTCATCATGGCAGGTTACTATAGTAACAAACAACGTGCCAGCTGTGGGTGGAGAGAGTGGTGAGACCCGTTGTCAGGGCGACATGGAGAAGGCGGATATGGTTGATGGTAATAAATCCATTTTTTTACTATTTAGTTATGTTTTCATATCATTTCCTGTTCAGTAATTAAAGTCGGGGTTTCATTTTTTTCTGTTTCTACATTCAGGAATCAAAGAAAGTGTGTGCTGGACGCCCCCTCCAGAGGTCAACCCCAACAAGACCTGTGAGTATCAGGCACTGTGCTCACGCTTCAAGGACCTGCTCACGTTACCAGGTGAGTTTAACTTAAAATCTTAAAATCTGCCACAACACTGCTTCAGATCTCATGTCACCTAACAACCATAATATTTGTGGTTTTCACCCGTAAGATGGCTATTTTAACGAAGACGCAAAGTACAACCTGTGCTACTGTGAGTCCTGCCACAAGCTTCGGGGTGATGAGGCTTACTACAAGAGAGGAGAGCCGCCCCGGGACTACGCCCTACCCTTCGGATGGTGCCGCTTCGCCCTCAGGTGGGAGGAAGATCTCTTGGTCAGATTCAAAATAAAACAGCAGTTTTTATGTCCCTTGTGTGTTGATGTCCTCAAACTAAAAGTTTGGTTGTTTGTTTGGTTACTTCTCACACTAATGAAAAACTAATGGGACAAAAGGTAAAAACCATATAAAAGAATTCTCTGTCTGGTTTTACAAAGGCTGTACATGTATCCTCTTTTTGCAGGATTAAGCCCCACTGTGAGGTTTCTAATGCACTGAAGAAGTGGCACATCGCATACCACGGCACCAGTGTAGGAGCCCTGCGACGCACGCTGGACCACAGCCAGCTTCTACCTGGTATGAAAATTTTTGGTTCCTTTTTTAATGACACACACTCAGTAATGTTGTTTTTCTGACCAAAGATGAGAGGTTTTCAAAATTGACTATGACTGTTGACTATATGACTTTTTTTATTGAATACATGTCTTTGACATACTATGCTGTGACTTTTTGTTTTTGCCACAGTAGATTCCTACTATACTAAGATGTTTTTTAAATCACACTTTTATAACATGCTATACCATGATGTTTTCAGGGTCTTTTAAAAAAAGATAACTATACAATGACTTTCAAAAAAGACATTTTTATTTATGCCATTTTTCTAAACAATGTATCTCATACTGTAGAAGGTACATTTATTGGTCATTTTTTAAACTTTGTTTATAAATGACATTTGTCCTTGATCCTTCCACGTCTTTGGAGCTGTAGGATGAGATGATTAAAATCAGCAGCTACTATGAAAAATTCATTCCGCTTGTTGCTGATGGCGTCATTCAATTCCTGCCATGCATTTTTTGAATTTGCGTCGTAGTCTTGGGTCCTTTCGGCTCCCAACAAGGTCTACCCATCCAGTGCAACAGCTTGACCTGCATGTTAGGGGTTAACCATGTCTCTGTGAAGATGTGTGCATAGCAGTCCCAGATTTCTGATTGCTGAGTTAGCCTCAATCGCATCTTATCCACTTTTTTGTCCTGTGACCACACATGAGAAAGAAGAAGGCTTAGAACAACTCTTGGTCCCCTGACTTTGGCTGGCTCTTTCTGTTTCATTTTTTCCCTTCTGGTCTCACTGGCCACTTGGCGAATGCCATTTGTGGGTTACCTTTTGAGGTCTGCTGCAGTCAGCACAAACCCAACAAAACTTTTCCTGATATTGATAATATTGAAATTGAATATAACTAAGTGTTCTCTGTGGTAGAAAACTATTATGTACTACTGTAGTCTTGCATTTTTGGTCATTTTTTTGACAAGCCAAATTCTGGTGTTTTTGGCCCTTTTTGCAACTTTCAGTGCTATGACCTGTCTTGGCAGGCTTTTCTAAGCTGTTTCCAGCTGTTTTCAGCTGTGTTTGGGACATGTCAAGTTTTGACATTTTTGCCTTACTATAGTCTTATATTTTCGGTAATTTTTGTCGACGTGCCATATTATGCTGTTTTTGGCCCTTTTCACAACTTTGTATGCTATGGCGTGTCTTGACAGGCTATTCTTAGCTGTTTCCAACTGTTTTCAGCTGTATTTCGTAAATGTCTAATTTTCACATTTTTTGCCTTACCATAACCTTGCATTTTCGGTCAATTTTTCGCCAAACCAAATTATGCTGTTTTTGGCTCTTTTTGCAACTGTCTTTGCTATGGTGTGTCTTGGCGGGCTATTCTAAGCTGTTTCCATGTGTTTTCAACCATTTTTGGGTTGTTGTTGTCGTCAGATTTTGCCATTTTTGCCTTACTATAGTCTTGGAATTTTGGTCAGATTTTCGACATGCCAAATTATGCTGTTTATGTCTGTTTTTGCAACTTTCTTTGATATAGCGCGTATTGGCAGGGTATTCTAAGCTGTTTTCAGCTGTTTTCAACAGTTTTTGGGACGTGTCAAATTTTGACATTTTGCCTTAGTATAGTGTTGGATTTTGGGTCAGATTTTCGACATGCCAAATTATGCTGTTTTGGGCTTTCTGTGCAACTTTCTTTGCTATGGCGCTTCTTGGCAGGCTATTCTAAGCTGTTTCCATGTGTTTTCAACAGTTTTTGGGACGTGTCAAATTTCGACAGTTTTGCCTTACTATAGTCTTGGATTTTTGGTCAGATTTTCAACATGCCAAATTATGCTGATTTGAGCTTTCTGTGCAACTTTCTTTGTTATGGCGCTTCTTGGCAGGCTATTCTAAGCTGTTTCCATGTGTTTTCAACCATTTTTGGGATGTGTCAAATTTTGACATTTTGCCTTACTATAGTCTTGGAATTTTGGTCAGATTTTCGACATGCCAAATTATGCTGTTTTTGGCTTTTTTTTGCAACTTTCTTTGCTATAGCGTGCCTTGGCAGGGTATTCTAGGCTGTTTCCAGCTGTTTTCAACAGTTTTTGGGACGTGTCAAATTTTGACATTTTGCCTTAGTATAGTGTTGGATTTTTGGTCAGATTTTTCGACATGCCAAATTATGCTGTTTTGGGCTTTCTGTGCAACTTTCTTTGCTATGGCGCTTCTTGGCAGGCTATTCTAAGCTGTTTCCATTAGGGGTGTAATGGTACACAAAAATCTCGGTTCGGTACGTACCTCGGTTTTGAGGTCACGGTTCGGTTCATTTTCGGTACAGTAAGAAAACAAAATGCAAAATATAAATGTGCTAGTTGTTTATTACACACTTTTGTGCTTTGAACAATAGGAACATTAGCCTATACAAAGCTAGAATTCTGCTCAAAAATATAAATACAATATTCTGAAATGTAGATATTTTGAAAAACATAATAAAAATAAATAACATTGGCTCAGACTTTTTCTTTAAAAAAAATATTTTCTCCATCTGATGTGCAAAATTGAACAGTTGCAACACTGAACAGTTTCAAGTTGTTGCTCAGATTAAATAACATGAATAAGGCTCAGACTGTTTCTTTAAAAACAAATCTTTTCTCCATCTAATGTACTACGCTCGTCTTTCTCTTCGTTGTAGCGATGTTCACGCGGGGGTGGTGCCGTTTCAAATGAGTTAACAGGTTTGATGTGTTGCCAGAAACATACCCGATCTCGGATGAACAATGTCGGCAAACCACTTTGGTTTTATCAACCTCTCTTTGTCCCTGTTTATATTTCACCGGGAAGCCGAAGTGTTCCCAAACGGGAGACCTTAATGTCGCGGGAGGGTCCTCAAGCTCTGGCTGATTGCCAATGCTAGCGGCATCAGCATTAGCCATGATGTCCACTACAACTGCTGTTTGTTGTGTCTCGGTGTGCACAACTGCACATGTGCAGCTGCAGCATTCTCGTGCGGTCCTCTACTTAATATGTCCGTGTGGAAACTTCGTTGTGCGCCTCCGTTCGAACCGAAAGCACCCGTGCAAGCAGTTCAATACAAACACATGTACCGTTACACCCCTAGTTTCCATGTGTTTTCAACCGTTTTTGGGACGTGTCAAATTTTGACATTTTTGCCTTACAATAGTCTTGGATTTTTGGTCAGATTTTCGACATGCCAAATTATGCTGATTTGAGCTTTCTTTGCAACTTTCTTTGCTATGGCGTGTCTTGACAGGCTATTCTAGGCTGTTTCCAGCTGTTTTCAACAGTTTTTGGGCCGTGTCAAATTTTGACATTTTTGCCTTACTATAGTCTTGGATTTTTGGTCAGATTTTCGACATGCCAAATTATGCTGTTTATGGCTTTTTTTTGCCACTTTCTTTGCAATGGCGTGTCTTGGCAGGCTATACTAGGCTGTTTTCATGTGCTTTCAACAGTTTTTGGGACGTGTCAAATTTTGACATTTTTGCCTTACTATAGTCTTGGATTTTTGGTCAGATTTTCGACATGCCAAATTATGCTGTTTTTGGCTTTCTTTGCAACTTTCTTTGCTATGGCACTTTTTGGCAGGCTATTCTAAGCTGTTTCCAGCTGTTTTCAACAGTTTTTGGGACGTGTCAAATTTTGAAAGTTTTGCCTTACTATAGTCTTGGATTTTTGGTCAGATTTTCAACATGCCAAATTATGTTGTTTTGGACTGTTTTTGCAACTTTCTTTGCTATGGCGTGCCTTGGCTAGCTATTCTAAGCTGTTTCCATGTGTTTTCAGCAGTTTTTGGGACGTGTCAAATTTTGACATTTTTGCCTTACTATAGTCTTGGATTTTTGGTCAGATTTTCAACATGCCAAATTATGCTGTTTTGGACTCTTTTTGCAACTTTCTTTGCTATGGCGTGCCTTGGCTAGCTATTCTAAGCTGTTTCCATGTGTTTTCAGCAGTTTTTGGGACGTGTCAAATTTTGACATTTTTGCCTTACTATAGTCTTGGATTTTTGGTCAGATTTTCAACATGCCAAATTATGTTGTTTTGGACTCTTTGCAACTTTCTTTGCTATGGCGTGCCTTGGCTAGCTATTCTAAGCTGTTTCCATGTGTTTTCAGCAGTTTTTGGGACGTGTCAAATTTTGACATTTTTGCCTTACTATAGTCTTGGATTTTTGGTAAGTTTTTTTTGACATGCCAAATTATGCTGTTTTGGGCTTTTTTTGCAACTTTCTTTTCTATAGCGTGCCTTGGCAGGCTATTCTAAGCTGTTTCCAGCTGTTTTCAACAGTTTTTGGGCCGTGTCAAACTTTGACAATTTTGCCTTACTATAGTCTTGGATTTTTGGTCAGATTTTTCGACATGCCAAATTATGCTGTTTTTCGGCTTTCTTTGCAACTTTCTTTGCTATGGCGCTTTTTGGCAGGCTATTCTAAGCTGTTTCCAGCTGTTTTCAACAGTTTTTGGGCCGTGTCAAACTTTGACAATTTTGCCTTACTATAGTCTTGGATTTTTGGTCAGATTTTTCGACATGCCAAATTATGCTGTTTTTCGGCTTTCTTTGCAACTTTCTTTGCTATGGCGCTTTTTGGCAGGCTATTCTAAGCTGTTTCCAACTGTTTCCAACAGTTTTTGGGCTGTGTCAAATTTTGACATTTTTGCCTTACTATAGTCTTGGATTTTTGGTCCGATTTCTTTTGACATGCCAAATTATGCTGTTTTGGGCTCTTTTTGCAACTTTCTTTGCTATAGCGCATTTTGGAAGGGTATTCTAAGCTGTTTTCAGCTGCATTCAACCATTTTTGGGACGTGTCAAATTTTGACATTTTTGCCTTACTATAGTCTTGGATTTTTGGTCAGATTTTCAACATGCCAAATTATGTTGTTTTGGACTGTTTTTGCAACTTTCTTTGCTATGGCGTGTCTTGGCTAGCTATTCTAAGCTGTTTCCATGTGTTTTCAGCAGTTTTTGGGACGTGTCAAATTTTGACATTTTTGCCTTACTATAGTCTTGGATTTTTGGTCAGATTTTCAACATGCCAAATTATGTTGTTTTGGACTCTTTTTGCAACTTTCTTTGCTATGGCGTGCCTTGGCTAGCTATTCTAAGCTGTTTCCATGTGTTTTCAGCAGTTTTTGGGACGTGTCAAATTTTGACATTTTTGCCTTACTATAGTCTTGGATTTTTGGTCAGATTTTTCGACATGCCAAATTATGCTGTTTTTCGGCTTTCTTTGCAACTTTCTTTGCTATGGCGCTTTTTGGCAGGCTATTCTAAGCTGTTTCCAACTGTTTTCAACAGTTTTTGGGCTGTGTCAAATTTTGACAATTTTGCCTTACTATAGTCTTGGATTTTTGGTCAGATTTTCGACATGCCAAATTATGCTGTTTTTGGCTTTCTTTGCAACTTTCTTTGCTATGGCGCTTTTTGGCAGGCTATTCTAAGCTGTTTCCAGCTGTTTTCAACAGTTTTTGGGACGTGTCAAATTTTGACATTTTTGCCTTACTATAGTCTTGGATTTTTGGTCAGATTTTCGACATGCCAAATTATGTTGTTTTGGACTCTTTTTGCAACTTTCTTTGCTATGGCGTGCCTTGGCTAGCTATTCTAAGCTGTTTCCATGTGTTTTCAGCAGTTTTTGGGACGTGTCAAATTTTGACATTTTTGCCTTACTATAGTCTTGGATTTTTGGTCAGATTTTTGACATGCCAAATTATGCTGTTTTTGGCTTTTTTTGCAACTTTCTTTGCTATAGCGTGCCTTGGCAGGCTATTCTAAGCTGTTTCCAGCTGTTTTCAACAGTTTTTGGGCCGTGTCAAACTTTGACAATTTTGCCTTACTATAGTCTTGGATTTTTGGTCAGATTTTCGACATGCCAAATTATGCTGTTTTTGGCTTTCTTTGCAACTTTCTTTGCTATGGCGCTTTTTGGCAGGCTATTCTAAGCTGTTTCCAGCTGTTTTCAACAGTTTTTGGGACGTGTCAAATTTTGAAAGTTTTGCCTTACTATAGTCTTGGATTTTTGGTCAGATTTTCGACATGCCAAATTATGTTGTTTTGGACTCTTTTTGCAACTTTCTTTGCTATGGCGTGCCTTGGCTAGCTATTCTAAGCTGTTTCCATGTGTTTTCAGCAGTTTTTGGGACGTGTCAAATTTTGACATTTTTGCCTTACTATAGTCTTGGATTTTTGGTCAGATTTTCAACATGCCAAATTATGCTGTTTTGGACTCTTTTTGCAACTTTCTTTGCTATGGCGTGCCTTGGCTAGCTATTCTAAGCTGTTTCCATGTGTTTTCAGCAGTTTTTGGGATGTGTCAAATTTTGACATTTTTGCCTTACTATAGTCTTGGATTTTTGGTCAGATTTTCAACATGCCAAATTATGTTGTTTTGGACTGTTTTTGCAACTTTCTTTGCTATGGCGTGCCTTGGCTAGCTATTCTAAGCTGTTTCCATGTGTTTTCAGCAGTTTTTGGGACGTGTCAAATTTTGACATTTTTGCCTTACTATAGTCTTGGATTTTTGGTCAGATTTTTGACATGCCAAATTATGCTGTTTTTGGCTTTTTTTGCAACTTTCTTTGCTATAGCGTGCCTTGGCAGGCTATTCTAAGCTGTTTCCAGCTGTTTTCAACAGTTTTTGGGACGTGTCAAATTTTGAAAGTTTTGCCTTACTATAGTCTTGGATTTTTGGTCAGATTTTCGACATGCCAAATTATGTTGTTTTGGACTCTTTTTGCAACTTTCTTTGCTATGGCGTGCCTTGGCTAGCTATTCTAAGCTGTTTCCATGTGTTTTCAGCAGTTTTTGGGACGTGTCAAATTTTGACATTTTTGCCTTACTATAGTCTTGGATTTTTGGTAAGTTTTTTTTGACATGCCAAATTATGCTGTTTTGGGCTTTTTTTGCAACTTTCTTTGCTATGGCGTGTATTGGCAGGATATACTAAGCTGTTTTCATGTGTTTCCAACAGTTTTTGGGATGTGTCAAATTTTGACATTTTTGCCTTACTATGGTCTTGGATGTTTGGTCCGATTTCTTTTGACATGCCAAATTATGCTGTTTTGGGCTCTTTTTGCAACTTTCTTTGCTATGGCGCTTTTTGGCAGGCTATTCTAAGCTGTTTCCAGCTGTTTTCAACAGTTTTTGGGACGTGTCAAATTTTGAAAGTTTTGCCTTACTATAGTCTTGGATTTTTGGTCAGATTTTCGACATGCCAAATTATGTTGTTTTGGACTCTTTTTGCAACTTTCTTTGCTATGGCGTGCCTTGGCTAGCTATTCTAAGCTGTTTCCATGTGTTTTCAGCAGTTTTTGGGACGTGTCAAATTTTGACATTTTTGCCTTACTATAGTCTTGGATTTTTGGTCAGATTTTCAACATGCCAAATTATGTTGTTTTGGACTGTTTTTGCAACTTTCTTTGCTATGGCGTGCCTTGGCTAGCTATTCTAAGCTGTTTCCATGTGTTTTCAGCAGTTTTTGGGACGTGTCAAATTTTGACATTTTTGCCTTACTATAGTCTTGGATTTTTGGTAAGTTTTTTTTGACATGCCAAATTATGCTGTTTTGGGCTTTTTTTGCAACTTTCTTTGCTATGGCATGTATTGGCAGGATATACTAAGCTGTTTTCATGTGTTTCCAACAGTTTTTGGGATGTGTCAAATTTTGACATTTTTGCCTTACTATAGTCTTGGATTTTTGGTCAGATTTTCGACATGCCAAATTATGCTGTTTTTGGCTTTCTTTGCAACTTTCTTTGCTATGGCGCTTTTTGGCAGGCTATTCTAGGCTGCTTCCAGCTGTTTTCAACAGTTTTTGGGACATGTCAAATTTTGACATTTTTGCCTTACTATAGTCTTGGATTTTTGGTCAGATTTTTGACATGCCAAATTATGGTGTTTTTGGCTTTTTTTGCAACTTTCTTTTCTATAGCGTGCCTTGGCAGGCTATTCTAAGCTGTTTCCAGCTGTTTTCAACAGTTTTTGGGACATGTCAATTTTTGACAAATATCACTATATACTTAAGTAGTTCACCTCGATAACGATAAATGGACGATAACTACTCCACTGCGCCCCCTGTGCAAAATAAAAAGTTGGCCATTAGATGGGGCTGTGGCAGTTATATTGTTAGTATGATTCCCCTGGACGTATTTATTGCAATTATTTTACCACTTTAAAGGACTGTAAAGGACTGTAAAACTACACTGTCTGAAAATAAATGAAGAAAATACATATTAAGTACTTTGAGTTGTTAAGATTTATTGAACAGCAGAGAGTACTTTCAATGAAATGAGAACGACTGAATACATTTAAAAGTCTAGAATAACTTAAATTTCCTGCAAACACAAAGTATTAAAAATACAATCTCATAAACAAATTCTAAATATGGATATTACAAAGAGCTTAGAATGGAGGATGTGTAGGACAGGCTTCACAGATGAGATGGTGACATACTCTTCACCCGACAGGGCGTTGGTGAACTCCACCAATGGAGCGAGAGCTTTCTTTACGGCCTCTAAGACATCCAGGTCTGACCATTTTGGAACAAGATGCCTTGATGCCTTGTCATCAGCGAGGACCTGTAATAATATTGTATATATATGTATGTAATAATATATATAAAATTTATTTTATTTATATTGCACTTTTCATCTTAAATGACAGATCAGTGCAATTACAATAAAGTCTAAAATCATTGCATTAGCCCAGCCGCTAAAAAGACACACAATAAAATAGAAAAAATAGCTGTAGCCGTTTAACTGTAATTCTATAGCTAAACTGTTACTGCTATAGCTCTGTTATGTGGCGAAAAGACATAATTTAATTATTTAATATGTCCTCCATTATACAATTGAACACACAAAAACACAGAATATAACAGCAGGTCAGCACCAAAAGATATCCCCATTAAGCCCTGTCCGACCATCTCTCCTGTGTGATCAGATGGAAAATATACCGTCTCGAGCACTCTGGTGCGCAATTTTCATTTTTCATCGATGTAATATACTGTCAGACTGATATGTGGGTCCATGGTACTACTGGACCAGAGATCGGATGTGGTTGCAAAGTGCTTAACATATCTCAACTCAGCAGTGAACAAGCTGCTCACCCTCTCCCTCGTCCACATCAACTTCCTCTACTTCAGCCACCACAGCAGCCGTGACAACTTTTGAACCGTCCTCCATCTCCTCACCTCTCTTTCCCTGTTTGTTACAGACTGGGTGGGGTGGAGTCACGTCTCTGACGTAGTACAGGGACATAAGAACATAGCCTACCTACACACAATCAAAACCAACTTTTATTTTCTTTTTTTTAAGAACACTAAATGTGCCAACATGAGCAAAATGACATCGGTTATCATTGTTATTGCTCAGGCCTAAATGGCATTTCTTGGCATGCTATTCTAGGCTGTTTCCAGCTGTTTCCAACAGTTTTTGGAACGTGTCAAATTTTGACATTTTTGCCTTACTATAGTCTTGGATTTTTGGTCAGATTTTCAACATGCCAAATTATGCAGTTTTGGACTCTTTTTGCAACTTTCTTTGCAATAGCGTGCCTTGGCAGGCTATTCTGAGCTGTTTCCAGCTGTTTCCAACAGTTTTTGGGACGTGTCAAATTTTGACATTTTTGCCTTACTATAGTCTTGGATTTTTGGTCAGATTTTCAACATGCCAAATTATGCTGTTTTTGGCTTTCTTTGCAACTTTCTTTGCGATGGCGCTTTTTGGCAGGCTATTCTAAGCTGTTTCCATGTGTTTTCAGCAGTTTTTGGGACGTGTCAAATTTTGACATTTTTGCCTTACTATAGTCTTGGATTTTTGGTCAGATTTTGGACATGCCAAATTATGCTGTTTTGGACTCTTCTTGCAACTTTCTTTACTATGGCGTGTATTGGCAGGATATACTAAGCTGTTTTCATGTGTTTTCAACAGTTTTTGGGATGTGTCAAATTTTGACATTTTTGCCTTACTATAGTCTTGGATTTTTGGTCAGATTTTCAACATGCCAAATTATGCTGTTTTGGACTCTTTTTGCAACTTTCTTTGCTATAGCGTGCCTTGGCAGGCTATTCTAAACTGTTTCCAGCTGTTTTCAACAGTTTTTTGGATGTGTCAAATTTTGACATTTTTGCCTTACTATAGTCTTGGATTTTTGGTCAGATTTTCGAAATGCCAAATTATGCTGTTTTGGGCTTTTTTTGCAACTTTCTTTGCTATGGTGCTTTTTGGCATGCTATTCTAGGCTGTTTCCAGCTGTTTCCAACAGTTTTTGGAACGTGTCAAATTTTGACATTTTTGCCTTACTATAGTCTTGGATTTTAGGTCAGATTTTCAACATGCCAAATTATGCTGTTTTTGGCTTTCTTTGCAACTTTCTTTGCGATGGCGCTTTTTGGCAGGCTATTCTAAGCTGTTTCCAGCTGTTTTCAGCAGTTTTTGGGACGTGTCAAATTTTGACATTTTTGCCTTACTATAGTCTTGGATTTTTGGTGAGATTTTCGACATGCCAAATTATGCTGTTTTGGACTCTTCTTGCAACTTTCTTTGCTATAGCGTGCCTTGGCTAGCTATTCTAAGCTGTTTCCATGTGTTTTCAACAGTTTTTGGGATGTGTCAAATTTTGACATTTTTGCCTTGCTATAGTCTTGGATTTTTGGTCAGATTTTCAACATGCCAAATTATGCTGTTTTTGGCTTTCTTTGCAACTTTCTTTGCGATGGCGCTTTTTGGCAGGCTATACTAAGCTGTTTTCATGTGTTTTCAACAGTTTTTGGGATGTGTCAAATTTTGACATTTTTGCCTTACTATAGTCTTGGATTTTTGGTCAGATTTTCGACATGCCAAATTATGCTGTTTTGGACTCTTTTTGCAACTTTCTTTGCTATAGCGTGCCTTGGCTAGCTATTCTAAGCTGTTTCCATGTGTTTTCAACAGTTTTTGGGGCGTGTCAAAATTTGACATTTTTGCCTTACTATAGTCTTGGATTTTTGGTCAGATTTTGGACATGCCAAATTATGCTGTTTTGGACTCTTCTTGCAACTTTCTTTACTATGGCGTGTATTGGCAGGATATACTAAGCTGTTTTCATGTGTTTTCAACAGTTTTTGGGATGTGTCAAATTTTGACATTTTTGCCTTACTATAGTCTTGGATTTTTGGTCAGATTTTCAACATGCCAAATTATGTTGTTGTGGACTCTTTTTGCAACTTTCTTTGCTATAGCGTGCCTTGGCAGGCTATTCTGAACTGTTTCCAGCTGTTTTCAACAGTTTTTTGGATGTGTCAAATTTTGACATTTTTGCCTTACTATAGTCTTGGATTTTTGGTCAGATTTTCGAAATGCCAAATTATGCTGTTTTGGGCTTTTTTTGCAACTTTCTTTGCTATGGCGCTTTTTGGCAGGCTATTCTAAGCTGTTTCCATGTGTTTTCAGCAGTTTTTGGGACGTGTCAAATTTTGACATTTTTGCCTTACTATAGTCTTGGATTTTAGGTCAGATTTTCAACATGCCAAATTATGCTGTTTTTGGCTTTCTTTGCAACTTTCTTTGCGATGGCGCTTTTTGGCAGGCTATTCTAAGCTGTTTCCAGCTGTTTACAGCAGTTTTTGGGACGTGTCAAATTTTGACATTTTTGCCTTACTATAGTCTTGGATTTTTGGTCAGATTTTCGACATGCCAAATTATGCTGTTTTGGACTCTTCTTGCAACTTTCTTTGCTATAGCGTGCCTTGGCTAGCTATTCTAAGCTGTTTCCATGTGTTTTCAACAGTTTTTGGGATGTGTCAAAATTTGACATTTTTGCCTTACTATAGTCTTGGATTTTTGGTCAGATTTTCGACATGCCAAATTATGCTGTTTTGGACTCTTCTTGCAACTTTCTTTACTATGGCGTGTATTGGCAGGATATACTAAGCTGTTTTCATGTGTTTTCAACAGTTTTTGGGATGTGTCAAATTTTGACATTTTTGCCTTACTATAGTCTTGGATTTTTGGTCAGATTTTCGACATGCCAAATTATGCTGTTTTGGACTCTTTTTGCAACTTTCTTTGCTATAGCGTGCCTTGGCTAGCTATTCTAAGCTGTTTCCATGTGTTTTCAACAGTTTTTGGGGCGTGTCAAAATTTGACATTTTTGCCTTACTATAGTCTTGGATTTTTGGTCAGATTTTCGACATGCCAAATTATGTTGTTTTGGACTCTTCTTGCAACTTTCTTTACTATGGCGTGTATTGGCAGGATATACTAAGCTGTTTTCATGTGTTTTCAACAGTTTTTGGGATGTGTCAAATTTTGACATTTTTGCCTTACTATAGTCTTGGATTTTTGGTCAGATTTTCAACATGCCAAATTATGTTGTTGTGGACTCTTTTTGCAACTTTCTTTGCTATAGCGTGCCTTGGCAGGCTATTCTGAACTGTTTCCAGCTGTTTTCAACAGTTTTTTGGATGTGTCAAATTTTGACATTTTTGCCTTACTATAGTCTTGGATTTTTGGTCAGATTTTCGAAATGCCAAATTATGCTGTTTTGGGCTTTTTTTGCAACTTTCTTTGCTATGGCGCTTTTTGGCAGGCTATTCTAAGCTGTTTCCATGTGTTTTCAGCAGTTTTTGGGACGTGTCAAATTTTGACATTTTTGCCTTACTATAGTCTTGGATTTTAGGTCAGATTTTCAACATGCCAAATTATGCTGTTTTTGGCTTTCTTTGCAACTTTCTTTGCTATGGCGCTTTTTGGCAGGCTATTCTAAGCTGTTTCCAGCTGTTTTCAGCAGTTTTTGGGACGTGTCAAATTTTGACATTTTTGCCTTACTATAGTCTTGGATTTTTGGTGAGATTTTCGACATGCCAAATTATGCTGTTTTGGACTCTTCTTGCAACTTTCTTTGCTATAGCGTGCCTTGGCTAGCTATTCTAAGCTGTTTCCATGTGTTTTCAACAGTTTTTGGGATGTGTCAAAATTTGACATTTTTGCCTTACTATAGTCTTGGATTTTTGGTCAGATTTTCAACATGCCAATTTATGCTGTTTTGGACTCTTCTTGCAACTTTCTTTACTATGGCGTGTATTGGCAGGATATACTAAGCTGTTTTCATGTGTTTTCAACAGTTTTTGGGATGTGTCAAATTTTGACATTTTTGCCTTACTATAGTCTTGGATTTTTGGTCAGATTTTCAACATGCCAAATTATGTTGTTGTGGACTCTTTTTGCAACTTTCTTTGCTATAGTGTGCCTTGGCAGGCTATTCTAAGCTGTTTCCATGTGTTTTCAGCAGTTTTTGGGACGTGTCAAATTTTGACATTTTTGCCTTACTATAGTCTTGGATTTTTGGTCAGATTTTCGACATGCCAAATTATGCTGTTTTGGACTCTTCTTGCAACTTTCTTTGCTATGGCGTGTATTGGCAGGATATACTAAGCTGTTTTCATGTGTTTTCAACAGTTTTTGGGATGTGTCAAATTTTGACATTTTTGCCTTACTATAGTCTTGGATTTTTGGTCAGATTTTCAACATGCTAAATTATGCTGTTTTTGGCTTTCTTTGCAACTTTCTTTGCTATGGCGCTTTTTGGCAGGCTATTCTAAGCTGTTTCCATGTGTTTTTCAGCAGTTTTTGGGACGTGTCAAATTTTGACATTTTTGCCTTACTATAGTCTTGGATTTTTGGTCAGATTTTCAACATTCCAAATTATGTTGTTTTGGACTTTCTTTGCTATAGCGTGCCTTGGCTAGCTATTCTAAGCTGTTTCCATGTGTTTTCAACAGGTTTTGGGACGTGTCAAAGTTTGACAAAAATCCAAGACTATAGTAAGGCAAAAATGTCAAAATTTGACACATCCCAAAAACTGTTGAAAACACATGAAAACAGCTTAGTATATCCTGCCAATACACGCCATAGCAAAGAAAGTTGCAAAGAAAGCCAAAAACAGCATAATTTGGCATGTTGAAAATCTGACCAAAAATCCAAGACTATAGTAAGGCAAAAAACCCAACTGTCAAAATTTTTAATGATATCGCTCTCAAAAAACTGTTATCTGAAAACAAGCTATGAAACAAGCATTTGGTATAAAAACTACTAGAATAAGATACTGAGCAAGATGCACAAAGCATACATAATATAGTAAAGGCAAAAGTCAAATGACCGTAAAAATGCCTAAAAGCGAATAACAATAAACAATTAATATTTGGCATGTCAAAAAAAATCTCGATAAAATCCAGACATATTGGTGAGTCAAAACTGTGTTATAAAATTTAACCAACAACGAAAACCCACATGAAACAGAATAATATAGTAACAAAGCCATACAATAAAGGGATTGCAAAAAAAGCCCAAAAACAAACAATTAAGCATGTCAAAAAAAATCTGACCAAAATCTCCAAGACTATAGTAAAGACAAATGTCAAGTGACCGCATTTAAAAACAGTTGTTGGAAAGCAACAGCTTAGAATAGCCTGCCCAGAAAACAATCATTTGCAAAAGAAAGTTGCAAAAACAGTTCAAAACAACATAATTGGCATGTTAAAAATCGGACCAAAAAATCCAAGACTATAGTAAAAGGCAAAAATGTCAAAATTCTGACCGCGTCTCCAAAACTGTTGAAAACACATGAAACAACTTAGACTAGCTAATAATAATAGCTATAGCAAAGCAAAGGATTAAGCAAGAGAGAGGTCCAAAACAAGCATAATTTGGCATGTTGAAGAAAATCTGACCCAAAATCCAAGACTATATAAGGCAAAACTGTCAATAATTTGATATCGGATCCCAAAAACTGTTGAAAACAGCTGGAAACAGATTAGAATAGGCTGCTACAAGCCTTGCGCCCATGTAGCAAAAGAAAGTTACTGCAAAAAAAGCCCAAAACAGCATAATTTGGCATGTCAAAATCTCTACCTTAAAAAATCCAAGAGACTATAGTAAGGCCAAACTGTCAAAAAATTTTGACACGTTCAAAAACTGTTGAAAACACACATGGAAACAACATTAGAATAGCCTGCCAAGAAACATCATAGCAAAAGAAAGTTGCAAAAAAAAGCCAAAAACAGCATAATTTGGCATGTCAAAAAAAAATATTCATCAAAAAATCCAAGACTATAGTAGGCCAAAATAGGCTGTCAAAATTTATTGGGTTCAAAAACTGCTGAAAACACATGAAAAACAGCCAGCCCAGAATAGCCTGCCAATACATATAGCAAAAGAAAAGTGGCAAAAGAGCCCAAAACAGCAGAATTTGGCATGTCAAAGAAAATCGGGACCAAAAATCAAGGAACATAGTGGTAATGACAAAAATGTAAATTGTTAAATCATCACCAAAAACTATTGAAAACAGCTGGAGGCAACAACAGAATAGGCTGCCAAGGCCACAGGCACGCCTATAGCAAAGAAAGAAAGTTGCAAAAAACATTCAAAAAACAACATAATTTGGCATGTCAAAAAAATCTCACCAAAAATCCAAGACTATAGTAAGGCCAAACGCTGAAATGTCAAAATTTGACCACGTTCCAAAACTGCTGAAACACATGGAAAACAGCATGAATAGCCTGCAAGAATACACTTATAGCCAGGCGTACGCCATAGCAAAGAAAGTGTAAAACGAGCAGACTAAAACAGCATAATTTCAAGCATGTCAAATCTGGACCAAAAAATCAGAAAGACTATAGTAAAGGCAAACTTTCAAAATTGAGTCCAAAAACTGTTGAAAACAGCTGGAAACAGCTTAGAATAGGCTGCCAAGGCACGCCATAGCAAAGAAAGTTGCAAAAAAAGCCCAAAACAGCATAATTTGGCATGTCAAAAAATCTCACCAAAATCCAAGACTATAGTAAGGCAAACTGTCAAAATTTGACACGTTCCAAAACTACTGAAAACACATGGAAACAGCTTAGAATAGCCTGCCAAAAAGCACCATAGCAAAGAAAGTTGCAAAAAAAGCCCAAAACAACATAATTTGGCATGTCAAAAAAATCTGACCAAAAATCCAAGACTATAGTAAGGCAAAAATGTCAAAATTTGACACATCCCAAAAACTGTTGAAAACAGCTGGAAACAGTTCAGAATAGCCTGCCAAGGCACGCTATAGCAAAGAAAGTTGCAAAAAGAGTCCACAACAACATAATTTGGCATGTTGAAAATCTGACCAAAAATCCAAGACTATAGTAAAGCAAAAATGTCAAAATTTGACACGTCCCAAAAACTGTTGAAAACACATGAAAACAGCTTAGTATATCCTGCCAATACACGCCATAGTAAAGAAAGTTGCAAGAAGAGTCCAAAACAGCATAATTTGGCATGTCCAAAATCTGACCAAAAATCCAAGACTATAGTAAGGCAAAAATGTCAAATTTTGACACGCCCCAAAAACTGTTGAAAACACATGGAAACAGCTTAGAATAGCTAGCCAAGGCACGCCATAGCAAAGAAAGTTGCAAAAACAGTCCAAAACAACATAATTTGGCATGTTGAAAATCTCACCAAAAATCCAAGACTATAGTAAGGCAAAATGTCAAAATTTGACACATCCCAAAAACTGTTGAAAACACATGGAAACAGCTTAGAATAGCTAGCCAAGGCACGCCATAGCAAAGAAAGTTGCAAAAACAGTCCAAAACAACATAATTTGGCATGTTGAAAATCTCACCAAAAATCCAAGACTATAGTAAGGCAAAAATGTCAAAATTTGACACGTCCCAAAAACTGCTGAAAACAGCTGGAAACAGCTTAGAATAGCCTGCCAAAAAGCGCCATAGCAAAGAAAGTTGCAAAGAAAGCCAAAAACAGCATAATTTGGCATGTTGAAAATCTGACCTAAAATCCAAGACTATAGTAAGGCAAAAATGTCAAAATTTGACACGTCCCAAAAACTGCTGAAAACACATGGAAACAGCTTAGAATAGCCTGCCAAAAAGCACCATAGCAAAGAAAGTTGCAAAAAAAGCCCAAAACAACATAATTTGGCATGTCAAAAAAATCTGACCAAAAATCCAAGACTATAGTAAGGCAAAAATGTCAAAATTTGACACATCCCAAAAACTGTTGAAAACACATGAAAACAGCTTAGTATATCCTGCCAATACACGCCATAGTAAAGAAAGTTGCAAGAAGAGTCCAAAACAGCATAATTTGGCATGTCCAAAATCTGACCAAAAATCCAAGACTATAGTAAGGCAAAAATGTCAAAATTTGACACGTTCCAAAAACTGCTGAAAACACATGGAAACAGCTTAGAATAGCCTGCCAAGAAACGTTATAGCAAAGAAAGTTGCAAAAACAGCCCAAAACAACATAATTTGGCATGTCAAAAAAATCTCATCAAAAATCCAAGACTATAGTAAGGCCAAACTGTCAAAATTTGACACGTTCCAAAAACTGCTGAAAACACATGGAAACAGCTTAGAATAGCCTGCCAAAGCACGCCATAGCAAAGAAAGTTGCAAAAAGAGCCCAAAACAACATAATTTGGCATGTCAAAAAAATCTGACCCAAAATCCAAGACTATAGTAAGGCAAAAATGTCAAAATTTGACACATCCCAAAAACTGTTGAAAACACATGAAAACAGCTTAGTATATCCTGCCAATACACGCCATAGTAAAGAAAGTTGCAAGAAGAGTCCAAAACAGCATAATTTGGCATGTCCAAAATCTGACCAAAAATCCAAGACTATAGTAAGGCAAAAATGTCAAAATTTGACACGTTCCAAAAACTGCTGAAAACACATGGAAACAGCTTAGAATAGCCTGCCAAGAAACGTTATAGCAAAGAAAGTTGCAAAAACAGCCCAAAACAACATAATTTGGCATGTCAAAAAAATCTCATCAAAAATCCAAGACTATAGTAAGGCCAAACTGTCAAAATTTGACACGTTCCAAAAACTGCTGAAAACACATGGAAACAGCTTAGAATAGCCTGCCAAAGCACGCCATAGCAAAGAAAGTTGCAAAAAGAGCCCAAAACAACATAATTTGGCATGTCAAAAAAATCTGACCCAAAATCCAAGACTATAGTAAGGCAAAAATGTCAAAATTTGACACATCCCAAAAACTGTTGAAAACACATGGAAACAGCTTAGAATAGCCTGCCAAGGCACGCCATAGCAAAGAAAGTTGCAAAAAAAGCCAAAAACAGCATAATTTGGCATGTCAAAAAAATCTCATCAAAAATCCAAGACTATAGTAAGGCCAAACTGTCAAAATTTGACACGTTCCAAAAACTGCTGAAAACACATGGAAACAGCTTAGAATAGCCTGCCAAAGCACGCCATAGCAAAGAAAGTTGCAAAAAAAGCCCAAAACAACATAATTTGGCATGTCAAAAAAATCTGACCAAAAATCCAAGACTATAGTAAGGCAAAATGTCAAAATTTGACACGTTCCAAAAACTGTTGAAAACAGTTGGAAACAGCTTAGAATAGCCTGCCAAGAAACATCATTGCAAAGAAAGTTGCAAAAACAGTTCAAAACAACATAATTTGGCATGTCGAAAATCTGACCAAAAATCCAAGACTATAGTAAGGCAAAAATGTCAAAATTTGACACGTCCCAAAAACTGTTGAAAACACATGGAAACAGCTTAGAATAGCTAGCCAAGGCATGCTATAGCAAAGAAAGTTGCAAGAAGAGTCCAAAACAGCATAATTTGGCATGTTGAAAATCTGACCCAAAATCCAAGACTATAGTAAGGCAAAACTGTCAAAATTTGATACGTCCCAAAAACTGTTGAAAACAGCTGGAAACAGATTAGAATAGGCTGCCAAGGCACGCCATAGCAAAGAAAGTTGCAAAAAAAGCCCAAAACAGCATAATTTGGCATGTCAAAAAAATCTCACTAAAAATCCAAGACTATAGTAAGGCCAAACTGTCAAAATTTGACACGTTCCAAAAACTGCTGAAAACACATGGAAACAGCTTAGAATAGCCTGCCAAGAAACATCATAGCAAAGAAAGTTGCAAAAAAAGCCAAAAACAGCATAATTTGGCATGTCAAAAAAATCTCATCAAAAATCCAAGACTATAGTAAGGCCAAACTGTCAAAATTTGACACGTTCCAAAAACTGCTGAAAACACATGAAAACAGCCTAGAATAGCCTGCCAATACACGCCATAGCAAAGAAAGTGGCAAAAAGAGCCCAAAACAGCAGAATTTGGCATGTCAAAAGAAATCGGACCAAAAATCCAAGACTATAGTAAGGCAAAAATGTCAAAATTTGACACGTCCCAAAAACTGTTGAAAACAGCTGGAAACAGCTTAGAATAGGCTGCCAAGGCACGCCACAGCAAAGAAAGTTGCAAAAAAAGCACAAAACAGCATAATTTGGCATGTCAAAAAAATCTCACCAAAAATCCAAGACTATAGTAAGGCCAAACTGTCAAAATTTGACACGTTCCAAAAACTGCTGAAAACACATGGAAACAGCTTAGAATAGCCTGCCAATACACGCCATAGCAAAGAAAGTGGCAAAACGAGCCCAAAACAGCATAATTTGGCATGTCAAAAGAAATCGGACCAAAAATCCAAGACTATAGTAAGGCAAAACTTTCAAAATTTGACACGTCCCAAAAACTGTTGAAAACAGCTGGAAACAGCTTAGAATAGGCTGCCAAGGCACGCCATAGCAAAGAAAGTTGCAAAAAAAGCCCAAAACAGCATAATTTGGCATGTCAAAAGAAATCTCACCAAAAATCCAAGACTATAGTAAGGCCAAACTGTCAAAATTTGACACGTTCCAAAAACTGCTGAAAACACATGGAAACAGCTTAGAATAGCCTGCCAAAAAGCACCATAGCAAAGAAAGTTGCAAAAAAAGCCCAAAACAACATAATTTGGCATGTCAAAAAAATCTGACCAAAAATCCAAGACTATAGTAAGGCAAAAATGTCAAAATTTGACACATCCCAAAAACTGTTGAAAACAGCTGGAAACAGTTCAGAATAGCCTGCCAAGGCACGCTATAGCAAAGAAAGTTGCAAAAAGAGTCCACAACAACATAATTTGGCATGTTGAAAATCTGACCAAAAATCCAAGACTATAGTAAAGCAAAAATGTCAAAATTTGACACGTCCCAAAAACTGTTGAAAACACATGAAAACAGCTTAGTATATCCTGCCAATACACGCCATAGTAAAGAAAGTTGCAAGAAGAGTCCAAAACAGCATAATTTGGCATGTCCAAAATCTGACCAAAAATCCAAGACTATAGTAAGGCAAAAATGTCAAATTTTGACACGCCCCAAAAACTGTTGAAAACACATGGAAACAGCTTAGAATAGCTAGCCAAGGCACGCCATAGCAAAGAAAGTTGCAAAAACAGTCCAAAACAACATAATTTGGCATGTTGAAAATCTCACCAAAAATCCAAGACTATAGTAAGGCAAAAATGTCAAAATTTGACACATCCCAAAAACTGTTGAAAACACATGGAAACAGCTTAGAATAGCTAGCCAAGGCACGCCATAGCAAAGAAAGTTGCAAAAACAGTCCAAAACAACATAATTTGGCATGTTGAAAATCTCACCAAAAATCCAAGACTATAGTAAGGCAAAAATGTCAAAATTTGACACGTCCCAAAAACTGCTGAAAACAGCTGGAAACAGCTTAGAATAGCCTGCCAAAAAGCGCCATCGCAAAGAAAGTTGCAAAGAAAGCCAAAAACAGCATAATTTGGCATGTTGAAAATCTGACCTAAAATCCAAGACTATAGTAAGGCAAAAATGTCAAAATTTGACACGTCCCAAAAACTGCTGAAAACACATGGAAACAGCTTAGAATAGCCTGCCAAAAAGCACCATAGCAAAGAAAGTTGCAAAAAAAGCCCAAAACAACATAATTTGGCATGTCAAAAAAATCTGACCAAAAATCCAAGACTATAGTAAGGCAAAAATGTCAAAATTTGACACATCCCAAAAACTGTTGAAAACACATGAAAACAGCTTAGTATATCCTGCCAATACACGCCATAGTAAAGAAAGTTGCAAGAAGAGTCCAAAACAGCATAATTTGGCATGTCCAAAATCTGACCAAAAATCCAAGACTATAGTAAGGCAAAAATGTCAAAATTTGACACGTTCCAAAAACTGCTGAAAACACATGGAAACAGCTTAGAATAGCCTGCCAAGAAACGTTATAGCAAAGAAAGTTGCAAAAACAGCCCAAAACAACATAATTTGGCATGTCAAAAAAATCTCATCAAAAATCCAAGACTATAGTAAGGCCAAACTGTCAAAATTTGACACGTTCCAAAAACTGCTGAAAACACATGGAAACAGCTTAGAATAGCCTGCCAAAGCACGCCATAGCAAAGAAAGTTGCAAAAAGAGCCCAAAACAACATAATTTGGCATGTCAAAAAAATCTGACCCAAAATCCAAGACTATAGTAAGGCAAAAATGTCAAAATTTGACACATCCCAAAAACTGTTGAAAACACATGGAAACAGCTTAGAATAGCCTGCCAAGGCACGCCATAGCAAAGAAAGTTGCAAAAAAAGCCAAAAACAGCATAATTTGGCATGTCAAAAAAATCTCATCAAAAATCCAAGACTATAGTAAGGCCAAACTGTCAAAATTTGACACGTTCCAAAAACTGCTGAAAACACATGGAAACAGCTTAGAATAGCCTGCCAAAGCACGCCATAGCAAAGAAAGTTGCAAAAAAAGCCCAAAACAACATAATTTGGCATGTCAAAAAAATCTGACCAAAAATCCAAGACTATAGTAAGGCAAAAATGTCAAAATTTGACACGTTCCAAAAACTGTTGAAAACAGTTGGAAACAGCTTAGAATAGCCTGCCAAGAAACATCATTGCAAAGAAAGTTGCAAAAACAGTTCAAAACAGCATAATTTGGCATGTGGAAAATCTGACCATAAATCCAAGACTATAGTAAGGCAAAAATGTCAAAATTTGACACATCCCAAAAACTGTTGAGAACACATGGAAACAGCTTAGAATAGCCTGCCAAGGCATGCTATAGCAAAGAAAGTTGCAAGAAGAGTCCAAAACAGCATAATTTGGCATGTTGAAAATCTCACCAAAAATCCAAGACTATAGTAAGGCCAAACTGTCAAAATTTGACACGTCCCAAAAACTGTTGAAAACAGCTGGAAACAGCTTAGAATAGGCTGCCAAGGCACGCCATAGCAAAGAAAGTTGCAAAAAAAGCCCAAAACAGCATAATTTGGCATGTCAAAAAAATCTCACTAAAAATCCAAGACTATAGTAAGGCCAAACTGTCAAAATTTGACACGTTCCAAAAACTGCTGAAAACACATGGAAACAGCTTAGAATAGCCTGCCAAGAAACATCATAGCAAAGAAAGTTGCAAAAAAAGCCAAAAACAGCATAATTTGGCATGTCAAAAAAATCTCATCAAAAATCCAAGACTATAGTAAGGCCAAACTGTCAAAATTTGACACGTTCCAAAAACTGCTGAAAACACATGGAAACAGCTTAGAATAGCCTGCCAAAGCACGCATATAGCAAAGAAAGTTGCAAAAGAGCCCAAAACAACATAATTTGGCATGTCAAAAAAATCTGACCCAAAATCCAAGACTATAGTAAGGCAAAAATGTCAAAATTTGACACATCCCAAAAACTGTTGAAAACACATGAAAACAGCCTAGAATAGCCTGCCAATACACGCCATAGCAAAGAAAGTGGCAAAACGAGCCCAAAACAGCATAATTTGGCATGTCAAAAGAAATCGGACCAAAATCCAAGACTATAGTAAGGCAAAAATGTCAAAATTTGACGTCCCAAAAACTGTTGAAAACAGCTGGAAACAGATTAGAATAGGCTGCCAAGGCACGCCATAGCAAAGAAAGTTGCAAAAAAAGCCCAAAACAGCATAATTTGGCATGTCAAAAAAATCTCACTAAAAATCCAAGACTATAGTAAGGCCAAACTGTCAAAATTTGACACGTTCCAAAAACTGCTGAAAACACATGGAAACAGCTTAGAATAGCCTGCCAATACACGCCATAGCAAAGAAAGTTGCAAAAAAAGCCCAAAACAACATAATTTGGCATGTCAAAAAAATCTCACCAAAAATCCAAGACTATAGTAAGGCCAAACTGTCAAAATTTGACACGTTCCAAAAACTGCTGAAAACACATGGAAACAGCTTAGAATGGGCTGCCAAGGCACGCCATAGCAAAGAAAGTTGCAAAAAAAGCCAAAAACAGCATAATTTGGCATGTCAAAAAAATCTCACCAAAAATCCAAGACTATAGTAAGGCCAAACTGTCAAAATTTGACACATCCCAAAAACTGTTGAAAACACATGAAAACAGCCTAGAATAGCCTGCCAATACACGCCATAGCAAAGAAAGTGGCAAAACGAGCCCAAAACAGCATAATTTGGCATGTCAAAAGAAATCGGACCAAAAATCCAAGACTATAGTAAGGCAAAAATGTCAAAATTTGACACGTCCCAAAAACTGTTGAAAACAGCTGGAAACAGCTTAGAATAGGCTGCCAAGGCACGCCATAGCAAAGAAAGTTGCAAAAAAAAGCCAAAAACAGCATAATTTGGCATGTCAAAAAAATCTCACCAAAAATCCAAGACTATAGTAAGGCCAAACTGTCAAAATTTGACACGTTCCAAAAACTGCTGAAAACACATGGAAACAGCTTAGAATAGCCTGCCAATACACGCCATAGCAAAGAAAGTGGCAAAACGAGCCCAAAACAGCATAATTTGGCATGTCAAAAGAAATCGGACCAAAAATCCAAGACTATAGTAAGGCAAAACTTTCAAAATTTGACACGTCCCAAAAACTGTTGAAAACAGCTGGAAACAGCTTAGAATAGGCTGCCAAGGCACGCCATAGCAAAGAAAGTTGCAAAAAAAGCCCAAAACAGCATAATTTGGCATGTCAAAAAAATCTCACCAAAAATCCAAGACTATAGTAAGGCCAAACTGTCAAAATTTGACACGTTCCAAAAACTGCTGAAAACACATGGAAACAGCTTAGAATAGCCTGCCAAAGCACGTAATAGCAAAGAAAGTTGCAAAAAAAGCCCAAAACAGCATAATTTGGCATGTCAAAAGAAATCTCACCAAAAATCCAAGACTATAGTAAGGCCAAACTGTCAAAATTTGACACGTTCCAAAAACTGCTGAAAACACATGGAAACAGCTTAGAATAGCCTGCCAAAGCACGCCATAGCAAAGAAAGTTGCAAAAAGAGCCCAAAACAGCATAATTTGGCATGTCAAAAGAAATCTCACCAAAAATCCAAGACTATAGTAAGGCCAAACTGTCAAAATTTGGCACGTTCCAAAAACTGCTGAAAACACATGGAAACAGCTTAGAATAGGCTGCCAATACACGCCATAGCAAAGAAAGTGGCAAAACGAGCCCAAAACAGCATAATTTGGCATGTCAAAAGAAATCGGAACAAAAATCCAAGACTATAGTAAGGCAAAACTTTCAAAATTTGACACGTCCCAAAAACTGTTGAAAACAGCTGGAAACAGCTTAGAATAGGCTGCCAAGGCACGCCATAGCAAAGAAAGTTGCAAAAAAAGCCCAAAACAGCATAATTTGGCATGTCAAAAAAATCTCACCAAAAATCCAAGACTATAGTAAGGCCAAACTGTCAAAATTTGACACGTTCCAAAAACTGCTGAAAACACATGGAAACAGCTTAGAATAGCCTGCCAAAGCACGTAATAGCAAAGAAAGTTGCAAAAAAAAGGCCAAAACAGCATAATTTGGCATGTCAAAAAAATCTCACCAAAAATCCAAGACTATAGTAAGGCCAAACTGTCAAAATTTGACACATCCCAAAAACTGTTGAAAACACATGAAAACAGCCTAGTATAGCCTGCCAATACACGCCATAGCAAAGAAAGTGGCAAAAAGAGCCCAAAACAGCATAATTTGGCATGTCAAAAGAAATCGGACCAAAAATCCAAGACTATAGTAAGGCAAAAATGTCAAAATTTGACACGTCCCAAAAACTGTTGAAAACAGCTGGAAACAGCTTAGAATAGGCTGCCAAGAAACGTTATAGCAAAGAAAGTTGCAAAAAAAGCCCAAAACAACATAATTTGGCATGTCAAAAAAATCTCACCAAAAATCCAAGACTATAGTAAGGCCAAACTGTCAAAATTTGACACGTTCCAAAAACTGCTGAAAACACATGGAAACAGCTTAGAATAGCCTGCCAAAGCACGCCATAGCAAAGAAAGTTGCAAAAAAAGCCCAAAACAACATAATTTGGCATGTCAAAAAAATCTGACCCAAAATCCAAGACTATAGTAAGGCAAAAATGTCAAAATTTGACACGTCCCAAAAACTGTTGAAAGCAGCTGGAAACAGCTTAGAATAGCCTGCCAATACACGCCATAGCAAAGAAAGTGGCAAAAAGAGCCCAAAACAGCATAATTTGGCATGTCAAAAGAAATCGGACCAAAAATCCAAGACTATAGTAAGGCAAAACTTTCAAAATTTGACACGTCCCAAAAACTGTTGAAAACAGCTGGAAACAGCTTAGAATAGGCTGCCAAGGCACGCTATAGCAAAGAAAGTTGCAAAAACAAGCCAAAAACAGCATAATTTGGCATGTCAAAAAAATCTCATCAAAAATCCAAGACTATAGTAAGGCCAAACTGTCAAAATTTGGCACGTCCCAAAAACTGCTGAAAACACATGGAAACAGCTTAGAATAGCCTGCCAAAGCACGCCATAGCAAAGAAAGTTGCAAAAAAAGCCCAAAACAACATAATTTGGCATGTCAAAAAAATCGGACCAAAAATCCAAGACTAAAGTAAGGCAAAACTTTCAAAATTTGACACGTCCCAAAAACTGCTGAAAACACATGAAAACAGCCTAGAATAGCCTGCCAATACACGCCATAGCAAAGAAAGTGGCAAAACGAGCCCAAAACAGCATAATTTGGCATGTCAAAAGAAATCGGACCAAAAATCCAAGACTATAGTAAGGCAAAAATGTCAAAATTTGACACGTCCCAAAAACTGTTGAAAACAGCTGGAAACAGATTAGAATAGGCTGCCAAGGCACGCCATAGCAAAGAAAGTTGCAAAAAAAGCCCAAAACAGCATAATTTGGCATCAAAAAAAAATCTCACCAACAATCCAAGACTATAGTAAGGCCAAACTGTCAAAATTTGACACGTTCCAAAAACTGCTGAAAACACATGGAAACAGCTTAGAATAGCCTGCCAAGAAACATCATAGCAAAGAAAGTTGCAAAAAAAGCCAAAAACAGCATAATTTGGCATGTCAAAAAAATCTCATCAAAAATCCAAGACTATAGTAAGGCCAAACTGTCAAAATTTGACACGTTCCAAAAACTGCTGAAAACACATGGAAACAGCTTAGAATAGCCTGCCAATACACGCCATAGCAAAGAAAGTTGCAAAAAAAGCCCAAAACAACATAATTTGGCATGTCAAAAAAATCTCACCAAAAATCCAAGACTATAGTAAGGCCAAACTGTCAAAATTTGACACGTTCCAAAAACTGCTGAAAACACATGGAAACAGCTTAGAATGGGCTGCCAAGGCACGCCATAGCAAAGAAAGTTGCAAAAAAAAGCCAAAAACAGCATAATTTGGCATGTCAAAAAAATCTCACCAAAAATCCAAGACTATAGTAAGGCCAAACTGTCAAAATTTGACACATCCCAAAAACTGTTGAAAACACATGAAAACAGCCTAGAATAGCCTGCCAATACACGCCATAGCAAAGAAAGTGGCAAAACGAGCCCAAAACAGCATAATTTGGCATGTCAAAAGAAATCGGACCAAAAATCCAAGACTATAGTAAGGCAAAACTTTCAAAATTTGACACGTCCCAAAAACTGTTGAAAACAGCTGGAAACAGCTTAGAATAGGCTGCCAAGGCACGCCATAGCAAAGAAAGTTGCAAAAAAAGCCCAAAACAGCATAATTTGGCATGTCAAAAGAAATCTCACCAAAAATCCAAGACTATAGTAAGGCCAAACTGTCAAAATTTGACACGTTCCAAAAACTGCTGAAAACACATGGAAACAGCTTAGAATAGCCTGCCAAATAGCAAAAGAAAGTTGCAAAAAGAGCCCAAAACAACATAATTTGGCATGTCAAAAGAAATCTCACCAAAAATCCAAGACTATAGTAAGGCCAAACTGTCAAAATTTGGCACGTTCCAAAAACTGCTGAAAACACATGGAAACAGCTTAGAATAGTCTGCCAAAGCACGCCATAGCAAAGAAAGTTGCAAAAACAGCCCAAAACAACATAATTTGGCATGTCAAAAAAATCTCACCAAAAATCCAAGACTATAGTAAGGCCAAACTGTCAAAATTTGACACGTTCCAAAAACTGCTGAAAACACATGGAAACAGCTTAGAATAGGCTGCCAAGGCACGCCATAGCAAAGAAAGTTGCAAAAAAAAGGCCAAAACAGCATAATTTGGCATGTCAAAAAAATCTCACCAAAAATCCAAGACTATAGTAAGGCCAAACTGTCAAAATTTGACACATCCCAAAAACTGTTGAAAACACATGGAAACAGCTTAGAATAGGCTGCCAATACACGCCATAGCAAAGAAAGTGGCAAAACGAGCCCAAAACAGCATAATTTGGCATGTCAAAAGAAATCGGAACAAAAATCCAAGACTATAGTAAGGCAAAACTTTCAAAATTTGACACGTCCCAAAACTGTTGAAAACAGCTGGAAACAGCTTAGAATAGGCTGCCAAGGCACTCCATAGCAAAGAAAGTTGCAAAAAAAGCCCAAAACAGCGTAATTTGGCATGTCAAAAGAAATCGGACCAAAAATCCAAGACTATAGTAAGGCCAAACTGTCAAAATTTGACACATTCCAAAAACTGCTGAAAACACATGGAAACCGCTTAGAATAGCCTGCCAAAGCATGCCATAGCAAAGAAAGTTGCAAAAAGCCCAAAACAGCATAATTTGGCATGTCAAAAAAATCTCACCAAAAATCCAAGACTATAGTAAAGCCAAACTGTCAAAATTTGACACGTTCCAAAAACTGCTGAAAACACATCGAAACAGCTTAGAATAGCCTGCCAATACACGCTATAGCAAAGAAAGTGGCAAAAAAAAAGCCCAAAACAGCAGAATTTGGCATGTCAAAAGAAATCGGACCAAAATCCAAGACTATAGTAAGGCAAAACTTTCAAAATTTGACACGTCCCAAAAACTGTTGAAAGCAGCTGGAAACAGCTTAGAATAGCCTGCCAAGGCACGCTATAGCAAAGAAAGCTGCAAAAAAAGCCCGAAACAGCATTATTTGGCATGTCAAAAAAATCTGACCCAAAATCCAAGACTATAGTAAGGCCAAACTGTCAAAATTTGACACATCCCAAAAACTGCTGAAAACACATGAAAACAGCCTAGAATAGCCTGCCAATACACGCCATAGCAAAGAAAGTGGCAAAAAGAGCCCAAAACAGCAGAATTTGGCATGTCAAAAGAAATCGGACCCAAAATCCAAGACTATAGTAAGGCAAAACTTTCAAAATTTGACACGTCCAAAACTGTTGAAAACAGCTGGAAACAACAGAATAGGCTGCCAAGGCACGCCATAGCAAAGAAAGTTGCAAAAAAAAGCCAAAAACAGCATAATTTGGCATGTCAAAAAAATCTCACCAAAAATCCAAGACTATAGTAAGGCAAAAATGTCAAAATTTGACACATCCCAAAAACTGTTGAAAACACATGAAAACAGCCTAGAATAGCCTGCCAAGGCACGCTATAGCAAAGAAAGTTGCAAAAACAGCCCAAAACAACATAATTTGGCATGTCAAAAAATCTGACCAAAAATCCAAGACTATTGTAAGGCAAAATGTCAAAATTTGACACGTTCCCAAAAACTGTTGAAAACACATGGAAACAGCTTAGAATAGCCTGCCAATACACGCCATAGCAAAGAAAGTGGCAAAAAGAGCCCAAAACAACATAATTTGGCATGTCAAAAGAAATCGGACCAAAAATCCAAGACTAAAGTAAGGCAAAAATGTCAAAATTTGACACGTCCCAAAAACTGTTGAAAACAGCTGGAAACAGCTTAGAATAGGCTGCCAAGGCACGCCATAGCAAAGAAAGTTGCAAAAAAAAGCCAAAAACAGCATAATTTGGCATGTCAAAAAAATCTCATCAAAAATCCAAGACTATAGTAAGGCAAAAATGTCAAAATTTGACACGTTCCAAAAACTGCTGAAAACACATGGAAACAGCTTAGAATAGTCTGCCAATACACGCCATAGCAAAGAAAGTTGCAAAAAAAGCCCAAAACAGCATAATTTTGCATGTCGAAAAAATCGGACCAAAAATCCAAGACTATAGTAAGGCAAAACTTTCAAAATTTGACACGTCCCAAAAACTGTTGAAAACAGCTGGAAACAGCTTAGAATAGGCTGCCAAGGCACGCCATAGCAAAGAAAGTTGCAAAAAAAGCGAAAAAACAGCATAATTTGGCATGTCAAAAAAATCTCACCAAAAATCCAAGACTATAGTAAGGCAAAAATGTCAAAATTTGACACATCCCAAAAACTGTTGAAAACACATGAAAACAGCCTAGAATAGCCTGCCAATACACGCCATAGCAAAGAAAGTGGCAAAAAGAGCCCAAAACAGCAGAATTTGGCATGTCAAAAGAAATCGGACCCAAAATCCAAGACTATAGTAAGGCAAAACTTTCAAAATTTGACACGTCCCAAAAACTGTTGAAAACAGCTGGAAACAGCTTAGAATAGGCTGCCAAGGCACTCCATAGCAAAGAAAGTTGCAAAAAAAGCCCAAAACAGCGTAATTTGGCATGTCAAAAGAAATCGGACCAAAAATCCAAGACTATAGTAAGGCCAAACTGTCAAAATTTGACACATTCCAAAAACTGCTGAAAACACATGGAAACCGCTTAGAATAGCCTGCCAAAGCATGCCATAGCAAAGAAAGTTGCAAAAAAAGCCCAAAACAGCATAATTTGGCATGTCAAAAAAATCTCACCAAAAATCCAAGACTATAGTAAAGCCAAACTGTCAAAATTTGACACGTTCCAAAAACTGCTGAAAACACATCGAAACAGCTTAGAATAGCCTGCCAATACACGCCATAGCAAAGAAAGTGGCAAAAAAAAAGCCCAAAACAGCAGAATTTGGCATGTTGAAAATCTGACCCAAAATCCAAGACTATAGTAAGGCAAAACTTTCAAAATTTGACACGTCCCAAAAACTGTTGAAAGCAGCTGGAAACAGCTTAGAATAGCCTGCCAAGGCACGCTATATCAAAGAAAGCTGCAAAAAAAGCCCGAAACAGCATTATTTGGCATGTCAAAAAAATCTGACCCAAAATCCAAGACTATAGTAAGGCCAAACTGTCAAAATTTGACACATCCCAAAAACTGCTGAAAACACATGAAAACAGCCTAGAATAGCCTGCCAATACACGCCATAGCAAAGAAAGTGGCAAAAAGAGCCCAAAACAGCAGAATTTGGCATGTCAAAAGAAATCGGACCCAAAATCCAAGACTATAGTAAGGCAAAACTTTCAAAATTTGACACGTCCCAAAAACTGTTGAAAACAGCTGGAAACAGCTTAGAATAGGCTGCCAAGGCACGCCATAGCAAAGAAAGTTGCAAAAAAAAGCCAAAAACAGCATAATTTGGCATGTCAAAAAAATCTCACCAAAAATCCAAGACTATAGTAAGGCAAAAATGTCAAAATTTGACACATCCCAAAAACTGTTGAAAACACATGAAAACAGCCTAGAATAGCCTGCCAAGGCACGCTATAGCAAAGAAAGTTGCAAAAACAGCCCAAAACAACATAATTTGGCATGTCGAAAATCTGACCCAAAATCCAAGACTATTGTAAGGCAAAAATGTCAAAATTTGACACGTTCCAAAAACTGCTGAAAACACATGGAAACAGCTTAGAATAGCCTGCCAATACACGCCATAGCAAAGAAAGTGGCAAAAAGAGCCCAAAACAACATAATTTGGCATGTCAAAAGAAATCGGACCAAAAATCCAAGACTATAGTAAGGCAAAAATGTCAAAATTTGACACGTCCCAAAAACTGTTGAAAACAGCTGGAAACAGCTTAGAATAGGCTGCCAAGGCACGCCATAGCAAAGAAAGTTGCAAAAAAAAAAGCCAAAAACAGCAGAATTTGGCATGTCAAAAAAATCTCATCAAAAATCCAAGACTATAGTAAGGCAAAAATGTCAAAATTTGACACGTTCCAAAAACTGCTGAAAACACATGGACACAGCTTAGAATAGCCTGCCAATACACGCCATAGCAAAGAAAGTTGCAAAAAAAGCCCAAAACAGCATAATTTTGCATGTCGAAAAAATCGGACCAAAAATCCAAGACTATAGTAAGGCAAAATTTTCTAAATTTGACACGTCCCAAAAACTGTTGAAAACAACTGGAAACAGCTTAGAATAGGCTGCCAAGGCACGCCATAGCAAAGAAAGCTGCAAAAAAAGCCCGAAACAGCATTATTTGGCATGTCAAAAAAATCTGACCCAAAATCCAAGACTATAGTAAGGCCAAACTGTCAAAATTTGACACATCCCAAAAACTGCTGAAAACACATGAAAACAGCCTAGAATAGCCTGCCAATACACGCCATAGCAAAGAAAGTGGCAAAAAGAGCCCAAAACAGCATAATTTGGCATGTCAAAAGAAATCGGACCAAAAATCCAAGACTATAGTAAGGCAAAACTTTCAAAATTTGACACGTCCCAAAAACTGTTGAAAACACATGGAAACAGCTTAGAATAGGCTGCCAAGGCACGCCATAGCAAAGAAAGTTGCAAAAAAAAGCCAAAAACAGCATAATTTGGCATGTCAAAAAAATCTCACCAAAAATCCAAGACTATAGTAAGGCAAAAATGTCAAAATTTGACACATCCCAAAAACTGTTGAAAACACATGAAAACAGCCTAGAATAGCCTGCCAAGGCACGCTATAGCAAAGAAAGTTGCAAAAACAGCCCAAAACAACATAATTTGGCATGTCGAAAATCTGACCCAAAATCCAAGACTAAAGTAAGGCAAAAATGTCAAAATTTGACACGTCCCAAAAACTGTTGAAAACAGCTGGAAACAGCTTAGAATAGGCTGCCAAGGCACGCCATAGCAAAGAGAGTTGCAAAAAAAAAGCCAAAAACAGCATAATTTGGCATGTCAAAAAAATCTCATCAAAAATCCAAGACTATAGTAAGGCAAAACTGTCAAAATTTGACACGTTCCAAAAACTGCTGAAAACACATGGAAACAGCTTAGAATAGCCTGCCAATACACGCCATAGCAAAGAAAGTGGCAAAAAAAAAGCCCAAAACAGCAGAATTTGGCATGTTGAAAATCTGACCCAAAATCCAAGACTATAGTAAGGCAAAACTTTCAAAATTTGACACGTCCCAAAAACTGTTGAAAGCAGCTGGAAACAGCTTAGAATAGCCTGCCAAGGCACGCTATAGCAAAGAAAGCTGCAAAAAAAGCCCGAAACAGCATTATTTGGCATGTCAAAAAAATCTGACCCAAAATCCAAGACTATAGTAAGGCCAAACTGTCAAAATTTGACACATCCCAAAAACTGCTGAAAACACATGGAAACAGCTTAGAATAGCCTGCCAATACACGCCATAGCAAAGAAAGTTGCAAAAAAAAGCCAAAAACAGCATAATTTGGCATGTCAAAAAAATCTCACCAAAAATCCAAGACTATAGTAAGGCAAAACTGTCAAAATTTGACACGTTCCAAAAACTGCTGAAAACACATGGAAACAGCTTAGAATAGCCTGCCAAGAAACGTCATAGCAAAGAAAGTGGCAAAAAGAGCCCAAAACAACATAATTTGGCATGTCAAAAGAAATCGGACCAAAAATCCAAGACTAAAGTAAGGCAAAAATGTCAAAATTTGACACGTTCCAAAAACTGCTGAAAACACGTGGAAACAGCTTAGAATAGCCTGCCAAGAAACGTCATAGCAAAGAAAGTTGCAAAAAGAGCCCAAAACAACATAATTTGGCATGTCGAAAATCTGACCCAAAATCCAAGACTATAGTAAGGCCAAACTGTCAAAATTTGACACATCCCAAAAACTGTTGAAAGCAGCTGGAAACAGCTTAGAATAGCCTGCCAAGACACGCCATAGCAAAGAAAGTTGCAAAAAAAGCCCAAAACAGCATAATTTGGCATGTCAAGAAAATCTCACCAAAAATCCAAGAGTATAGTAGGCAAAAATGTCAAAATTTGACACATCCCAAAAACTGTTGAAAACACATGAAAACAGCCTAGAATAGCCTGCCAAGGCACGCCATAGCAAAGAAAGTGGCAAAAAGAGCCCAAAACAACATAATTTGGCATGTTGAAAATCTGACCCAAAATCCAAGACTATAGTAAGGCAAAACTTTCAAAATTTGACACGTTCCAAAAACTGCTGAAAAGACATGGAAACAGCTTAGAATAGCCTGCCAAGGCACGCCATAGCAAAGAAAGTTGCAAAAAAAGCCAAAAACAGCATAATTTGGCATGTCAAAAAAAATCGGACCAAAAATCCAAGGCAAAAATGTCAAAATTTCACACATCCCTAAAATAGCTGGAAACCACCTAGAATGGCCCGCTGAGACATGCCATAGCATAGAGTGTTGCAAAAATAGTCAAAAAACACCATAATTTGGCCTGTGAACAAAAAAAGTCACCGAAAATGCAATAATTCAGTACTGTGAAAAATGACAAAATATGCCATGTCCCTAAAATAGCTGGAAAACGCTAAAAATACTTTGCAGAGACAGGCCATATCAAGAAATGTCACAAATAGCCAGAAACACCATAACATAGTATGTCAAAAAACCAACTGAAAACACCATAATGTTATATCGAGAAAAATGTCAAAATATGCCATGTCCACAAAACAGCTGAAAACCACATAATATAGCATGTAAAGACATGTCATAGTAAATCATTTTAAAAAAAAAGTCCAAAAACATCATAATATAGCATGCCGAAAAAACGTCTGTAAACGTCACAAAAATGTCCAAAAATGTTAAAATATGACATGTCCAAAAAACAGCTGAAAACCACATACGGTTACATGTTGAGGCACTTCATAGTGAAGAATGTCAAAAAAAAGTGAAAAAATGATCATGAAACATCATAGTATAATAGGTTGCCCAAAATAGCAAAAAGTATGTCATCCAAAATTACACAAAAGAGTCACAGTATAAGAAGTCGTCCAAAAGAGTACAAATTTAAAGTAGAAATACCATACTGTTTTTCCAGGTACGTCGTCCATCTTCTCAGTGTCCCCGGTGAAAGCGGAGGTGCCTAATGGCTACAGTGAGCCAGAGGAGAACAGCGCCCCCGGCAGGGAGGTTCCCCGAGTGCGGCTCTCCCCAACCATGCGCTACTCCGGCATGGAGATCTTTGCTCCCAAAGTGCAGTAAGTCCACCTGATTTCAACAAAACAAAATTACAGACACATTAAGTATCTTTGTGGTTGAGAGGTAACGGAGAGCGGACAGAGCACTCACCCAGTTTTCATGGTCCTCATGCAGATTCCGGGACCCCCGTTCTCACCGCAGTCACCAGGCTCAGGTGGGGTTCCAGGTGTGTGTGCGTCCAGGCTCCTACAAGGTGGGCCCCCAGACGCTTGGTCACAGCGAGCCCCTGGACCCTCGCTTCAGCAACTCAGAGATCGAGTGGATCACGAAAGAGCAGGGCGGCACGCTCCTCTACGGACTGCTCATCCGGGTCGAGTGAACGGTGCGACAAGGGAGGCATTCGGGTGGAAGTGGAGGGGTCCGTGTGGCGCTCCTCGTACTTTAAATGAACTGACAACCAAATCCAACCCCTGCCTTGAGCAAGAGACTCCTCTGGAATCCAGCTGTTCTACTGTGGATTGTTGACAATTCAGCATTATTGATTTGTTTTCTTTTGTTAGTTTTTGGTTGTTTGCTCTTGGACTCTTTTAAGGCCGGGGCCTACGGCGGTTTCAAAGAAGAACAGACACTGCCTGCACTTTATGTTTCGGACACTCGTGGGCGATTTTTAAACTTCTGATCGACACGACACGTTTGTTCATTCGCTACAGTTAGTTCTTTTTGCCACGTTTTTGTTCTCATTCTTCGCAACGTATTTACTTCCACCCTCACAAACAGCTATTTTTTTCTTTACATTTTGGCACTTATTTTAACACTTACACCTCTGCTCTGATCAGTGTTTTGTTTTTTTTTTAAATTTTGGGAGGAGCTGTCCCCTGCCAACCTGCACGTTAACGGACTGTCACCTACAAAGACTGAAAAGTTGGTCAGGAAAAAAAAAAAAAAAAAAGAGAGTGACAATGTTTTCATTAAAATAGAGAGACACTTGAATCTGAGAATGAACCCAAGAGTGTCTTGTGATTGTGATTTTAGAGGAGGGGAAGATTTTAAAACTGGAGGAAGAAAAAATGTTTACACATGTACAACTGTATGTTGCTGTCCTCGTCACGTCTCCACATCAGCGATTTGGCTACTTTATCAGTCCCTGTTTGCGTTTCTGTTGTGTTTCAACATTACATCTGACTCGTCTATTAAATGGAAAACATTTACAGGCTTCACACTGTGGAGAAAACTGGAAGATTTGACATAAGAATAGACTTTTAGGGAAGTGAAAAATGCACCCAGATGAATTGGTACAGGAAAAGGATGTTATATTTTTGGAAATTGCGCTTATTCGCTTTCTTGTACAGCAACAGGAGAAGATTGATGCCATTCTCATGTCTGGTTAAGTCTGCTAAAGACTTGGGTCTGTCCTAAAGGTAGCAAAGTCCCCCGGTCAGCACCTCTAAGCTCACTGATTAACACACATCTTTATATAATCGATAAAAAAAGTGAAGTGTGAAAACAACTGTTTGTGCTGCAATAATTCTTGGCCAGAATCACAATGAATTGTCATTTTTACATTTCGGTTTTGTGCATATTAAACAAGACAAACAGGGTCAGTTTCAGAGGTGGTGGTCGGCAGATTTTGTTACCACAAAGCTAAAAGTCTCCAGGCTGTAGCTTCACGTTAGTATACAAACATGAGTAATAATCTTATCATCTAGCAAGCTTTTTAGCAAGAAAGCTAATATCCCAAAATGTTGTTGTTAAAAAAACAACTAAAAAGGTAGTTGAATGGACTGAAGCCAAAAGGTTTGAAGTAGTTTTCCACATCACTCTTGCCGCCCCCTAATCGTTTACTCTAGATCCACGCACACCTCCACTCTGATCTGTCGGTCAGTCGTGACTGACACTGTTTACCCGGCAGGACCTCCACAGCCAAAAACTTGTAGTTTCTAAATCAGCAGATCATTAACATCTGCATCCAACAACTTACGCTGGTGTTTACATGTGAATGTTATTCATTAGGGCTCTTTTACGTCAGTTAACATCATTGATTTACATTTATCAATACAAGGTTTCATTTAATCCAAAACATCCACCCAACCATTGATTGTATGTGAACAGCTTTCCAAAGCGTTTTCTTTTTCACCGTCGTCAATCCTGTTGCCAATTTGATAAACTCGCTATAGAACATAACCCTATGTTTTTCAATGCACCGTTTTGAAGAGTCAAACTCAAAAATTAAAAGTGAAGAAGCTCAGTCACCTAAAAGCAGCTGTGATCTGACTGAAGGAAGGTCTACGGGGTTTGGCAGAAGGAAAAACTTCCAATCAAAAAATGTGAAAAAATATTATATGGGTTATTTACAGCCCAGTGCTGCTTTGTACAATTTAATTTGTATTGTTTTCTTCATTTGTTTTCTGTATGTTGCGTTGTACAGGCTGTTACATAACAAATCATATCTTCCTGATTTATAAAAAAGAAAAATAAACTGACTGACAGTATGCACAGAATGACAGTTGAAGCTTTTTTCTTTGGTTCAAGCTGTATATAAAAAAATCATGAAGAAAAGACAACCTACTGGTACTTTTGTTGTTTTTTTTTATTTAATTTTATTTCAGTAGGAATAAAAGTCTGGTGACTGACACCTTACTGCAGTGTTGCATACTTTGTACATAGTATAATATGTCGTCCAAAATGGCATAAAAAAGTCATAGCGTAGTATGAAGTCCAAAATTATGCTATATTGTGATGTTTTTGGCTGTTTTTTCAACATTCTTTACTATGACGTGTCTCAATGTGCTATTTTTTGTTGTTTTCAGCTGTTTTTTGGACATGTCATATTTTGACATTTTTGGACATACTATACTATGACGTTTGCGGTCATTTTTTCGACATACTATATTATAATGTGAACACTGTAGTATGTCTTCCAAAATGGTATAAAAAAAAGTCATAGTATAGTTTGTCAACCAAAATGGCCTTAAAACGTCATAGTATAGCATGTCCAAAATGTCAAAAAAATGTCATAGTATAGTATTTCGTCCAAAATGAACTAAAAAAAAGTCCTTGAGTAGTATGTTGTCATAAACATGGCAAAACAACATCATAGAATATGTCGTCCAAAATGGCCTAAAAGGTCGTAGTAGAGTATGTCGTCCAAAACGGGCTAAAAAAGTCATAGCCCAGTATGTCGTCCAAAATGGCCAAAAAACATAATAGTATAGTTTGTCGTCCAAAATGGCCTAAAGATGTCATAGTAGAATATATCGTCCAAAATAGCCCTAAAAAGGTCATAGTATAGTTTGTCATCCAAAATAGCATGAAAAAAGGCCATGGTACGGTATGTTGTTTAAAAAAGTCTAAAAATTTCAGCATCATACGTCGTCCAGAATCGCATAAACAAAGCCGTTGTGACTAGGTGATGTTAGCTGAGTGTAAAACTATTGTCAACAGTGCTGTGGTCAAACTGACATGCTAGCGGAGATAAATCAGGGCTGTGAGGAGAAAGTGGGGTGCAATAAGGTGCCGTAACTTGTTAATAAGTTAACTTAAGGATTGTAGGCATGTTTTAAAAATTGGCTGTGCTAAGCTAATCCCCTCCCGGTCCCAGCTGTGCACTAATCGACAGACTTGAAAATGATAATCTTAATGTTTTAAAAGAAAGCATCTAAGTCTATTTCCACAACTGTTAAACTATTCTGTAAAGAGTCCAGGCACAAGGAAGATCTGATTTAAGTGATATCTGGGCCAGTTGTAGATTTCAGCGACAGGACACATCGCTCTCAGAACTGGAGAAAGCATTAAGGGAAACAAACGTGTTTGCTCCAAAATCTGACTAAATATATTTGAAGCACTCGTATGAGAGAAAACCAAAGTGCAGCTGTTGATACTGAGTGTTTTGTAGAAGGGATGGTCAGATTTTAGGCAGCTGTGTGTGCATGTCAACAGGAAAAATCAAGTGTAAATGACAAGCTGAGAGTCAAACCCTCTAAATGAGCTCCAAGAACAGCTCGGAGAAGAGAGACAAACGGACAAGGACCATGTAAAAGTTTGGTTCAGCTTCATTCAAATATACATCTTAACTTCCACACACGCTCACATACATACAGTCTTCCAAATATGCCAGAAACCAACAACAACAAAAAAGTCCCACACAGTTTAAAAAAATAGCGAAAAGTTCTTTGTAACAACTGTTAACATGTTTCCAAACCCTGACGTACAACATTCACTCCCAAACATAAGGTTGTAAGCATCAAGCTACAGTGAGTGCTTTTATAAAAACGCATGATCACAGTAGTTCAAATAAAATGGCTCCTTTTTTGAATAAATAAACAGTGACAAAATGACCTTCAGTACAAACAACTGGCGCAGGACTTCCACATCTTTTGATTCATCATTAAAAAAAAAAGAAAAAGCTCCAGAAAGTCAACTACAGCAGCTGTTTTTGCTCCCGGCTCCGACATAAATAAAAAGGGGATCTACAAACACTTGTGGGTGAAAAAACACTCCTGAACCCACCAACATACGCGCACACACACCGCTCGTTGCCTCACCTGCTGCACCACAGTAATGACTGGAAAGATCAGCCAACGAGAAACCTCCTTGTAAAAACCACAGAAAAAGAACCTTAAAAGATGTCACTGCTTAAAAACTCTTCTTGAAGAGTAAAACCCAGACTGCCCTCTCTTTTTTTTTTTTAGCTAAAAAATCCTACATACAGCTATTGTTACTTGGATGCATGACCACTACCTCCCTGAAAGTGTCTTGCATCAGGATATTTTCCCAGTGCTCTCTGACTCAAATTTTCTAATTCAGTAGACTGTGAAGAGTTTAAAGATTTCTAATGTACTGCAGTGAGGTGATAGTTTGATTCTGTGGAGGAGTTTGGCAGTCAAAGATGAAAAAAGGGGGACAGTCGTTGAAATATTTTAGCAAGAAGGAGAAGTGGTGCAACCGAGAGGCAGAGCAGGACAGCAAAAATATGAAAGAGAGCACTCAAAGTTCTGTTTTTTTCTCTCCTAGGGTGAAGGAGGAGGTGGAGGTACCAGTAGGAAAGACAGATGAGGAAAAAAATAAGGAACAGTTCTCCCAGAATTCATTGTGGCTGGTTGTGGGAGGACAGTACAACGGGTTTACAGAGAAAGAGAGACAAAGGGTGGTCACCAAAGAGAAGAGGAGGAGGAAAGGCGAGCAGCAATTTTGATCGGAGACTTGTTTAGTCTCTCATTATCTACTTTACAGAAGTTTTTTGTGGTCCTCCAAGAGAGCAGCTTCAGAACTTCTTAGGACCCCAGGCGGACGCTTGCTTCGGGGCCACACCTGTCCCGAACGTGGGGAAATCCTCCGCACTGCTCATATCAGGAGCCTGGAACAGATACAAAAATTTGATGCACTGCACTTCAAAAAAATGATAATATATCTTCAAAAATAGCATGAAATAGTCATAGTATAGACTGTCATCCAAAATGACAAAAAAACATCACTGTACGTCTTCAGATAAAGCATAAAAAAACTCATAGTACAGTATGTCATCAAATTTGTACAGTTAAGTCGTACTATAGTATCTCGTCCAAAATAACATGAAAAAATCATACTTTAGTATGTCGTCCAAAAGGACAGAATACATCATATCATAGTATGTCATCCAAAGTAGGTGAAAAGTATTGTGTCGTCCAAAATATATAAAAAGTCATAGTATGGTGCGTTCTACAAAATACCATAGAAAGTAAATGTATAGTATGTCATCGACAATAGCATAAATAAGTCATAGTATAATATGTTGTCCAAAAAAGCATGAAAATGTCATAGTTTATCAAAGCAGGAAAAAAGTATCACCATGCAAATATGAATACAGCTGAACTACCAGCAAGCTCCTGCCAAATGTAGGTTAACTACTATTTTAATTAATTCCATGTAGTTCCCAAATACTGTGTGCAAAATATGAAGTGTATCTCTGAGCTGCAGTCCCTTCACGACAATCTACATTTTAAACTCCTCTCACTCATTTGCATCTTTGCTTCTCAACTGATTAAGATTTAGTAAGAGATAAATAAAGGATCATTTCATTTTCCTTGGATCATTATCCATAATACCACACAATACCCTAATACTACATTTATAAGTGAGTAAGGTAATATTACACTCACAACTGTGTGTGTAAAAACTAACCTTGCTCCCTGCTGCGTTCCAGGGAGCGTCCCGCACCACAAAGCCCTTCGCCGGCCCCCCGCTGCTATCATCGACTCCTGCCCCTCCTCCTCCTCCATAGCGCGATGGAGGCTTCATGTAAGCTGCCAAAGTCTCCGTCTCCGTCACGCTGAGCATCTGAGAGAGGTGGGGAAAGGATAGAGGGAGGAGATGATAATTGCTTTTCAAGCTGCCGTGGTGCTTTTGCACCTTTTGGCACTGGTGTCAGGAGTGAAAAACATTTAATTCTATATTGTGTGCCACTACTTCACTCTCACATATTCCTCCTCTAGGTTGAGCAGGTGGTCAATGGCATTGTCAACAGTTTCGGGAAGGCCCGTCACCGTCACTTTGTCGGGCTCGTCGGAGCCTGGCTGAGGGAACCGGATATCCACCTGAACAGGAGGAACAGGAAGGGGACAGGTTTGAGCGGAAAACAACAACGGACCAAAACCAAACAACAAACAATCATAACATGACAGAATCAGAACTTTTCTACTCTGTATACAGTCAAAAAAATCTGACCATAAATCGGTGCATAAAATTCCTAAACCAAGGTCTAACCTTGAACTCTTCCATCAGCTTGCGGATGGCTTTGCCACGGGCTCCGATGATGCGAGCGTGGGTCCTCGGGTCCAGATGAACGTCCTGGCTCACCATCTCCTGCAACTCAGCAACCAGCTGCTGGATGGCTTGACGTGCCTCCTCCACGTTACGCTCGTACCCCGAGATTACGATCAGATCCTGGGAGCGTGAAGCCGTGGATGGGGAAAAAACATATGTGATTGGTTGGGATGAGAGAGACATTTAAATGGGAAAAAAAAGACGGTAAGACGGGAGGAAATAATGTGAATTGAAGAATGAGACGTTTGTATAAAGAGAAGACCAATACGATTAAAATGCATTTAAATTAGAAAAATACAAACAAAATACATATTTTGAGTAAAGTAGCAGGACTTGAAATACCATGTGCATATTCACTGTAGTATTTTTAAAATTTGAGTTGTGCACATAAATCTCAGCTCTCTTAACTTGGTACAGATAACATTTTCCTGCAGGACTGCCCACTCTCACGCACTGATCCCAAGACTCACACAAATACAACTTTTTTGGAAAATAAAATTTAAAGCTGACTGTACGACGACTGTAAGCTCAGTGACAGACGAGCCAGAGCAGCACAGCAGCGGCAGCGTGTTAAACCAGGTCAAACCTGCCTCAGCTTTTCATGAGATTAAGTCAAGTTTTTTAAAGACTTTCATGAGCGTGTATTTGTACTTTCACAGCACCAGCCAAAAAAGGATGAAAAAAGGCTCGTACTTCAGCAATGTTTTATTACACATCATTTCGATAAAAGGTCTGTTATGTGGGATTTCGGGGGACATGTTGAGAGAATGTTGTTGCGTCCTCGTCTGTGGAGATGTTCATGTTGCACCGCCATGTTTTTACAGAGGCCCAGGATGGACAAACCAAACACTGGCTCTAGACAGGGCCATTTGCGTTTTAGTGTTTTTCGTGTCTGTAGCCCCTCCCCTTAAAAAGACTAAAAAAAAAACCAATTTTTTTAACATAAACATACTTCATTCAGTGTTTTTATCTGGTTAGTTTGTGTTGGAAAGAACGAGACCTATGCGGACAATTCGGCTCCCGGCAAAAACCTCCTGAATAATGAACACTGAAGGATTTCTAACCGGCGATGTTTCAGCTGGTTGAAATCTTCATCACTTTATGCCACTAAATGCCTCTAGATCTTACACACAGGGCCTTAAAACAAGTCACGAATATGTGACATCAGCAAAGAAGTCCTCATGTGATTACAAAAAAAGTTTCTATTTCAGGTTTGCTGAGAAGCACAATGGATTCCGGGTAGTTTCACTGCACATTACTGGTGAGCTCAAATGATATTTTAACACATTTTAAATGTCCTTCTTTTTAGAGATTTTTTTCTGGGGTTAGCTGGTGCACAATCCTGTTCAGGGTGAGCCTGAATTTTTTTTTTATGGAACAGTTAATTTAAAAAATAAAAGGGAAAGTCAGCTCAAAATACGTTAAAACACATTAACGATGTCCTCATATTGGATATGTGATATAAAAGAAAACGTCACAGTGCTCTGGATTTCCTAAGAAGAACATATACGCCAAAATGGTGCAGTAAAAAAAATGATGCATGTAATTTTAGAAAGGACAAATGCATGGACAGACAACCCGGAAACATTACGTCTCTGGGCACGGCTGTCGCAAAGGCATGAAAACTGTATCTAAGCAATGTCTATCAACATAACATCAAAAAAACAAACACACACCTGCTGCTCGTCTCCTTTGTCGGGGAACTGGATGCTCACATCGTGGTCTTTCCTTATCTGAGAGATGACTGCTCCTTTGCGGCCGATGATCTTCGGATGAAACTTTGGATCTACGGACATGGTTACCTTGAAACTGCGCAGGGCCTAAAGAGGGACGCCGGGCAACAGAGACCTCAACCACTCAAATATCTTTACAATGTGATGATAATAAGGAAACTTATGTTGGAGACTTGCTAAAAACAGGAAATATCGTTTAATGTGCGTGTACCCTGTCCTCCTGCTCGGCCTGCAGCTCTTTGACCCTCTCGAGCAGACCCTGTTTGGCTCGCTCCACGTTGGTTACCAGGCCCGTCACCTTGATCACATCCATCTGCTTCTCTGGCTGCGGCACCCAGATGTTCACCTGCGCGTGCAAGCCCACACAGACAACATGCAAGGAATCCGTTAAAGATGACATTTTTAAGGAAACCACCTTAACACTCCAACCTGTACATCAAATATTTACTCTTCTCTCATTGCACCACTGACGCAGACCTTTTGACCTGCAGTATGAAAGGTCTCACGGCCAAGAGATGGCACCAGAGCGTATTAGTTCACCTCATATTCTTCCATCATCTTCCTGATTCCACTCCCCTTTTGGCCGATGATGTAGCGATGCAGCTCGTAAGACACTTCGACGTCCTCCGTTATGGGCACCAACGCCTGAACGACACAGTGACAGGATTATTACTGAGGAGATGGACAAGAACAGACAGCATCATGTCTAGAATCAAAATAAAATGGTGCCTACCAGCAGGGCGGCTTTAGCTAGTTCACACTTCTCTGCACGCCCAGCGATGGTGATAATGTCACACTTGCGGGGGATGAACTCCACCTCTGGACTGACATCCCCGTTTTCCTGTGGTGGACCATCTGGAGCTGTAAAATCCCCACAGATGACAGATTAAAAACTAGTTTATGGCTTCCCTGTCTCCTGTGTAAATATATAACTCAATTTCATTTAGAGAAACATTTTTTTTCACATTAAGGATTGAAACATCATGTGTCAGGCTGTGAGATTAACATGCTTAACTGGATGGTAGGACTGTTTATAATTCATGGTGATCTTACAGTTTCCTTTATTAATATGTCCATAATGTGACAGCACATATTGTAATTTTCTTATTTTCCTGCTCTCTTTGAGGTGGTAACATATTAACATTTATTTATTTATTTATTTTTTTAAATGTCACTGTTTGTGTCTAAATCACTCATGATTGTGACATATGAACCTTCTAGGACACTCAGGAAACCTGGGGCTGATCTTCTGACCATCCCGAGAGTTAGAAACAAACATGCTGAAGCAGCGCTTTGTTATAATGCAGCACAAACGTAAAATAGCAGCCTAGATGATGTTAAACAAGCCCCAACTCTGACCACTTTTAGGTTAAAGCTAAAAACATTGCTTTCTTACACTGCCTACTCCACCTGGTAATGACTGCAAACCTATTCTTAAACTTGATTTTTAATAATCTTTTTATATTTGTCCCTCTGGTTTGCACTTTCGCTATTTTTAATGATTTCTATTTAAATAAATCTTTTAGAAATTAAATTTACCTTTTATATCTCATCTCTTTGCTCCTTTGTTGCAAATCTGTATCTGTTATTATATTTTATTGCTCTGTAAGGCACTTTAAATTGCCCTGTTGTATGAAATGTGCTGTACAAATAAAGCTGCTTTGCCTTACATAACAGCAGCATTAGCATTATTTCTGACCTGCAGCGCTGTCGTCTCTCTCAGGGAACTTGATTTGGACCTCGTACTCCCTGGTGATCTGCTGAATGCGACACCCTTTAGGCCCCATGATGGCTCTGTGGTAGCGCTGAGGGATGGCCACCTCCACACTCACCTGGGACTCCTGTTGGAGAGAGGGGAGAAAGAGAGGAGACAGCTGGGTAACAACGGCACCAGCAGCAAACATCTTGAGTTTACGAGGATGACTTCCATCACTTTTGGGTTTAAAATCACTGAGCACAACAAGACATATCGACTGCTCTCAGATTTTGCCTCCTGTTTCTGTTTAATATTTAAAATGCAGTTACTATTGGCAGAATTTCAATAATTAGATTGAACTACTTTGACTGAGGTTTGATCTGAACACCCAAACTGATCTGAACCGGTATCTCTTGTCAGATGTCTGTAAAATTGATCAAAATTAAAATCTAAACTAAAAATAAAAAGCTTTAGAATGGCTTGACTTTCACTCTGCATTACGACTGAATGACATTGGAAAATAATGTAATTTTTTTTAAACCAATACTGCTATCATGGTTTAATATGCTATTTTTTAAAGTTCCTTATCTTCCTCTATCTCCCTCCTTACATGTATTTTTGTTATTGAAAAATAAATATGACTCACTGATCTCCTGTCAGTAACAGTACTGCATTAAGATATGACAACTTCACTCTGGTTTTGAGGAGCTGCAGCATTCATTCATGGACAAATTGAAACCTATACTATACACTTAATACTAGTTTTACTGCTCTGACTGCACCCACCGTCACTGTCTGTCACTTGAACACATTACACTGAGCTGTTCCCCAAAGGAGCTATGGTACTCTCATAGAAATTTAATACATAAACATGTGAAATGCATTTAAAACCATTTTCTTCATCTAAATTCCACTTTTCCTCACATAGGGATATAAATCTGATTTATTGTTAAGTCCAACTCTGTATTGTTTTTTAATATCCCCAATGACTCTTACCAGGTCCTCGATGATCTCCTGGATGCGTTTCTTGGCGGCCTCCACGCAGTCCTTGGCTCCCTTCAGAGTGACCCTCTGACTGTTGGCTCCCGTACGAGGGAAGCTCACCGCTACTCCGCCGTACTCCTCTGCCAGCTCCCGCAGCACCTGGCCTCTCCGACACACAAAGTGTCGGTGGTGGCGAACATCTACTACCATGCTGTCCTCCACCACGTCGTCCTGAAACAGAGACAACAGGAACACAGAAAGTAGAGGGTGACACTGAAGATTTAGAGAGGCTCTTTTAATACACCAGCATGATTATCTTTTCAAATATCTCCACTTTTTTGTATGTAGTTTCAGTCAGTTTTTGATGATTACATTCAAAATTTACCAGTGAAGTTCTCTGTTTTTTTCTTTATTAATGTGCAAATAATTATATATAAATAAAAATGCATAAAGATGGAAAAGTAAACCATAAAATTAAGGGACGGTTAAAAAAATAAATAAAATTACAAAAAAATCAAGGCAGATAAAAAAGGGATTTAATGATTAAGATAAGATGAAAAAGTATTTTCAAAATCAGATAAATGAAGTCTCCTAATTACCAGGTTTTTGACCAGGCTCTCCAGCTCCTTCTGGGCCTGACGGACAGCTTCCTCCTTCCCTACGATGGTGATCAGTTCCTGCTCGGTGTCATCCGGCGACGGGAAGATGATGCGAGCCCCTGTCTTGTCCCGAACTCTGCGAATATTGGCGCCGCCACGGCCGATCAGGAACTTATGATACTCTGGTTTGGCCTGAAGCTCAGCTGTGAAGTTGTTGACTTGCTGAAAAGGGCAAGAAAAACAGCAAAGGGCTGTAAGGATTCTCCCTCTCTTCTCCTCACTTCTCTGTCATCTTCACTCTTTGTATCCATCCCTTTGCATTTCTCTGTCCCCACCCACCTTCTCCTCGGCCAGCTGCAGCAGCTGCTTTTTGGCCTTCTCCACCTCACCAGCGGGGCCTCTGATGGTGACCTTGTCTGAGCCGGAGCCCTCAGAGGGGAAATGGATGTGGACGCCGCCGCAGTCCTCCATGATGGAGCGCACGAGGCAGCCCTTGGAGCCGATCAGAGAGTTGTGCAGCTTGGCAGGGATGGCAACCTCTGTCTCCTTAATGTTAGCCTGAAGGGGTGAAGAGAGAAATACGAGTTCAGTTTCAGTTCAGTGTTTCTGTTTAGACATCACACATTAAGGCCTGCAAAGTTTTCCTGTAAGTTTCTCTTGTCAAAACATATTCTAAATCATACACCCATCTCATATTAACTTAATACTATTATCTCATCAATGAAATGTAAAAAAGTATAACTACAAAGCTGATTTATTTTAGCATTTTACTGACTGCATTTTACTACTGAAGTGTCTCAAAATTGTCAATCACATTATTTTTCCCAAAGTAATTAGACATTTTTTTTAAATTACTTGCTGGAACCATGACGGAAAGTGAACAGAAAATAAGAAAAAAAAATTCTACCCGGACATCCCATAAGCTACATAAAACGACAAAAACAGTTTGCCGTCTCTCACCAGTTCTCTCTGGATGGCGAGAATTCGATCTCGAGCTGCCTCGCAGTTGCTCTTCTTGCCCGTGATGATGATCATCTCAGAGTTACTGTTTTCTGTCGGCAGGTCGATCTTAGTGTTGGTCTCTTCACGGATCTGGTGGCAATGACAACATTTATTATTGTGCACCTTTAACATTATGTGCCATTTGTTCTGGCAGTTTAGGTATGGATTTCAGTCAAAATTTACCATTCAAAATATTGTTTCATTTTATTTAATGGCCAATAAACACTATAAATCTTAAACTGAAATGAGGTGATCATTTTCACGTTTTCAAAGTCTCACCTTTTTGATGTTGGCGCCGCCTTTTCCAATTATGTTTTTGTGAAACTGCTTAAAGATGGGAACGGAGAGCGAGAAGCTGTTCTCAATCTGGAAAAAAGAGAAAGCTGCTGTGAAGTCAAGTGTAAAGCGATGGAGACAGATAAAGAGACAAAGGTAGATCATGGTGGGTCATACCAGGTCGGCAATGATTTTCTGGAGGAACTTTGCACATTTCTCCACCTCATTCTTCGGCCCTCTCAGCTGGACAATGTCACTCTTCTGCGACGGGTCGGGGAAATTAATAATGACCTGGAAGCAGATGAGATGATGCTTTTCAAATTAAATTAGAACTGGATCAAAACTGATTATTTCAAAATGATGATGGGCGAGATAAAGTGCAGGCAGGGTGAGAGAAGACGTTCACCTCGGGGAACTTGTCTCGGACTTCTTTGATCTTTTCTCCCTTTTGGCCGATGATTGTGCGATGGAACTTCTGCTCCACTATCAGGTCTTTGGTGCGTTCATTTTCCTTGAAATTGGGAGGAAAAAAGTGTGAGTGGGCCACTTTGGAGTCTGTGTATGGGCCTTTTTATTGGTTTACGGCAGCCAGCAGAATAAATGAAAGAACCAACCTAAACTTTGACCCCATTCTCACCATTCTCTGGACCATCTCAATGAGCTCTCTGCGTGCCAGCTGGACTCCTTTAGGGTCTCCCTCAATCCGGACGAGGCCACTTCGTTCAGAATCCTGGGGGATTCTTACCGACACTTTGTACTGCTCCTTGATCCGATTGACTGTTGTTAGGGGATAGTTGGTGTGACAGAACGGAGAGGATAAGGTGGTTAGTTTTTTAAAGACATTTTTCAGAGGATGTAGGCCTGTCTGTCATGAAGTACACCAGCTGTGCTCAGCTTAAGCTTATGCTGAAAAGGGTCAAACTGTTTACAGTAACTTGACAAATCCCACCTGCATCATAATCCATTTCTCCACTTTCTACTCTGAAAACTGGTTTCTACCGGAGTCCATTGAGAATGACAAGAATTAAGGCTGAAACTGAGACTGTACTACTGCATTTGCACAATCAGCGTTTTCTGTATAAGCTACAAATCAGTGGAGGGGCTGCCTGACGACGTGAGGAGCTGCAGCTCTATCAGCACTTTTGAAACTGACCTACAAGTCTGCTAAAAGCTGCTCAGCTCTGTAGTTACTGACCTTGAATCCTATTCTATTGCCTTCATGACACTGCTTTCATTTGACAAGCATACATTTGTAATGTGCTATCGTGTGAAGCCTTGTGTCGCATCTCTTCTGTGTTCTTTTTTGTATAACTTTGCTGTATGTTCTTACTCTGTATTATTTGTTTTTGTGCTGTCTCTTTGTTTTGACCTGTTAAGAGATTACAGATGAGAATTGGCTCAAAGCTGTAATCTGGTACACACAAAAGTAATCACTCTTAATCATCATTTCTGCCTCTCTAGCTGTGTGTGTGGTGTCTGGATACTGCCCTCTGCTTGTATTTCCTTATTTTGAAACAATCAAAATTTAACATTTTATTTCTCCGATTCACTGCTTTGTTCTTGTTTGTGCTGCTTTTTCTCTTCATTCACTCTCTAGTTCTCTTGACCACAACTGTGCTCCAAGTAACGTTGAGCCAAGGAGCGGCCAAGTTTGACTGTTGTATTTACAAATAATAACAAATCTTGCATAGTAAGCTTCTAATATAAATGCATACATTATAAATGTTTTACAGCTACCCTTCAAGCCCTTACAAACTTATTACTATAAATTTAAAATGTTTTTTAGAGGTTTTATGGCATGCCAGATTGCCTGTCAGAACCCACATAAACATAGCCGACTCTACTATCAGAATGTGTCACAATACAACAGACATACTATATATATATATATATATATATATATATACATCATGGTGTAAACCAGAATTTGATCTCTTAACTGGCTGTCTCCACTTTATCATTGAACAAACAAACAGGTAAATTACACATGTGATTATGCTGACTGGAACAGTGCTTAAAAAGTGTCTAAAATAACTGAGTCAGTGGCTTTAAAAAAGGCAAATAAAATGGCTGGTCAGACTGACATTTGAACTCTAAACCCCAGCGGTGTTGATGTCCCAGTTTTCCTTTCTGTTGAGATCAGCAGAACAGATGTGTACTCACTGTTAGCTCCGTTCTTTCCGATGAGGTGTCTGTGGAAACGCTGGTCTATGATGACTTCAGTGTAGTCCATCCTCACCAGCTGAACACACAGAGGGAAGATTTGTCACTTTCTGAACCCTAAACCTATTTCCTCCCTTATTGAGCATCTCTCAGCGTTTTTTTTAAATTGTCTTTATATTGAGAGAGACCACCAAAAATCCAAGAGTGAGTGAGTGAGTGACTGAGCGTGTGAGCGTGTGTGAGTGTGTGAGCATGTGTGAGTGTGTGAGTGAGGACTCACCAGGTCCTTAATGATCTCTTGTATCTGGGCCTGAGCCTGTTCTACCTCCTCTGTTGGCCCCTCCAGACTGATGCGCTCCTCACCGTCTGTAAACTCTATGTGAACCTACAGAAACACAAACACACACACACAGATCAAGATAAACCTGTCTAGCTGTAATAGCTTTTGCCCCACCTTAAATTGATCCCCCTAGCATCTCAGTAAATAAAACATCTCAGTCCAAGTATCCTCTGCCATGCTTGTTGTTAATTCTAAAATATCCCTCCTCCTCCACCTCCTCTGACATACACTATTTAGAGTTCTCCCTCTCCACCTCTCCCCTTACCCGTGGTAGCTGCTGCGTGATCCGCCCGATGTTCTGTCCTTTCTTGCCGATGATGAAGCGATGCAGCCAGGCCGGAGCGGTCACCTCCACCACCATCACACTCTTTGCCTGCACAGGAACAAAGGGCTAACAAGTTAAAATCCAATTTATATATACCACCTCACTGAAAAGTCACAAATTAGTAATCACATTTAAATAGTAACAGTAACCTAAAACCTAAAAAAAAAAAAATAATTAAAAATTGTCTGGAAATTGGGCGGCACGGTGGCTTTGTGGTTAGCACTGTTGCCTCACAGCAAGAGGGTCCCTGGTTCGAATCCCAGTTGGAACGGGGTTCGGTCTGGGTGGGCGCCCTTCTGTGTGGAGTTTGCATGTTCTCCCCGTGTCTGTGTGGGTTCTCTCCGGGGTCTCCAGCTTCCTCCCACAGTCCAAAGACATGCAGCTCAGGTTTATTGGTGACTCTAAATTGCCCTTAGGTGTGACTGTGAGTGTGTATGGTTGTTCGTCTATATGTGTCGGCCCTGCAATAGTCTGGCGAACTGTCCAGGGTGTACCCCGCCTTCCGCCCGATGACAGCTGGGATTGGCTCCAGCCCCCCCCCCGCGACCCTTACGAGGACAAGCGGTTACAGAAAATGAGTGACTGACTGACTGTCTGGAAATTAAAGCTGCATTAAGATTTTCCAATTTAAAGGGGGGCTTAATTATTTAATTAATTATTTTTTTCTTTGTGGTTTTGACTTCCATTGGTCTGTGTGGCACATTATGACTCGGTATTTGGGCCATAAGTAGCAACCTATGTGAAACTGAAGTGCCCCTCAAGGATAAATAAAGTTTGAATCTGAATCTGTTAACATGTTCTAGCAGAAACCAAAAATACAAGTACAAACCTAAAAATGAGCATAAGTGCTCTTTAACATTGGATCAAATGGTGACATGTAATGTGAGAGGGGTCTCTCATAATGGCGAACCCACAGATAAATATCATGCACTCTCAGCCTTCCGTCTCCTCCTCACCTTTGCGTACACCTGTGTGAGCGCCGGTCCCAGCTTGTCAGGCTCCCCCCTGAGGATGATGGTCTCTGAGCCAGAGTCCAGAGGAGGCATCTCCACAGACACCCCCGTGGTCTCCAGGATCTCCTGCAGGGTGTTGCCCTTTGGACCTATGATGTACTTGTGCTGAGACTTCTTCACCTCCACGGAGATGGTGGTGGTCTTCCTCTTCTGCAGGGTGGACAGGGAGAAGATTAGAAGTGATGAGTGAGCGGCATGGAGAAGAGGACGGCGGTGAAAGGAAGGACAGCAGGAGGAAGAGGGGTAATTGAGGAGCACAGTGAGGGATGGATGGGAAAACAACAAGAGACAGCGAGAGGAACGACAGACAGGAAACAAGGACAGAGTGGATGGAAGTTGGCACAAACAGGTGGAGAAGGAGGACTGAGTGACAGTTAGAAAAGAGAAAATAAGCAGGAAAGAAGTGAGCTTAGAGGAGAGTGATGGAAAGCAAGAAGGCAACAGAAAAAAATGTATTTGTTTTTGCCTCTCATGCATATGTACTAAATGACATTAGCATTCTCATCCTGTTGTTCTCTGGTGAAATCCAATTTTCTCTCCACACCATCTCCGGCCTGCCTATCACCAGCCTCATCTGGTGCACACATACAAAACACTCGCTTCCTCTCCACGTTTCATCCATCCATCTTTTTTAGTTTCTTGTATGTGGTAGATAAAAACTACTCATTCCAAAAACGCAACTGCGCCAAACATTATTATTGCAGATGAGGTTTTTGATCCAGGTGGCAGAGTGAACAGCTAAAGTGAGACTGTGGTGAAGAAACAGAGCCACAAAGTTCATATCTGCAATCGTGTGTGTCTGCCACAGAGCCCAAAACTAAACCACGATCATTCTGGGTAAGTCTGGCACAGACTAAAATCTGGCACAACTAACTGAACAATCCGCAAAATGTCTGAATGATCCAAGAACACAATCAGGTAGGAATGTAAACACACAAATGAGTCTCAAGTGCTTAACCCACTTTCACTGTCAGTGATCCAATATTCATGTTTTGTTTTGTTCCGTGTTCTGCTTTTGTGTTTAAACTACAATGCCGCAGTGAGAGAAATAAAATATATTCAGCATGTTTTGAAACAAGCATGATCAAACTGAATTAAACAGCAGCAATAAGTAGAAAATACAAAATAACAAACAGCAAATAGACAAATGTGCACAATGGGCCCAGAACAATCATAGTTTTAACAATTAAAGGCCATTAACTAAGATGTATCAATGTTCAAGGGCCCCATAGCAAAAGAGATTCTTTCAGTTTTATAATCTGATGTGACTTTTGGGAAAGAATTTATTCAGTGTTTGCCCAGTGTAACACATAAGTGTTTTAAATGTTCCTTATTTTTATAATGAAAATAGTTTGGAGGATTTTGTCTGTGGCACTTGCACTTGTTTGTTCAAAATAAATAGAAAGAATTGTATGTTTATGCATTTGTTTTATTTCCGCTGTACTGAGCTCGCACCACACCGTGACAAGTAAATCAGGGTATGAACCGAACCGTGACTTGTGTTTACTGTTACACCCCTAGTAGAAATAGAAATTGACTGCAAACAAGGGAAAAGAGAGGTGTAAGCCATGAAACAAAGGTCCCGGGCTGAACGCTGTAGTCACATGATACACATCTTTATCATTTGTCCTCCAGGACACTCGAATAGAAAGCAGTTAGATTACAGACTGCTTTGCACATATGGAGATATTATTAAGCTGTTAATGAGCCATTAATGGCTTTGAAAAGAGTTAAAATATTATAAATCAATTTGAAACACACTCAGAAGCCAGCATGAGTTAGTTACTTAGTTAGTTAGATCAGGGTTATACTATGAGCTCTATTGTTGCTGGACATCGTTTCATTTGAACGACCTTACCTTGTCGTCGTAGATGGCTCGGATGCGGCTGAGCGCCAAGGCGACAGCCTCCTTCTCCCCGGTGATGACAATCTCGTCCTTAGGCAGACTCGGCGGTGGGATGCTGATGCGAGCGCCCGTCTCCTGGCTTAGCTCCTGCACCAGTCGGTTGTGGGCGCCGGCGATGAAAGGGTGGAAAGCCTTCTCCAGGGACAGACGCTCCACTGCACGCTTGTCCTGGTAAGCATGACGGGGAGTCGGCAAACAGAAGAGCCAATCAAACAATGGAGCATGTAAATAGTGACTGCCATAAGGTATAGTATCAAAAATAAATCCAGCAACGACAATTTAAATCTTAAGCTTTTAATAGCCAAGTCACAGCCAATTAAAATACATAATGAGCGACTCATGAGCATAAATATATTCATTACTCCATTGTAAGTCTTCTGTTTTCATGTCTACATCTTTAAGTCGTACGGTTTTACATTGGTGCTGTGGAAAGATATTGCTAAATTTATAATTTACAACATTAACAGATTTAACTACTTAGTACAGAAACATTATATCTGGATGCTATGATTACTGTATTAAAGATTTTCATGTATTTTCCTTATTAATCAAATTTGTCTCCTTGCCAAATTTCTTTCACATATGTAAAATTATAAAAAAAAATGGAAATGGACCAATACCTGTCAATAACATTAACGATTTCTTACTCACAAAATGATAAAGCCATCAAAACGATAACCCTCAAGTGAATCTTTTTTGCAAGTCTATTTCATTTTATTTTACCTTTAATTTTTGTTGCCTTTGTTTTGCTTTTATTGGCTATTGTTTTTAGTTTTGTACTTTAAATGCTTGATTTGTGTGTGTATTACAATGTTCATGATGTGTTTCTGCTTATATTTCTTAATAAAGATCATTAAAAAAACGTTCCAGTGCTGCCATTGTATGGAGGGAGAGGAGTAGTTCATTACAACAGTTTAAAAAAAATGTCTATACCTTTAAAGATCACATCACAGATTGAAGCCCACGGCTCACCTGTTCAGCAGAGATCAGGAGTATTTCATGTCGAGCCTTCTCAATGCCCTCCTTGGTACCAGTGATGCGGATGTTGGCGCTGGGGTCGTCAGGACGTGGAATAGCGATCTTGGTGGCGGTCTTCAGCTCCAGCTCTTGCAGCTTCTCGCCGTTCTTACCGATGACAAAACGATGGTGCTCCTTGGGGATGGCGACTGTAGCTGAGGCCTGTGGAAGTGGGAGATAGAGAGTTAGATTTGCCCTGTTACACACGGCAGTAAATCATTGGATCAGGGCTCATTATTGTGCCTGAACTGATTTCATTAGCATTATATAAATCCCTTTTAGGAGTTAAGGTTCAGACACATCCATAAAAATCCACAATTGTAGACGTAGCAGCTTCAGTTTCCACATTTATGATATTAGACGCGAGAGTATCAGTTTTCTAGTTTCTCACATTTACAGTGTAACAAGGACAGCAGCTGGATAAAAATTAACAATATAAATGAAATATCTGAGTTTTCGGTTGGTAAACAAAGGCAAAAGCTTTCGACCTTGCCAAGAGGACGGAGTGTTTTTCTGCACTACTGTATCAATAACTGCAGCTCAGCTAAACAGGTGGACCTCAGTGCACCAATTGAAGTGGAAATCAGCATGTTTACTGCTGAAGCCCAGAAAGGCCACCCACGGGAGCTGACGGTCATTTTTCAGCTCAACTTTTTGTCCTAAACCAGCCTGCCTGCATAGATAGGATTCTTCGAGCTGCAGCTAGAACCAGCTATACTACACAATCCTGCGAGGACGTAAAAAGAGCAAATACCTATAAAAGTAACAGATTGTCACATTAAAACCTCTCTGATCCCTTCAGTTTAGGAGGTGGTGTGGCTCTTTGTTCTTCCTTAAAGAAACATCTGTTACTTGCTGGTGTTTTTCCAATGGTATTCACTATCGAGACAAAAAACCCTTTTTCATATTTCACTCACTTCAAAAAAGATTTGGTGAGGTTCCAAAATACAGGAATGCGTAATCCCTAAAAATACAAATTGTTCGACAACAGCACCCAGTGTGCTTGCACTGAGACACTGTCACACAATATAACAAGAAACAGAGGAAAGAGACAAGATATGGAGACAAGATACCAAAATAAAGAGGTATCAAGAGGCATTTTTAAATTGGCAAAATGACAGTAATTTCACTCACGGTGATGATCTCACAACTATCTACAATTTTGTAACACAGCTCACAATGAAATTGCAACGTAATGCAAAAGCAACATTTTCCTGCGTCCTTATGTGAATTTTATTTGCTGTTGAAACTCTGTGTTGTTGCTATTCTCAGCCACGTAGTTCTTGTTAAAGAGATCATTGATCTTAATGGGACAAACTTAGTCGAATAAAGGCTGAATTTTACCTGAGTCTGCAGGCGAGCTACGATTTCCTTGCGAGCCTTCATGACAGAGTCCAGTTTGCCAGTGACCATGATGGACAGACCCTGGTCTTTGGCCAGGGACAGCTCAATGTGGGCCCCCGTCCGCTGCATGATGTCCAAGCACACTTTGGCCTCCTCGCCTTCCCCAAACTGGCTGTTGTCCTTGTAGCGACGCTCCTCCAGGGGCACATGGAACACCTGCACACAGAGCGAGTTTTTTGCTTCATTTCTCATAAGTGGTGCAACTTATCAACCACGAGTGTAGCTTGAGGCAAAATTTAGTTACAATCGGAAAAATATGTAAAGAGCAGATGCATGATCTTGTGTATGTAGCAGTGGCTGTCTGACCTGGGTGATGACAGAGGCTTTGATGGGTCTGATCTTGCTCCCCCACGCTGAAGCCGGCTCCCCGGCCTTTTCCCCTGGTGCCCCCTTCTCCGGCAGCGGAGGAAAGGCCTCCAGGTAGGTGGGGATGTAGGCCTCATCCTCTGGGACACAGCCTGGCCCGCAGAGATGAACATAAATAAGGTACAGATCGAGGCAGAAAACAGAATACATGTAACGCTGGAGAGAAGATGATCATTAAAATGAAGGCGAGATAATATGGAGGCTAAATAATAAGTGCGTTAAGTATAAAAGTATACATTTATTGAGCGACTCCAGACTGTGCTGTAACCAGCTGCCAGGCTTTTAACCAGAACCAAGAGACATAATCACATCACTCCAGTCAAAACCCCTTTACACTGGCTCCCAGTATGTTTTAGAATAGATTTTAAGATTTTACTGATTACTTTTAAGGCTCTTTATAGCTTATCTCCGAGCTATTTTTGAGATCCTCAAGATCTTCTGACTGTTACAGAGGCCCAGTTAAAAACTATTATTCAGCCCCCTTCCTGAGGAGATAGCATGACATGGCTCCTTAGGTCTTTTTGTTTCATATGATACTAGTATCATTACTCTAGCCTTAAAACTCTGCCTGTTACAGCTAACAGTTAAAGATAAACATAATAAATAAAAATGTTTACAAAATAATGTGTAATGTACGGACCTTAACATTCAATTAACGTGATGATGCTGACAGTCCTAGTTTTTGCATACCAAAGTGTTTTTGTTTTTTTAATATTTTATTTAGCTTCCATCACAAAAAAGTAACATATACAAACAAAAACAAAAAGCCAGACTGGACACAGATACAAAAAAACGTGTTTTAACCATTTTCTTTTACAAACTGTTGTTTGTATGACTTGTTTGTTTTATTTTGTCGCCCCGTAAAGCACTTTGTACTCTATTTTGAAAAGCTCTTTAAAAATAAATAATATTATTATTATTACTTTTAATACTGAGGGAAGACATACTGTAATTTAAAATATATTTACCTGATCTGGGCTAATAAATGGCTGACTAATTTGTGCTACTGAGGTGAAAGTCTTCTCACAAAAGTAAAATCAGGTATGTGGATGGCATGTGGACTCTACCTGAAATCTCCTGGTCCTTGAGGCCACTGCGATGCTCCGCAAAGCTCTCCGGGGTCAACACTGCCACTGAGCTCATGGTTCAAGACTTATTCCGCTATTCCACTAAGGCAGAGAGGAGGGGAAGGATGAAGAGCAAGGAAATAAAAATTAATCAAATCCTTTCATCTCTGAGTAGGAAATACCTGTAACTGCATGAAGTTTCATATTTATTAAGAAGTAACTGGACAATTCAACAGCAAAAAGCCACCAGAGACACAAAAGCCTGTCTCAAACTGTGTCTCTCACATTGTTCTTCTCCGCTCCCTCTCTAGCGTTGCGTTTTACAAAGCCCAAAAGATTGAGCTTGCCTCTGTGGCATTGCTACAATGCACCGATGCTGCACGTTACACCTGAGATGCTCCAATTAACACTTTACAAGCCTCAGACAAACACACAGTGCCACAAAGCCTTGGGGACAGGGTTATCACAAGTCATACTCCAGGAGCTGTCTTGGTCTAAAAACAACCGCTGCGGAGAGCGGGTGTTCCTTGTGATTCAGAATCACAGGATCTTGTCAACAGCGGGTCTTCCCTGAGCATTTTGTAAATCCAAACACTACAAACCATTTCACTGCTCCCCTGACTGTACATGTTAGACCATCTTTATGAACACAGAGACAGTTATGTGATTCAGGGAGGATTGAATTTTTATGGCTACCAACTGCTGGTGCAGCAATAAAATAAAATAATCAAAATGTTAAAAACCACACACTTAGGAGAACCTCATAAACACTGTTCTCTAATTAACAGTTGATGGAGGAACCCAAATTCTGCCTCTTCTATCTCTTAACTGTATTTCTAGTATGTGCCTTTAAGACAAAATCATGAACCAAAATTACGATTGAGCTCTACAGATTATTTTTTTGCTTTAATAGCTTTGACGACCAGGATGTTTTTCTCACTCACAAACAGGCAAGCAAATCCATCCCCTCGCTGTGTGATGCTTCTGGCTAAACACAACAGTGACTTTGTGTTATTATCTAATATCTGTGACATGCTCCAGTAGGATTGTTTCTACTAAAAATATGTGCTCTCTGTGTGCATTCAAATCATATCTGCCACATGAAACCTTGCCTTACCACCTCTAAAAAAAGACAACAAATATAAATAACCACACCAGAAAAGAAGACGATGCAACTGAAGGAGTAAAAAGCAAGTCTTGTGTGGGAAATGTAGAACAATACAGCAACACTGAGTCAAAGAACAGATCAGACATAGCTAAACTGTTTTGTACAAAGTAAAGTCAGGCTTACCTGCAAAAGGTCAATTGCCAGAGAGTCCGTCCAGTTAGCGGCTACCGTAGGCGCTTCAGTGTGAGTGTGTGTTTCAGCTCCTGGGTATGCAGGAGGGAGAAAGAAAGACTGAAGTGAAGACTGTAAATCAAAAAGCTATACAGCACGGAGGCTGGGTTAATACTGTGAACACCCACACTGCACTGCACCTTACACTGTCTGGATCTGAGTCTCTCTCCTCCCTTCTCTTCCCCTCCCCTCGCCACAACTCTCTGCCCATAGTTACTCCTTTGTAGTTTTATAAATCTAACAGCCAAGGAAATTCATAAACAAACTTAACCTGTGCTGTAGGGGAAAGAAAGGACTGGAGCACACTTATGAATTACAGCCAATTTGCAGAAAAAAACATGATGCCCCTCTATTTCTCTCACTAGCTTTTAAGTTCGGTCCCTTGTGCCTTATTTTGGGTAAATAACTTAACCAAGTAGCAGCCAGCTGGACAGACATTAGAAACTCATTCTGTGCGACCAAAGACTGTTCAACTTTGTTTTAAATTCTAGTGGAGTTCTCAAAGTTTCCAAAAACACAGAAAATGCAAGGCTTACATTTCAGAAAATGATGCATTAAATGACAAACTAATGGAGACAAAGCTATGAATATCATACCATTTTTGCCAGTAGATGATCCTTAATCCTACAAAATTTTTGCCTTGGAAATTTAAGGAAGGTGGTGGAAATGCACCTAAGAACATTTACAGAAGTTAAGTACTAAACATATATGTCAATTTTAAGCTACTTGTGCGTGTAGAAGTTAAAATAGCACAGGAAAATGAATGTCCATCCTGGTGTTTAGGGGTTAACAACAAATATGGGAGGAACAATTACATTTACTGAAGTTTAGCACTGAAATTGTATTTCAGCTTTAAGAAATGTACGTATTTGTATGTCACTGCATTTAAGAAGCAAATATTTCACATCTACAGCTATTTGACAGCAATGTTTTTTTTTTGTTTTAGGAAGAAATACGTTTGTGCAAAAATAAAAATAAAATCTACAATGAACTCATGAAATCTAAAGAATCTTTATTTTTCCATTTTTTTGCTCCAGATTCAGACAACTTTATTATTAATCCAGCCAGGGGAAATTTGTTTTAACAGCTTGCTGTGCACACATACAGATGTTTAGAAAAAGAAATAGATTATAAATAAATAAAAATAAAATGTGCCAAGGGTTCAGTGGAATAGAGAAATACATAAATAGAATAGAGTTCTGTTTAATAATCGATAAAATAAATAAATTAAGTAAAATAATAATACTTCATTTACCTACTCTCAAATTTGTAGTCACTGATGCTTCCATTTTTAACTGCAACTTATTATTATTATTATTATTATTATTATTATTATTATTATCTTATTATTACTACTTATTATTATTCCAATCTTGTAATAGCACTTCGTGTTTGTTTTTTGTACCTAAAGCACTTACTTTTTAAATAAGTGCAATAAAAGGGTTATTACTAGACTACTCAACAGCTAAGAGTCGCTGGATTAGATCCATCTAACCCAAATGCTACGGTAAAACGCTAAATACTATACACATTAATGCTGCAACATCATTTAGTGTTATTATGATATAGAAGTACTTAAACTTAATGCACAATTTTCTGTTTATGCTTACGCGACAAGTACGAATGTGAACGCAGGACCTTTAATAGCAACGTTAGTATGTTTACGTTGTTACTTACATACTACTACTTTTCTTTTAGTTATTGATCACAACACTTCCTCAAAAACTACTGCCGCACGCCTCTCATCGTGGTTCAGCAGTACCTGCTACCACTTTGCTTTATTGCTAACAATTAAATTGATATGCAAGAGAGCGAAAAAACTACACAGAAAATAAAAGAAACAAAAAACAACTGGTTGCCTAAAACACAGTTTAACGTCAACTCAGAAGCGCCTGTGACTATTAATACCACTGTTAATAACTTACTACGGATAAATAACAAAATATAGACGATGAAATTAATCCAACCATGCATCGTGTTAGCTAACACACACGCTAAACGGTCCTCTCTGTAACCGACGTCTGTATTGCTAGCTTAAGGACGCGCTGCATGGCTGGTCCCGTTAGCTTAAAGGCAGTGTTAACCTCTGCAAACGTAGGCGAACAAACAGTAGTTAGCCGGGTTCGCTAAGCTAACCGCTGTGCTCCGACCTCAGCCGGGGGGATGATTAGGCGCAAGGACTTTCTGATAATCGGCTAAAAAACAAGCCAGGCGGACAGATAACCAGCTCCAGCTCTCCAGCTCCGGGGGCGCTAACCTTGCTAACCCCGGCTGCCTCGCGCTATAGTCGAACCGGCTTTCTCGTTACTATCCGTGGACTCTGACTCCATCTTCGATGTTCACATTTAGTTTAAAAGCGAGGGTGAAATTATTACAAAATTCCTACCTTTCAGAGAGAAAATATAGCAGAGGGTGTGTGTCTGACAGGTGATGGTGTAAACACAGATGTGATTGGTCTAGGAGCATTTCCTCTGCCCGCGGAGTGATACCAGCGTGCACTGCGACTTACCGAGTATAAAGGAAATGCCGCAGTATCTTTGCGCAACAGGAGCATCCAAGTTAAATAGATCCGCGGGATTTCTGGCTCGCGCTACTCGATTTGCCGTTATATTCGGATGTAAAAGAGTTAAATGTGATGTGTGGGATTATAGTCGATAAATGAAGCGATGATTTTTAGTTATAAGATCTCGCAACGTCTCACGTCCACCAAACTGACCGGGTCTACTTACCATTCATAATGGCCTGTGTGCTCCACAGGAGTCAGAGCATCCTAGTTTCTCTGAAGTTATATGCAGCCTAAATATCATGGAAGATCAGTTTCAATAATAAAAATAATAAAAAAATAATACAAATAAATAAATAATCATAAATTGCATTTTAAGAAATTATATGACATAGCAATACTGGAGTTACTAATCATAAAAGGAAAAAAGCAGGAGGTTTAAATCTAAATATAATAATAATAAATATTATTATTATTAATAATAATAAACATAATCTTTACTGGTACATGTAAGTTCATATGAAAAAAATGGTTGAAACTTTCATTACATAAGAAAAAAATACTTATAACTAATAAATTCAAGTCAAGGGATTTAGAAAAAAAGAATGGACTTTTAAGCATTTTTTTCAGATTCTAAGTAAAAATTATGAGATAAGACGTAAAAATATCTCGTTGCAAAATCAAAATCCTTAGATTGTAAGTCAAATGTTTTTAGTTACTAGGTAAAGGTTATACAGTAAATTATGTTTTTAACATGCAACTTCAACATAGTAAGATAGCAAGTAAAAAACATGACAGTAAGTCAAAATAATTCAATACAAAGTCATATTTTGATTACAAAATTAAAGTTGTGGGACTGTAATTAAAGTTACTGAGTTACTAAGTAACTAAAATTTAGAGATTTTAAGTCAAGATTTTGATTAATAAAGGCAAAATTATGATAGTTATATAACAGTTATAAAGGTAAGTCAATAAAAAAAGAGATGGTAAGTTAAAAGTTTAGATGGCTAAATTTTAAAAAAAAATCAATGTTTTTAAAATTGTAAGCCCTAATTCTAAGTGTTAAATTTAAAAAACAAAAAAAAAAGTCTCACCATGAGTATTTTTCTGTTTATCATGTCTCACTTTTTATCTACTCTCTTCTTTTCCTGGAAGAAATTGGCTTCCATAAGATGTTGATTTGCAAAATCATTAAAGCCATATGCCACCATTTACAGCCCAAAATATTTCTCATTGTGGAAATAGCAGTAAAAACGATAAACCTCTCAAATAAACTGAAATCCCTGAAGAATCCAGTTTCTCCTATTTAATGGGACGCTTCATGTCTTTTCCAAACTGAGCCACTAGGTGGAGGTAAGATACAAAAGTAAAATGCAGAGGTGAGGGAGGCAAGAGCAAGCGCCTCCTCCTGTGCACCTGTTATGGCACAGTAATTGTATCTTGTTATATACATTTACAGACTGTAGTTACCATAGCACAGTATTATGTCATTAGTTAATCATTAAAAAAACCGCCTGTTGAAGCAATTTATCTCAGCAATGTGTTCACTGTTAATTACTGCAACAACCATGGACTTTACTGTAAATAACAAACACACAGATAAAATACAATATCATACTTTGGCAATATCATCCATAAAAGAATAATACTTTGAGGCTTATTTATATATAGTTTCTGCGGTGTTAGACTGGAAGACCGAAGATGCGTGAAGTTCACAGCCAGGAAGTGCCAGAACTGTGACATTGACTTTCAAAATAAGAACGTCAACCCAACCAAAAATTTCCCATTATAAAATGCATAAAACATAAAATAAAATATGTCAAACTAATGCTAAAAACAATAACACAGGCTTCCATTTACTAATGTTTGTCAAGTCATATATAACCTGGGGTACATTCAGTCCTCATCATGCAACCCACTTATTAATGGCTAATATACACAACTGTTTAACAGTTTTAAAATCATGTAAAACCAACAGTTTGACTGTATGAAATAATTGCTGAGTTAATGTTCTTTGTGAGTTTAATAAAGTTAATATGATAAAATTTATAGTAACTGTAACATGCTTTTTGTCTTTATTTGCAATTTAATTTATGTTTGTGTGTTTTATATTGTTTGTTATTGAGTAACACAGTCAATTGTTTATTTTTGTTCTGACAGAAAAAACAGTTCTGTTTTTTGGACAGCAGTTTTTGTAAAAGTATACACATTAAGATAGACAGAGTTTAATTTCCCCTGTTATTCAGATTTTCCAAAATCTAAGAACTTTTAACAATTTGGGAGAGATAAAGTGTACACATAAAAGCTTAGTAAAATATGTCAGCAAAGGCTTGAGAAAATAATAGATGTCAGAATAAAACGACATAATATGGTAATTTATCCAATACTTCCATTATATCTGGCAGTAAAGGTCTCACGTATTTCACACAGTCACACTTTTATGAAGGTGAAGAGAAAAGTCAGTTTTTTCTATAATGTCAATATATTTTATATCTATCCACTTTTGTTTTGTGGGGAGTTCAGAAGGTAGCCAATGCCTTTTATGCAGGCAGATATTGAAATACCAATTAATAAATCAATATATTTATTAGGGCACTTTGCTTGAATATCAGCACGTCCTGCAAAAAAGTGTGAAAAAATTGCAAGGGCAGATCAAAACTGAGCATGCCTTTAAGTGCTTTGGTGAAATTCTGTAGAAGAGATTTTTAATCTCAAGAGGTTTCTTATTTATTTGACGTTTATTTTGAAATCTCTTACCGGATCCTGTAGACATCACTGTGGGCGACACGGCGGTTGGAGCCCTCGGGGGGGGTTGCTGCACTCCTGCCTCCCGTCCTCTCCTCTCATACATGCTGCTGGTAACAAAGGAGACAACAACAGGGGGATGATGGACTCAGACAACAAGCCTAACAGAGAAACAATAAGGAACTGAGCCGGGTCGCTTTTTCGTTGTGGATATTTTTTCTTAACAGCATATCTAACTACCGAGTTAAGTTTAAAATAGCATTACACTAACGTAACCGGCGCCCCGGACCAGATTTTTAACATAAAGCGGGTTTTCTTGCCAAAACTAACCATGTTGGACTGCCAACACTAGAGCCGAATAACTGAGGAGAAAGAGTCAGACATGTCTGATTAAGATCGGTGAGTTTTATCTTATATAATTCATGTTTTCACTGACAGTAGTACATTATTGGCAATTTAGCAGGTGCGGTTTGGTTGACGATAGAGTCTGGAAGCACCTGTTCCCTTGAGAAACCATTGTAATACTTCCCCGAGGGTTAAGATGATCATACTGATGTTGTCATACTGAAAAATAACTATTGTAAACCTTGTGATATTACAAAAAAATCCCATATTGTGTTTGAATATCTTGAGATATTTTCCCATTTTGTGAATGTAGGTAGGTAACAGCGCAAGACCACGCCACATTTTAGGCGATTTTAGGGATATAATGAAGACTGTTATTGGCAAACTTTCATTTAGACATATTATGAATGACCTGCCCTTGACACTTAATTCGTCTTTATGAATTCTTATATTGGGTATATACAATAGTCTAGACCACTGTCGGCAGCTTTAGATGTGTTATTTTCCCCATATCACAATATTATAAAGACCAAAACATTATGTCTACATTTGCATATCTATGGTTGGTTTATTCTAGTACCAACTATATAAATAAATCAGTGCTTATTTCTCTTTCCTGTATTCCCATCGCTTGTGTGTGTGTGTGTCTCAGTGTGTGTTTTCCTTTCTGACACACCTTTTCCGTCCCCTCTTCCTGTCCAGCGTGGAGCTTCCATACACATCACATGTATTGTAATGGTAGCTCTCTTTAAAGCCCCCCTAACCAATTTAGTATACACACTGACCCATTAGTGTCCAGAGCAGATGGCATACTGTACACACACACAAACACACACACACACACACACACATACACACAGTGCATTGTGTTAATGGACACCCCCTTTAAGCACTTAAGGATTGTTCTCAAGCTGGTCTGATTTAAAAGATCACACCATATCTGATTTTTATTGGATTTAGCCGAACAAATACACTTACTGGAATGAATGACTGGCCCACTGACCCAGCATGGCTGTGTGCAGGGTCCAGCAGACTGGAGGATGTGGCTATTGAAATAACCAGGTCAATAGAGCAAAAGGAGACAAAAGAGAAATGAAGTCTAGTGGGGGGCTGATTGAAAGAAAGTTGGGGGTAATTGTAACCTTAAGTCTGCTCTCTCACTTTGTCTGTGAGTGCATTAACACACAATTAGAATGTGTTATCCCCGCTGTGTAGACTGAGTGCTTTGTAAGTGTACACACCCTCCTATTTGAGGTTTATATGTCACCCTGTGGACAATGATAACAACCAGAGGGCCAAAACTGAAACCTAGAAAGATCTACATTACACACACACACACACACACACACACACACACACACACACACAAACATTGCTTTGATGATGTCATGTTTCCTGGTGTCTGAGATAATAAAACAAACTCAAGACACTGAAGGAGAAAAGGAGTGTTAGAAAATGAACCAAGATTAATCGTGCATGGTTATAAAAGCACTGTTTTTTTATTAACTTCTGAAGTTTTCATGCTGTGCATTCCTGCTCTTTCATTTTGTAATGATTTAATGCAAGGCTGTTTGTCTGACCAGAAACACTTCTCGTCAGGCTGAAACGTGAAACGCTGTCTTTTTATTGTAAGCTCAGTGACTATGCAGCATGCACGTCCCTTCAAAACTGGTCTGGCGAGCTGGTGCTCTTTCTCAATAACAAACAGCTACTGGCTGTGCGTTATTGACTTTAGTGAGTTATGTGGAAAAGACTGTCAAGCCAAGAGCCAAAAAATGTAGACTGCTGTCTGTGATGCTTTTGTTTACCTGCTGGTTTTAGGCACTACTTTTGATTAATTTCTTGAAAGTGTTGTCTGGTCTGGTCACGACTTCATATGTAATCACTGGCACTTTACATGAGATGAACAGTCTCTAATCTCTCAAAGAGCAACTGAACTCTGTGAATGCTCCATTAAAAGAGCACTCCACTGATTTGGTATTGATTTTGCATATATTTGGGTGACTTGCAAAAGACAGATTTAAATATAAAGGTCCAAATTGATGCAGCAGAGGCTTGGTTGCCAGACAAAAATACATACTCCAACATTCCCAAAATGCAGCTACATTATGGGGAATAATAGAGTGTTGCAGGAATGAGTCCTATGCTGTAAAAAAGGAACTATTTTTTTTAACTTGAAAAAGTTAGTGTGCAGGTTGCTACCTCAATTCAGTCAACTTAAAATGTCACTAGCTTTTTAAAAATTAAATCAATTAGTTTCTTTTTACAGTGCAGATGAGTGATCTCATCAACAGCCTGTGAAGATATGAAGGTGGAAAGCCACAAATTAAAAGCATGAAACAAATAAAGTGAAATCTAATCAATGAAAGTATTGTTAACCAACCTAAATAATTACTTCAATTGGTAATAAATAAATTAAGTTTTCTAATTTTTTTTTTCAGAACAGTTGGGTTAATGAACGTGACACCTTGATTTGAATTTATTTATTTATTTATTTATTTTGTCATTTATGTGTTACCGATTGAAGTAATTATTTTAAGTTGGTTAACAATTCTATTTTTTCAGTGTTTTGATTGGGTTTTTAGTTAGATGCTTGAAATAAATTTTGTGATTAACACAAGCTTAAGATACTTTACTGTTTTGTTCTATGACATAAAATAAACAACTTGTAAATGCTGAAGCCTTTACATGTCTTGAAACGGCTGCTGCTAACAAGTTGCTAAATGAGACTTCTAAGCCAAACATGCCAAACATGACTTCACAGTCTTGTCATGTCATTTGACGGTGGTTTAGTTAGTTTGTAGCCCACAGTTAGCTTTTTACCGCTGGCACTTGCATTTATGCGTCAAAGCAGTGCTTAATAGGACTGCAACTGGCAAAAATTGTAATTATCACTTTATCTGTGGTTAAAAAAGCCCCTCACATTTTCCCAGACTCAAAGATGATGTGGTAAATGTCTTGTTTTTCCATCCAAGAGCCCAAAACTAAAAAGATATTAAATTTGTTTGCAAAATGTAGCCAAGAAAAGCTGACAAGTATCATATCTGAGAAAGTGCAACCACTGAGTGTCAATCATCAAAATCACTTTTGGTTAAATATCTGTCATCAACTGTCTGATTATTTGTGTGATTTTATCTGCATTTTTCTGAATAGTTATTGAGATATTAAGCACTGAAATATGAAGTTGTGGACAGACTGACCAACAGTGACATCCGTAGGACGATGGTGCTAACTTGGCTAAAATATAAATACCTGCAGTTCAACAGCTGCTTATAAGTCTCTATGACAGGCATCTGTCATTTTTTTAAAACATGCACAGACTAAATGATTTATTAATTAATCCAAAACTATAATTGTTGCACCAATTAAAATTGTTTGTTACTGCGTTTCACTGATGTGTGTGCAACACTAAATGCAAGCAGCTGCATGCAAAATGTTTAAATTAAAGATTCAGACAAAGCAGCGTGGGCAGTAACGTCTCCCTCTGAGCTCACTGCTCCGTTTTCTGCATGACTCAGAAGATGAGTAACTCCCGTTTGGTTTGGTATTGCATCAGCTGTTGCACACACATCAAAAACACGGGTTGGGAAGAATCTGCAGCGTGGCCGTTCGGTTGCTCAGAATGGAAATAGAATTTAACTTTATGGTCATCTTGTTTCTTTTTATAGATACTTAAAAGCTGAAAGAAGAGTCTCATTTGACTGCTTCATTTGAATGAGTAGAGTGCTTTGTTTAAGGAAATTTGCAATGTTTGAATTTTAAAGGCTGAATCAGTTCAGATTTACAACAGGCATAAGTGTTAGTGTGTGAACATTTACAGATCTGTCACATTAGATTCCCAAATGTGATTTTCTGTGTTTAAGGCCTAGCAGCACACACTTAGGGTCATATTTTCAAAACTATGTCAAGACCTCAGACAATGTTGTTGCACCAGAAATATTAAAGGAGTGTTCAAAGTTTTTCCGTCGACCATCTGGAAGGTAAAAGATTACCACGAGTTTGAAGCTATTCAACCGGTTAGAGCACCAGCAGACAGGGTGGGGTGATTATAAATGCACATTTTTATTGAAACAGTGGTTAACTATTAATTGAATTACAACAGAGTGTCATGAATCATATGATGCTGTTTAAGTATCAGCTTTACTACACAGGTATGACATGAATTAACAGCCAAACCAAAGAAGAATTGTGTTTGTTGCTTCACTGTGTGCTTTCACACACAAGTTCATGCTGTAATAATATTAATAATAACATTTCAGAATAGTTTCCATCGGCTGACTCTTGCTACTGACAGTTATGGTCTCTGAAATGGAAACCTTGTTTTGGACCGGCATCTCTGCTCTGACACATCCCTGCCAATAAAGCAGTAAATGAATATGATCATGCTTTTCAGCTGCAAGTCATTAATAAATAACAATTGGAGAAGTTGTACAGAGATGTCAGGGAACGTTACGATGGAAAAATCAATTTTCTTTGGTCATTGCTGGATTCCCCTCCACTGCGTCACTCTGGTGCTGCAAACAAACCTGTCAGCCACAGTTACTCAGCTGATTCTAAGTATTATCTCGTTTTCTTTGTGGAAATACGTACTTGCTCAATCATTTGGCTCCTTACAGTGCAAAGTTCATTTTACTGTGAGGCTTTACAGTGGCGGATTTGGAGCACAGAGATCAAAGTCTGACTTTAGGATTGTACTGTAATGGAAATGCTGACTTCTGCAGGGTTTATTGCATTGTGTAAATGTTTATTTCGGCAACAGAAAATCACTATGATTATAATGGGTTGTGCCCTTTTTTAGGAGTCACAAAAATGTTGAGAACCGCTGACCAAGAGGTTTTCAGTTGCTCACTTATCGCTACACTTCCAGTTCAAGTCTGACCTTTTTCTCGTACTCACCTTATTCCCTGTTAGCTCTTTATTGTCTAAAAAAGGCATCAATGAAATAAAAGTTGCTCAAAGGGTAGAAGGGTGATGGCGGTGTGACTTGTTTGGGTTTTTCTACATCATGATCCTTCCCAGAGCTACAAATATGTTTCCTTGAGCCTTCTTTGATGACTGGGGAAAAACCCATGATCCTCCCTACACCATCAGCAACCATATTTTGTATGTCCATAAATGGAGTCATTTTGGAGAATTTTAAAGAAAACATGCCTGGATGCCATGGATTTTATATTTTTTCAGCTGGACTGTTCTTTAGAAATGCTAATAAAATATATATACCATTTGGTTATTGATTATACAACATCCTTGGAGCACAAAGAGCACTCTGGGCACAGAATATTTGAAGTGTCTCCCCCATTTTGCACCACCCCCTCCCCTCTAATTAGTAACAAGCCCTTAATAATCTAGACTACATTTGATAAAATATTAAAATTGTTAAAACTTTTTCCCCTCTCTTTTTACTCATCAGGTGATGACGACATGTTCACACTGACCTTTGCCGTCCAAGTCTGATCTCTGATCGGTCAGGGCTGGGAGTTAAACGCACTGTAAGAGAAGACGCCAGCAGCCATGTCTGTCCAGGAAGCATCCCAACGGCCCCCGTCGCCTTCACCACTCAAACCTGAGGCCAAACCAAGACCGGAGATCCCTCCAAAACCGCAAACCTCCCCTCCTCTAGGAGACAGAAGCAACAGTGCGAACCTTCCTGGAGGGAAAGTAAAGAGGATTGTGAACAAGTTTAGCAAAAAGGAGTCGAATGAACCAAAAGAGCAATCCACCAATGGTACTGCAGAACCTAAAGCAATTAAACGGTCCAAAAGGCCACCTACGGTAAAGCCAAAACCAGGTCGCGCCAGTCTGCAGCTTCAGATCGGGGCAGGGGGAGAGAAGGCGCCTCCGCTGCCTGTGAAGAGGAGCCGCATCCTACAGAAGCAGAAAGAGACAGAGGGAGGAGAGCCGGAGGAGAGCGTCAGTGTGGCAGGAGGTCGATCAGGTACAGTGGGCTTTACTTTATATATATATATGTACTGTTTTTGTATAAAATGATTTACTATTTTTAAAGCTGGACCATTCATTAGGAGTGCCACTGAAATATATATAACATTTGGTTATTTTTAGCACCACACTCTTTAAGTACAGAGTGTACTCTGGGCACAGATGGAGCAGCAGATAGTGCGGGGCATTTAAAGTTAAACTAAACTGTTCATTCTGCTGGGTCTAAAAGTTTGCAATCACTCGCAGCAGCTGCTCCTCCCAGTCATCGATCTGATCTGATGGATCGAGATCAATTATCCATCCCGCAAATCACAAACTGCTGCTGAGAAAAGAATTCATGAAGAGCTCCGCCTGTGCTGCAATCACGGGCCCGCAAAACACACACAAACACACATTAAAAAGAAGAAAAAAAAACCTGAAAGTTTGCTGTTGTCGTCATCCAGCCCAACCACCTCACCCCTGTTGTGAGCTACTGCCACATATACACTGTAATTATTTGGGTACCACTGCATGATTTAAAGGTGAAGTTTAGGTATTCATTAAATCATGACAAATCTTAAAAATATGCACAGAAAAACACTGGTAGTACTGGAAAAAAATAAAAACGTTTGGACTTGTCACCACTTAAACTAAATATGGTAAAAATCAGGAAGCTGTGTCACGTGATTTCTTGAAAATGAAATTAAAATAAGTCAGACTTATATCTTTGGCTGCCATTCAGAGCTGGCAACAATTAAAACTCCTTATTGAGGATGTTAGTCTGCAGGACTGAGATCAGATGATACTATAAACCATATTTTACTTCCTCTATCCTCTGTTAGTGTCACATAACCTGCAGTGCAGGTAAAGCTGGGCCCAGAGAGTCTGAGTGTACTTCTACATCAAAGGTTCATCTCATTGATAAAAGCGAAAAACAAACAGAATTTCGCATGATTGGACATTTGTTAGTTGGTGCCAAAGTGTGCATGTGCACGCACAGGGTTTTTACCTGTGTGTGTGTGTGTGTGTGTGTGTGTGTGTGTGTGTGTGTGTCAGACAGGTGTGGTGCCGCTGGCTAATCTGAACTAACAGCCATAAACAGGTTCTGTCAGTCAGTCGATCATGTCTGTGTGTGTGTGTGTGTGTGTGTTAATGTGTTAGTGTGTGTGTGTGTGTTAGTGTGCCTGCAAGAGAGAGATTATGTGTGTGTGCCCCTGAGTAATGTGAAAGCAGGAAGTTACACTGACTGTGCCTACTTACAGTAAAAAAAAAGATCATGCACAAGCATTTATGTGTTATCTCCTTAAGCTCCAGTTGGTGATTGGAAGGTTGTAAACTGAAGCTCATTAGAACTTTATTTCCATTTTGATCCGTAGCTCATTGAGACAGGGACGTCCGTGCTGACTCAGCATAAGAGGACGCTAAGAATATTTTATTGGCTGCCTGATTAAATAGAGATTTGTGTGTTTCCTCCCTGATTACACATATTGAGCTTTCACTTCTTTGTTTTGGTTCCCTGTAAGCAACAAGAGGCCTTTAAGGACGTCAGATTCTGTGGAAACATATTCACATATCATCAGTATTGATCCACTGTTCCCAGGGTCATGGAAAACCTGGAAAAGTCTTGGAATTTCACAATCAAATTTTCCAGGCTTGGAAAAGTCATGGAATTAGTTAAAGTCATTAAAAGTTTGGGGAAAACTATGTTATTTTGTTGTGAAATCGTTTCAGTAATCTTCTGTGGAAAACCTTCTATGAAATGTAACATAATAGCAAATATATTTTCTGTTTTCGTCTATGTAACGTAGCTCCAATATGTGTCAATGTGTGACAAGGTTTTAGTTACCATCACATACGTTTCGTCATTTTTTAAAAAAACATGTTAGAAAAGAGTTTGAATCTAAAGTATTTGGAAAAACACCCAGCAAGTGGGGGATTTTATTTACTTATTTTTTATTATAGACTATTGAAAAGTTATTGAAATTTTGTCCATAAAATGTGTGAGAGCCCTGTTGATCGATATCGGCTTCAAAATCCTTTTTTTTTTCCCTTTTCTGGTAATTAGGGCTACAAAAAACAATTATTGTCAGCATTGATTTATTTGTTCTTAAGACACGAATATATATATGAAAATTGTAATTTAAAAAAAGTCTTTGAGACCCTAGACTCAGAGAATATTTTGCATTTGTGCCCGAAAAATAACTTCAGCTGTCAATCCAGTGATAAAATAGTTTTTTCTGCCGTACTGGTGATTTTTTAGCATTTATGGAGATGGAATTAAGCTTTAATGCAACTGTTTTATTAGCAAGAGAATAAAAGTATCATGGACTTTTATTTAAATAATGCAGTTAACCGGAAGAATGAAAGTATAAGAAGCTTAATCCTCTTTTCATCTATATTTAAGGATATTTTTCAAAAAGACTTCTCTTTTGTTTTTTAAAGAAAACTGAATTTGACGACTAAAAAAATGACTATTCACATCGCTATTTTTGCTGACTGTTTCTTTTACATCTTCACTCTCTGACCCATTTAACCTTTATCCTCTCTGTCCTTTCTCTTTCTTCCACCTCTTCCATTTCCTTTTGTCAATATTGGATTTTTTCCTCCCTATGCAACGCTCCAAACTTTCCATGAATATTTGAACACCACTTGCAGACGTGCTGTATTTGCAGCGATGAAGTGCTGACTAGACAGTCCAGCGTGTCTCATGTGAGGCTGGAAAAAAGAAAAGCTCTAATGAAAGTGAGCTGCCCCATCTGTGGATGCACATGTAGGAAAGACGTGGACAGGAAACCTGTCCTTCAGCCAGGAGGGAAAATAAGCATCTATATATTCCTTCCGTAGTAGCGTTAGGAAGGACTTTCAGATTTTTGTTATTTGTGTCATTTCTTTTTGATGCAGAGCCGGATGGTAAAGAGGTGGAGATTCCTCTGATTGGAGGAGGTGAAGCGGAGGCGGAGCACAGCCCACTCACACCCCTCAGTCCATGCTGCGACCCGAGCTGCAGCTGTGTGTGCCACCTCCAGTGGCCTGGCATGAAACTGATATGGGTGCCTGTGGATGCGGATGACGGTGGGGAGAGGGAGGGAGGAGGCGGAGACGAGGATGACACAGATGAGGAAGAGCGGAGGGAGGATGATGACGAGGATTGGGAGGAGGTTGAGGTGGTAGTTAGAGGAGGGGAAGGGGACAGCGAGCCAGGGGATGAGGTGGAGAGGACGTCTGTGGTTGATGAGAGTGAAGTATTAAAACAAGAAAAAGCAAAGTTCCACCAGTGTTTGGATATTTTGATCGCTGATGGTCACAGGAGACGTTCGGACCCTGGCCCTCACTCTGTTCTCACCTCACTCGCTGTCACCCGCTCTCAATCTCCCCCTGTTCCCCCAAAACGCTCTCAGTCACCACAAATCCTCCACATATCCACCCAAAACGAAGAGGAAAATATTTACGAGGCCACCCTTCCAGTGGTCAACCCCACTCCTAAAAAGACCACACCTGTGTGTAAGGAACTGGATATTCCTTTAATCAAAGTACGCAAGCCAGCCCGCCGGTCTAAGCTATCTTACAGCTCCTCAGACCCCACATCTGAGTTCCAGATGAACGTAGAACCCATCTCGAGCCCAGACGAAGTGCCGCCTGCCATCCCGCCGAGGATGCCCGTGGGTCATGATGGCCGCAGCCTCACGCCGGTGCACCGAGCCGGCATTCCTCTCCCACAGCCCACACTGGAGGAGTGGCGCAACCTGCGGCCCTCGTCCCCCAGCGGCTCCACTAGCAGCGGGCTGAGCCCCCAGCGGGCCATCACTCCACCCCCACTGAGCCCTCACAGACCACCACCTCCACCGCCAAAAACAGACCCCAGGAGGCTCAGCAGTGCCTCACTGCAATCCCTCACACAGAAAAAAGGTTTGCACCAAACAAACATGATTATCTTTGTCCGAGATGAGACATGAATGATTCACAAGGTGTTAATTTTCTGTGTAACCAAAAGCGATGATGGCATTTACTTGTGTTTTTAGAAGGAGAGGAAAATGGAGGGAATGAAGGAGAGAAAGAGGACACAGCGGAAGAACCGTGAGTTAGCCCCCTCATTTTAACCCTTTCAAACCTGAGGCGACATCGCCTTCCTGTGCTGCTTCACAAATATTTAAACCTTTGAACCCTGAACAAACAGGTGAGATTTCTTTCAAAAACATGGAAAAAAGGCAGTGAGCACTTTGGTAATAAACGTTTCACAAATTACAAGAAATTAGTGGATTACTTTTAAAAAGCTAGGGAAAATGTCTGGCAAAAAAAGCTGGGGAAAATATATCATGGTTACAAATTTAAAATTATGTTACAAATTTCTTAGAATTTTTAAGTACGTTCTCTTGGTTATTTCCCTTAATTTCAGGTAATTTCAAGCTCATTTTTGGGGTAATTTCTTCTGCCATTGCTGATTGCCCTCTTCCCATGTTTTTGAGAGAAATAAAGCCACTTTGCTCAAATTTCAAAGGGTTAACCGTTGGTTACGATAAGGCTTGCGATATTTTACATTTGGCTAAAAATCCTGCGAAACGACAAGATAATAGCAAGTAGTGAGATAAAGTATTGCTTGCGTAGGCAAAGCCTGACGAAACGTTTTTCCTCTGAGACACAGAAACAAGTAAAAGATTCACTCGCTATATTTGTGTTTTTCGGTACTGTGTGTCTTTGATGCCTGCTGCTTATAGTCTCGCACCTAGCTGCTATCTTTCTATAAAGCCCCGACCTCACCTGTGCGCTGAGCAGGTACATGCCCATAAACATACACAGAACATAAGAAAATACAGGCACAAGGCAGAGTCTCTGCAGAAAATGCGTCGCCACACACTTCTAGTGGGACATAATTGATGATTGAGATGAATTTCTTCTGTACGAGTTTATACTTTGTTTTTTAGGAAAATCCTGCGAAGTATATCTTGAATTCTTTAATAGGAACAAATGTACTTGGAGCTGGCAGCAGCAGACCGTGGACAGAAGCTGGATGGTATTCAGAAGCTGACTAACACCTTGTTGGTTTTGGGCTTTTCGTGGGATTTGTTGACAATAAGAAAAATAAAGAACCTCACCGGCTTTCTCCAAGTCAACGCTGGTGTTCTTTTGTGTTTGAAAGAATAACTAACTGTCATTCACACTTGTTGAATGGTTTACTTTCATACCAACCTGGTTCTTCTGTTTCCATGCTTCCTGTTTCAGGCGTCCAGTCAGGAGCGGCTCCCTCAGGAGGGAGACGTCGTTCAGCTGGGAGTCCCGGCTGCAGGATGGTAAGGCCGACACCTTAAAAACATTCAAATACAAATATGAGTCAGAATACTAAAACACAGTTTGTACACCATTATGTACTGGGATCTACTCTTCCCCTCAGAGCCTCTGTACCAGACGTACCGTGCCACTGTCATCACCAAGGAGATCCGACGACAAACAGTTTGTCGCAACATCAGCAAAACCAGTGTGGACTACGCCATGGACTGGACAGCCCGTCGCTCTGGGCCTGGAACTGGGACTGGGACTGCTACTGCGACTGGGACTATGACTGGAAATGGAGCACCCAGGGGCAGCCCTGTGCCCACGCCGGGCCAAAGCACCCTGTGGCAGGATCTCCCGGCTGTTCGGGAGGGAGGGGTGCTGGAGCAGCTCACCCCTGAGCAGTGCAAGTACCAGGAGGTGAGGAGAGAAGGAAGAAGCTAACGTACTGAGGAGACGTCAATGATGCGAGGAGATGCAGGATCAAGTTTTAAATCACATCTTAAAGTAATAATGTGATATTTCTATATAAATTAAGGTCCGCTCTGCCTCACTGCATCACTCACTGCTGTAATATAATATCGATTCACTCCATTCCCAGCTCATGAAAGCTTTTACAGTCACTGCTCTGACTTTACCACATCAAGCAGGAGTTTTCAACAGAAAAAAAGAATCATTTTAAGCGCAGTAAGTGATAGACATGCGACGCATTTACAAGGAATATTTTAAATGATGGTGCATTTTTTGATAAACCAACATTTCTTGCAAATCATACAAATGTTTTATAAGGGGAAAAACATCAACAAAGAGAACCTGATTTTTCTTGATTCTTTGCATATTTCTGTTTAAAATGGGTTTCATCACATTAGTGTTTTAAGCTTGAAGATGATGTTTTTTTCCCGGCCAGAGTATGTTCGAGGTTTTGACATCTGAGGCCTCTTACCTTCGTTCCCTGCGAGTTCTGACCGAACACTTCCTGGACAGCCGTGAGCTGGAGGAGACGATAATCATCAGAGACAAGAAAACCCTCTTCTCCAACATCCTGAGGGTCCGCGAGGTCAGCGAGAGGTGAGAGATGGCAGGATGAAGGGAGATAAAAGAAAAGGGAAATAGGTGATTTATGACATGAACTACCACAAGGTCACTCGGGACAAAGATACCAAGAGATAAGGAAGGAAAAGATGTCATGAGTCATTTCCTGAACTGAGGCTAGGCGATGGTCAATGAAAGTATTTTGAGTCTTTGTCTTCATAATTCAAAAAGCGGATATGATTTTGATAAACTCTTTGTTGTTTGCCTGCAGGTTTTTGAAGGACCTGGAGGACCGCATATTCAAGGACCTGGTCTTCCCTGACATCTGTGACATTATCCACTACCACGCCCAGCACAACTTTCCTGCCTACATCGACTACGTCCGCAACCAGATCTACCAGGAGAAGACCTACACTTCGCTCCTGTGAGGAATTCTCTAAAATTGTCATTTTTTTCTACTAATATCAGATTTCTGGGAATTTGGAAAAAAAACCTGCGAAATAAACGTGTCTACTGTCATATGTTGTTCAATTAATTTTCATCCTCCCTCTAACGAATCTTACAGCTGCATGCAGGTGTTTATGTGTGCATTTATGTGCGTCTACAGGAAGAACAACGCGCAGTTTGCTGCTGTAATCACTCGCCTACAAGAGTCGCCTCAGTGCCAGCGGCTGCCCTTTATGTCCTTCTTGCTGCTGCCCTTCCAGCGAATAACACGCATCAAAATGCTCATTGAGGTGAGAAACACTGCAGGAACACTTCTTAAATCTTGCAGGAACATATTTATACACAAATCATGTGTATATACTAATGTTGGAAAACGGCATCAGTGAAAGAGTCATTCTTGCACACTGTATTTGATTTTTGTAAGTTAAAAAAATCACTAATCAGATTGTGGTTTTGAGTCAGACTGCAGGTGTTTTTCTGCCCCTGAGAGGAAAAAAGTTCAGGAGATCTGTGTCATAGTTATGTCACTGGTATGTGACAACAGTGCAGTTAGCCTTTGCCACCTTTCAATTAAGTGTCTGAATGGATCGCCACAGTACATTTGGTAGAATTGACCCTTCTCTTTTCCCGCCTCAAGCCGTTGAAAGGCATAGTGTGTTTGTCACGGTGTGTGGCTTTGCAGAATGTATGTAATAATCGTCCCCACTCCCCCGTCACTGCCTGTTGACCTATGAGCAAACACACCTTGTCTCAACTTCACAACCTTGTTTGCATGTAGATGGAAAAAATGCATCCTGCCGATGCAGTTTGTCCATAGCAGAAATAGCAAGTGGTTGTTTGTCGTTTCAGAACATCCTGAAGCGAACAAAGGAGAAGACGAATGAGGAGCACACGGCGTCCAAGGCTTTGGCTTCGGTGTCGAAGGTAAACGCCTCTCACTCTTCACCCTCTTTTCTGCCTTCAAATCCATATCATTTGACTCCCGAGTGCTTCGCATGCCTTTGGATATTTGACGTCAGCCATTGTCTGAGTGAAGGATTTCCTATTGAATGAGCTCTGCAGTGACAGTGAGTCATACGTGTCACTGAGGACAAAGGCAGTGTGAGACAGAGTTTTCTCAAATAGGGAGACATTTGTCAAAGGAACTAACCTGATACTCCCAATGTCATGAAGCCAGTTTTACTGACAGCTGAAGGGAATGTGAGGTTTGTAAGTTTGGAGAGAAAAATAATCTGCTATCTGCCGGCGGCAGCGAAACAGGCAGCAATGTATCTGCAATTTACATCCACTGAAAGGGCTTTTTTTTTTCCAAGCGTCAAACAACATTATAAGAAGGATCCCTACAGAGACAGAACATTAGTTAGAGAGTAAGATCCTTTAACCCTTTTTAACTAGGAACAGTTACAAAATCACCATTGCCACTTCAACCAGACTCCATTTAAAAAAACAGTAATTTTATCATCGGAAAACACTTAATCAACAGAAACAAAACTCCCAATAATCATCTTGGTTTGTCTTTCCAATGTTCTAACAATCACCAACTCTGGTTTGGTTGTAATAAACCCTTAATTCGCCCAGTTAAATGTGAAAATATGCTGTCTAATTTAGCGTTTTATTTTTTTTATTAATTGTGAAAGTGGTGATGGTGATTTCGGGACTGTTTCTGTATAAACAAAGAGGATCCTTATTTCACAAAAATGTCTCACTTTAGGAATCTTTTTCATATGTTGTCAGACACTTAGAACATCAGTCTGAGCCTGTCAGTCACGAAAAAAACAGCACTTTTAGTGGACGTAAATAGGGTTGCAGCATTATACTAGTTTTAAGGTAAACCGTGATATGATGATTACTGTACCGTGTACATTTGCTTGTTTACGCTAGTTTTTAAAAACGCATTTATTTTAGTTATTTTCAAAAGGGAGACATTTTATAATACTTCAATTAAAATAAAGCAGTTTCAGGTTTTAATTATAGATATAAATCATTTATCAAACCAAAACTAACCCTTCAGTTTTCATTCCTTTAAGGGTCATTCTGACTGATAATAATTCTGTGATACCGTGAAACTGTGATGTTTTCTGAGACAGTTATCATACCATGAAAAACTCAAACTGTTGCAACCCCAGGTGTGAACTTTTTTTCTTCTCTCATAATCACACACAGATCATTGATGAGTGCAACACTCAAGTGGGGAAAATGAGACAGATGGAAGAGCTGATCCATGTTTCTCAAACGCTGGAGTTTGACAAGCTCAAGGTAAACTCAAACACAAACGATAAATGCACGCTTGAGCTTCCTGCACATTGATTTCGAAGAAAGAGCTAAATGTTCTTACCTTTGCTCGTGTCTTCTCCAGGCCATCCCCATCATCTCCCAGACGCGGTTCCTGGAAAAGAAGGGAGAGCTGCAGGAAATGTCCAAAGGAGGAACTCTCTTCAACATGAGGGCAAAGTTCACCCCTGTCTATCTCTTCCTCTTCAACGACCTGCTCATCATCGCAGCCAAGAAAGGGTGAGGCTGCTCCTGGAGGAAAATATTACACCAAACTCCCTTAAAGAAATATGACATTAACAATTCATGTCTGCAAAAAAACACAAGATACAAAGAGTCATGTGCCGACAGTATTCTTGTCAGGCATCAATTTAAGTCATGAAGATAAACTGTATTTGTGTCCAAATTTTACTTATTGATTTGGTCACCCCAACTTGCAACCAACCTCTGTTTTGTTCCCTTTATTGAGTTACAGTATTGAGCCAAGACTAAAAACGAAGGAATATATTAAGCATGTTTGACTTTGTCAGACAAGACGAGAAAAAAACTGACTGAGACAGACGGGCGATGTTTTACGACCACCTTACACCAACCAAGGTGAAACTCTCAAGAGTTTTATTCAGACATTGGGAATTTGTCTGCCACAATGAAATTGCTTGAAAATATTGGTCGGCATTGGTCTTAATTAATTTGAGGGCTGAATTTCTCATAATGTGTCTTTATCTGTGGACCTTGATACATTTCAGCCAAATTTCTCTATGATTTCTGCCGGAGTCAAGTTGTGCCAAACACATCATGATGACCTACATAAAACAATGTGTGTCAACCATCAGCCCCAATACACTGTGCCATGCAGAATTAAGCATTTTTGCTTATAATTTATGAGGCAGAGCTGAATCAACAGTGCACCCAACGGTCAACAACTACACAACTGCCAGTAAAGTAAAAGTAAACAAAATACCACTGTAATTTAAGTAAGCTGAGGTTGCCTCAGGATATGTGCGTTGTATTTTACATTCACGATCATAAATTCTGGTTTATTATGATCCTTGTTGACAATAATGGCTTTAAAAGTTACGAGAGGGTGATACTGGTCTATAGATTCATCTATGCCTCACATTTTGGCTGTGTAAGTGAGAGTGCAGCCTGTCCCCTTGGAAGCTATACTAAGAAAATCTCTCCACCTGCCTCTTTTTACAAGCTGTCATAATGCCACTGAAACCATGGAAAATGTGACCACTGACCACAAAAGCAATTGTGACTCATCAACAGTGTATCATCACAAGTGAAACGACTCCAAACTTCCTCAAATGTGGCAGGAAGTAGCGTTTGAAGAAAACTAAGGGGAAGAGATGAGCAGATTTCAAAAATTGCCGTTGTTGCCACATAAAGAGCAGATGAAACAACAGCATAGAAAATGCATGTTATACTGTACAAAACAACTCACCCTCTTTCTTCTCGGACAGTGCGGAGCGTTTTGTGGTACTCGACCACGCCCATCGCTCTCTGGTGCAGGTGCAGCCAATAGATGAAAGCGGGGGCAGCAGCGGCGGCCCGTACGAGCACTGCTTCAACCTCACTCTGCTGGAAAACCACCAGGGACGCATGATGGAGAGGCTGTTCAAAGCTCCCTCCCAGTGAGTATCTCTAAGAATCAAAGAGCAGTAAATCTATCTGTGTAGTCTACATGGACAATAAGATACAAACGCTACAGGATAATCACATAAAAATATCAACAAAGGGGCTTTACATATGATTTAGGCATTCTCGATCCACCATTCTGAGTGATTTTTCTAATTTTGCGCTGCAACAAAAAAGATGAAACATTCAACAAGGCTTCACGGGCCAAGTGTGAAATGTTTTCAGAACATTTTGATGAATGTCCCCAATATGAGACCCTATTTTATTCTTTTTACATAAACTAAGCGTTTCTGTCAACAGGTCAGACATGCACAGGTGGATGGCAGCTTTCCCAAACCCTGCCAACCCCGACAGAGACGATGATGAAGTGATTTATGAGGACTGGGGTGAGGACGCACACGATGCATTCAAAATAAAACTTCAATTTGTGGTTGTCATATGTTTCATACTCAAAGTAGGGGTGGGAGATATACTGATAATATTCAATGTGTCATGGCTTTTTTAAAAATGTAGTTTAGAGGAGATTTCAAAATATTGCGATATAGCCTGAAAGTAAGGCAATATTATTAATAGGCCTTATTGCCCAGCCCTTATCTAAAGTTTTTATGGTTGTGTGTGTCTCAGATTGTCCTCAGGTGCAGTGCGTGGAGCAGTACATCGCCCAGCAGGCAGACGAGCTCACCCTGGATCCCACTGAGATCATCAACGTCATCCGCAAAACCAATGAGGGTAAGAACACAGAGGGGAACCCGGACCAAAGTTTTTTCTTGTTCATTTATCAGACTGTCACAGAGACAAACTGGAAGTTAAATGTAAAAAAAAAAAGGTCAGAAAGGATGATCAAATACACGCACCGTAAACATTTCCCCTTTTTCAGAACACAAATCCGCAACCGAAACTACTCAAAAGTGATCTGAATCTGACAAATTCATTTTCCCACTCCGTCTATATTTGGCTTTCTCACTGTCTTTGGATCTAAGCAGGTTTCAAATGTGGAACAGCGCTGAAATGACTCTGTATCATTATGCCCCATCCTTTGACTCTGCTTGTTTAAACACCCCTGTCCTCATAACTGCCTCAATCCTCAACCCTCTCACCTTAGCAGTTTATTGATTTGTTTTGACTTTTTTGCATGAACGATACAGAAACCTCCAATCGTCCCGTTTGTTCTCCCTCCGCCCCTCCTCTCCTCCCACTTCTCCTTCCTCTTAGGCTTTTATGAAGGCATCCGCCTGTCTGACGGTCAGAAGGGCTGGTTCCCCGTAGGAAACGTCATAGAGATCACCAACGAGCACGTGCGGCGGCGAAACCTCAGAGAGCGCTACAGAGTCATGCAGGCTGCCAGCATGGTCGCCAACAGCAAGGCCAACACCGTTCATTAGGATCGCCGAATCAAGGATGTTTACATTAAATCGTTTTTAAAAGACTACAGAAGTGAACTCTGTACAAAGACTATTCATGGAGTTTATTAGCTGAAGTGTCACTTTCTATCAAGCAGGAAATGAAAAATAAAAGGAGAAGGTGACGATCATGAGGCATCAGAACAAACATGCAATCATCTCCTTATTTATCCTACTGGAGTACGGAGTGTGCACTCACAGCTGGGAGCTCGAGGTAGAGCATTTATGACTGGCACTGACAGAAACGATGTGAATGTGCATGCATGCATTCAAAAACAGACAGCATGCCACAGTTGTAGAGCTCTTCTTAGCCCCGCATTTACGTCTCCTCTGCACAAACTGAAACTGCACACTTAACATGCCAATCATTCTAACCACTGCTGGACCAGATTGTACACATGTCAGAACTGCCAGACAGAAAAGGGTTGCGTGTTCCTGTGAACGCCTCTGTCATATTTGTCACATGCACAAACAAGTTTGATCCCTTCATTGCTGCCATGCAACAACCTACAACAACCTATCCAGTGTCACTGAGGTGGCCAAGATTACAAGATATGACATGTTTTTATGGTGAAACAATCTCGTAAAAGAACCCTTTCCTGAAAATCAACAGAAATGTGTCTCATCACAAGAGAAACATTTAAAGAAATCTAATTTAAAAAATCCAAAAGAGGGAAAAGTCATGAGTCAGTGACAGCATTCGAGGAGCTGCATTTTGGTTTCAGTTCTGTCAATGAGGCGATACGGCAAATCACACTATGAGCTATCATGTCTTTGTTGTTTCAGCTTTGACAGAAAGATCCTGTCACCAGATTAACCCTTTGCAACCTGGATCGACGGCACTTTTCTTGTTCTGCATTTAGATGCCTTTCACAAGTATTTAAACCTTTGTACCCTGAGTAGATTGATTTGATGGGTTTGGTTACTTTGATAAGGCAAAGCAACTGGACAAGAAATGTCGTGCAAATTGCTAGAAATGAGGAGATTTATACAATTATTTTACTGAATTATTTCTGACTAAAAATAGGTAGAAACGTCTGAAGAACTGTACACTATTTCATAATAATATAGTTAAATTATTTTACACAATTATTATAATGATAATTCTGGGGCTGGAAAATATTTTTTTTTTTGTTTTTGTTGCTAATTTTCAGGTCATTTCTGTGTGCTTTTTACCATTTTCCTCCTAATTTGTAGATCATTTCTTCTGAAGTTCTTCCCATGTTTTTGAAACAAGTCAAGCCAGTTTTCCAGGATTTCAAATGGCTAAAAAAAAACAAAAAAAAACCAAACATGATGCTTACTGATGTTTTTCATCAAAATATGCATGTTTTTTTTTTTTTTTACCTTTTTACTGGCCTCCAAACAGCTCATGGCTCTGTCCAGCAGTCTACATGCTGTGGGTGCAGGTATTTGCTTTTCAATGACCAACAAAGATTTGATGGGTTATTGTGTGACTCCAGTAGAACTGACACTAAAGTCCGGCTCCCTGAACGCTGCCACTGACTCACGACCTTTCTTTCCTCCATATTTTCCTTCGATCTAATCAAAAAGTGCCTTTGACTAAAATCAAAACACAGGACTACTTCTATCAGGACCATCTCAAGCACAAGAGCTTTGAAAATGCATGTAAATGTGAGCTGAGCTGTACTGCCATTGTGACGTTAGCTTGTTAGCTTGTGTCAGTAGCCATCGTGGAATAATACTGTAGCTCCCCCTGCAGCTTGTTGTTAGTGAAGACGGGATATATGTGGATAAGCTGTAAATGTACAAAATGTTGTAAATAATGAGTGGGGGGGGGATTACGTCCTTCAGAAACAGTAGTAGTGCTTTTAATAAAAACTTGTCTTTTTAGCTCGAGGCTCAACTGCTGATTTTTTATTGAACACCGATACATGTAGTCAGAAAAAAGCAAAACTTAAACATTGTTTTTAAACTGAAAACAGATTCTTATTCTGGAGAAAAATGTTGTTTTTGGAAGGCAGACTTTGGTCAAAGTAACTTTTAGAGAAACCAAAGCAAAAGAAGCTCAACTAGTTTCCAAAATGAGAGCAGGGTAGTAAAAAAAAGTCCCTGAATAACTCACCCAGGGACAAGAAGACTCTCAGGTTTAAGACAATCACTGCACGACATCCAGCGCTTCCATCTCTCCGAGGCTCAGGAGCACGTTCACGGCATCTTCCTCTGACTCTGACAGCATCTGTTCCTTCACTTCTGGAAAATCTCCAGCGGCGCTCGATCTGCACTTTGAGTTTGAGGAAGGTGAGGACTGAACTGGCAGACGACCACCTGCGCTTCTTCCATCCAAAAATCCAAAATCCCCCAAGTCTTGCCTTCCTTTTGTCCTGGCACGACAAAAGTCAATGTATCCAATATTGTTTTGGGCACAAGCGTGAGTTATTGATGCAGGCAAGGTCTCGAAACTTTGTTGGCTTTCAGTGCTTATTGACGAGTCCTCATGACACTGGTATGGCACAGCATCAGAAAGTGTTACTGCTGATTTATCGTGGTTTTGGCCCCAGATTTTGTCCTCCTCCATCAGGCTGAAGCGACTCATGAGGGTGTTGGCTGCCTCGAGCTCTGAATCCGACCAGCATCTTCCCTGCTGCACCTGATTTTGTAAACTGGCCTCACGCTGATGCTGCACATCACTCCAGAAGGACTCACATACTCTCTCAGCTGGATCCATGGGTTCAGAGTGAAGGAACAAGATAGGGTTCAAGTCCGTAGGTGGAGCACCGAGGCTCTCGTCGCTCTGTAGAGGCTCTTGGTGGTGCAGTTTCAGGAGGTGAGTGAGGGCCTGGTCCTCCTCCTGGGTGAGCTGGAGGATGACCCGGTTTGGGTGTGCTGCAACGTGGAGGGTATTTATTCTAAAGGTGAGGCTTCCCAGATCCCTGGTGGGGTGTGATGCTGATCTGAACAGGTCTGGACGGGCTGGTGGAGCCAGGCAGGCAGACATAACTGGTGGAGGAGTGTTGAGCTGGAAGCAATCGAAAACCTGAGGGTGGAACGAGGATTTAATGAAAAAACAGAACAAAATGGATCTGCATGTGCAAGTGTGTGGTTGTGAGACTCTGCCTTCTGCCTGTACATTTTTTATTTTCTGTGTTCTGGACGTCTATGGGCATGTAGCCCCACAGCGCTCAAGTGAGGTCAGGCTTTATAAAAAGGTGCCGACCAAGTGCCAGACCATAATTAGCAGGCATTTGAGAGACACAGTAGTAAAAAAAAAAACGTGGATATAGCTAGACAAAACACCAAACGAGAGTGAATTAGAGGTTGGTTTTTACTTTCACTTTGGCTGTGTGTTGTCAAACAGTAACCGACAATCCTGCATAGTATAAAAACACACAACAAATTTGAACATTAGTGCCTTAGAGTAACTGTCATTATCTGATACTAGGATTTTATTTAGGAAAGCATTCAGGATGTACCTATCAAATAATATTTACTGAAGTCTAAAAGGAAGATTAAATTTAGAGTTGTCCAAAAATAAGAAAACACACAAAAATGTAAAAAAATGAGCATAATTCATAACATGATATTTGAAGTTTAAACTGCTCTAGTTTGCAATAATTACTTCTACATGAAATCATTTTTTATTATTTCTGTACACCTTTTTGCATATTTTGCCATCTTCTTTGTAATTCTGCACTTTTTCTGTGCTACTCTCCAGTTCATTTGAATTAATTTGTTAATTTCTTCACAATATACCAACATCACAGGTTTTTGTGGTACTTTTCTGTGATATGAAAATGGTATATGTGATGCTTTGTCTTCACTGTCAAAACAAACTGCCTCTCCTTTTGCCCTTGGTCTAAATTTCCTCCCAGCCCCCTGGTTGGGGTCTAAGCTCTGTTTGACAGGATGATCCGATCTTATTAAAAGTCCTCTTCTGTCTGAGCCCCTCTATAAGCTCTACTCTCTACAATCACCACCGACCAAAGAGCACAGAGGAGCAGAGAGCATTAGGACCCCCTCATCACCTCAAACTGTCCTCAATACATTCTCACAGTCTGAGGTTGTTTCAATAAACGTTTGATTTAAGAAATGCTTGTGTCACATTCTTAAAAATCATACTTGACAGTGTATTGTCACCACTGTTGCTGTTAGTAGGAGTGCAAAATGCCAGTCCACTCAGGGTCTCAATTCAAATTTTTACCTTCCTGGGCCCAGTTGTTCAAGAAATTCAATCTGGATCAGAATGACCTGGATTTGGAAATCCCACGTTTTGTGATCAAGGATTAGCTAATCCATTTTATTGCATTTCTGCAGGGTTTTTTTTAAAGCAGTATTGGATTGGATTAACCTGATACAGATATACAATATATATATATATATATATCTATATCTATATATATATATATATATTTATGGGCAATTTAATATGTTTATTGCATTTTGATACTGAAAATCCACTCTGAATCCACTCTTCTGCTGGGATCAGGTTAATCCCGATTTCTTAGATCAAAGGTATCCTAAACCTACTAAAACATGACTGATCCTGATCTGTGATCTAATCTTATATCAGAATTTTTTATTTTGAATCACCCATTTTCAAGATTTTATCCAATCCCATACCTGAAATCTGATCAGATTACTTCTGTACAACTGTAACAAGGTGATCCAACTTGATGTTGCTTTTAAAAAGCAGAACAAAAGTTAAACGTTTCAGCAGATCCTGGACAGGGTTCCTACTTTTTTAGGCAAGTGGGATTTAAAACTTTTTAGGGCTTTTTTAAAATGCCAACCAGAATAAAATGTAAGAACATTTTTTACAAAAAACAATACTTAAGAAAAAAAAACCCATAAACCTACATCAACAAGGGACAATTTTGCCCTAATAATTATTGTAACATAAAGCATGACTTTGGTTTGATTTATTGACATAATGTGAAAGACAATCATTTTTGTTTTTTGATTTTGTTTGTTCTTTTTTTAAATAAAGGAACCATTTATTTCAAGATTTTAAAATGCAATGCCAGACCAACACCAATTAAGGCCTTATTTTTATATGAATGAATTCAATGCCATTTAAGTATTTTTAAGGATCCTTGGGAACCCTGATGGCAGAACATGGGTTTTCCAAATCTGGATAATTGTGATGCAGATTAAATATTTTGAACAACTGGGCCCTGGATCCTGAACCAAAGTGTCTCTGAAAACACATCTCGTTTTCTAAATAAGTATGTGGGTGTGTTTCTGTTGTCTATCAAAAACTTAATCCCAACCAGTTTTTAGAAGTAGGACAATAAAGTCCACTTACCAAGTCACTCACTATGTTGGGGACCCTCCTCCCACAGACCATGGTGGGGTCAGTGTAGAAAAACTCTGTTGGGATGATGGGGGGGACTGCAGAGAGGACAGTGAGCTGTAAACTGAGATGAAGCTTTCAAACTGATTTTGGTGAAAACAAACTCACCAGTTTGGCTGTTAAAGTCCGTGTGATGGTGTGGAAAGCCTGCAGCCATGTACAGAGGCAGGAAAGAGGGGTGGTGCAGGGTCCTGTTGGAGTACGGAGGCAGGGTGGACCGCCTGGACCTCTGTTTGAGGAGAGACATGGGGACACGTTGACAACTTTTGTCGACAAAGTGAATTATGTGGAAGAGAGCCAATGTGACAGAAAACTCACGACACAATGTCCTTCATTGTAGCTCATGGTTGACTTTTCTGTTCAATTACGCAGCTCGAGTCAAGAGAGGCAATGAACCAGCGACTTCACATGCTGTCAAAATAAAGGAAAAAGTCAAAAATAAAGAGCTGCGTCAACGTTTATGCTAGCAGCTAACAGCTAGCGCCCCCTGCTGGATGACTGAGAGACCCCGTTCATTTGACTGCTTGTCATTTGTGAAACAAATAAAGATTTGATATTTTTGTTTTTACCCAAAAGACAGTCACCTTTATGTCGCAGGTGGTGCCAATTAGTTGCAATTAGTTACCAGGTGAAACGTAAAACATTTAGTAAATTTGTCTCAAATACAAGTCCTGATCAAGATTTCCAAATTTGTGTGTTGTGGACAGATATTCATTTTTTTTTATTTGTATATATTAAATTGTGTTCATTGGATGCTCAGTAAATATGAAATGTCCAAGTTGTTTTATTTATGGCACAGATTTGTTTTGTCCCCCCCTAAAATAATTCAATTTAAAGTATAACAGGACAGGACAGGACACTTACTGCATTTAAAATTAATTAAGGGGAGACACTTCAGGTGAATAGGGTCAAACTTTTAACTGATAACACCATGAAACCTCCCCAGCTGATTAATTACATTACAATTTTTTTTAAAATCAGGTTTGTTTGTTTTTTTTTTTTAAAGTGTGTTTAAAATAAGCAAAGATGCATTTAATAAAAAAAAAATCTGCTAATTTCCACATTTCCGCAACAAAAACCTAAACATTGGATAAAGCAAGGCTCAAATTCTTGTATCATTTTTTTCATCATTCAAAAGGAAAAAAGGTCTAGCCTTTCTGCCTTGAACAGATATGTACAAATGTCACCCAGATCCACACCTTTCAGTTTGTCCATAAATGTTCAACTTCCTGTGTTGACACTTGGCCATGTGTAAAGTGTTCACATAAGACAAATACAGCAGTTCTAAGAAAACATCTTTATTAAACTCAATTTTCCATTTAAAAAAAGATTGCATTTTTCAAATCTGGCCAGGATTTACTTTAGTTTGCGAGGGTCCTTTTGCTCCTGTGAAGAGATCAAAACAAGCACGTGAGACCGTAGCCCTTTTGAGTTTAAAAAGGAGTAGTTCTTACCTATTCTCCTGGGAAGATTTCTAAACCGAGAAACTTTGATGTAGCGAGCAGGGGGGTGTACGGCAGGCAGGAATGAGACAGGCCGTCTAGCAGGTGTAGTTGTCAGTGCTGCAGTGGGCTTGATGATGGAAATATCAAAGCCTGCAGGGCAGAAAGAGGGAAAAATGCTCAAAATCCCAATATGACGAGTGATAACTGGTCATCTCCAACAGGTGAATTACTGTACCTGATGTGGGCTGTGAAGTGTGGATGATGCTGCCAAAACCATCAGAGTCAGACTCAAACCGGTAAACTGAGAAGAGGCGATGGAGGCCAGCCAGAGGATATGTGCACTGGATTATCACCCTGTATACAAAAAGGATGATGCATTTGTCCCCAACTGGCTACAATTTTCTAGTGTTACAGGATTTTGGCAGTTTAGTATTAACTTTATACATACCTCTCAGTGGCATCATCAGAAACTAGCTTGTTCATATTGAGGTACTTCTTGCTGTAGAAAATCTCATTTTGATATGTCACATTTTCCCTGCCAAGCTGCAGGGAAAAACATGCAAAGTGACACATTTATGACAGATAAGTCATTGTGAGGGCAAGTACAGGAATTTACACACATTAACACATCATTTTTCAATATTTTAACCACATTTCAGAGACGTCTGGTTTAAAATGGTTAGTCCTATAACAAACTTGGGCTTTTCATCTTTATTTGAAGACATTTCGGCATATAACAATGGACCAGATGGACACATAAGTATGTCAATCATCAAGGCTGCAATACTTAGGGAAAATCATAACTTTTTCCAGGATTTTCATGACTGTGGGAACCCTGGATTTAGTCTTGTTTTGTGGTACATTTAAATCAGCAGTACCTCGACTGTGGTTCCACAGCTGTTGAGTGGAAAAGAGAAGAGTGCCCTGGTGTTATCGGTCTCTTTGGGTCCACAGTATTTGTCAACAAGGTTTGTTCTAGCAGGATTTCCTCCACTTGGGATGGCCAGAGACAAGTCAGCCACCACAGTCATCCTCCCGTCAGTCGAACACACTGAGGAAAGATTTTTTAATTGTGTCAGCAAAATATAAAACTCAGCTGTTCAAGAGTGGGGAAAAAACGAGAAAAAAAAAAAAAAAAATGTCCTTACGAATGAATTCAGTGTTTGAGAACGGGCAAGTCTTGACAGTTGAACTCTGGACTTCTGATGTTTCGTGATCCCGCATGAGGATCTCGAAGGTGCCAGAGAAGCCTTTCAAATTGACGTCCTAGAAAACACACTACACTTAGTCTCTATGTTCAGAGCTAAAGAGTTGATGCAACCAAGTAGTAATTTTTACTCATCTCACCTTGTACTCATAGCCATGAGTGAAGAGCGGCACGTCGAGCAGCAGACTCTGGCTGTCGTTGCTCATGATGTAGCCGTGCTGGGCCGCCAGCTCTGATGTCAGCGGGTCTGAGTTGATAGTGATCTCCCACAGGTAGTCAAAAGGCCGGTGGTCCAGTCTGAAGCTGATGCCAGACTCAGTACAGACGGCATCAAAGACTGGAGAAGCTGTCAAACACAAGACAATGTGTTACTCTACTCATTGCTAATATAAACAGCAAAGACTATTCTTAATCTAATGGACGTACAAACATTGCTGAACAAAGCCACAATAGACTCGTGGTGGCAGTAAGACTCATTATCAGGCAGGACTGTCAGTGTGAAGTTGATGTCCAGCTTATACTGAAGAACTGCATCTGCTTTAGAGAACTAGGAGACAAAAAACCATAACGATTACAAAGAACACATCCGAATGTTGCAGCAGTCTTGGGCTCAGACTTCAATGACATAATTTACCTGCTCTTCAATGATCAGGTCATCAAAAGCCACCTGCAGAGTGTAGCCATGAGTGCTGTTGGGATGAACAACCTCTGTGATGGTGTGGCTGCTCATGTTCATGAGTGGAACTGAAAATTCATGTCCATTCAAATTAACAGCAGCCAACTCAACATCCTCAGGGACGTCTCTGAGGTAGACCATGAACGTGCGCTCCTCAGGAACTGTTCCTGCAATTAAAACCATTCAGATTATGGCTGCATCAACTTGAATGCATTTGTTATTAGACTTACTGTTTTCAGTGAAAACAGGGCGTGGCAGCAGGGGAGTAGCCAGTGTCCTGTGGAAACGAAGTCTGGTGTCTACATGATCCTCATCTGACAGGATTTGTTCCAAGTAGAGATGAAAGACATAAAACTCGTAGAGATCGTCAGACACAACGCTCTGAAACAGACAAATTAGTTAAAAACATGAACAATTCAGATATGTGGCTAGTAGTACTTTTCTTCTGAGGTCTCACAGCATACTTTCTCAAAGATCAATCCTTTTTGATTTGTGCCATCTCACCTTCCTGTATCCTCCATCAGCATTATTAGGGATGCTGATCTGAACTGTGGTGTTGTGCTTCACAATGTAGCCTCTCTCCTCTGCAACAGGCTGCTCCACAAGTTCACCATTGAGACCAAGGTGAAGTTGTGTGGCGTCAAGACCCGGGTACGGCACCTCAGGAGCCTCCCACATCATGTAACCACTATCATCATAAGAGCCTTCATCTGTGGACATTAAACCAATGCTAAAGCTTTACTTTGTGTCTGTCAAGAGGATAAAAAAAAAAAAAATGAAACAGTAATACTAACACATGGAGCAAGCAGCTTCCAAGTCCACCATGAGGACGACCCAGTTTTTTCTGGAGAACAGAGTTGCATGAACCACCTCTACTGGAACACCATCCACCTGGAGAGTTACACTCAAATCAAAAGCTGCTTTGGATTGAATTATTTAAAAAAAAATAAATAAATAAAAAAAAATCATTGTGCGTCAGTGCTTTTACCTCAGTGCTGAATGAGTCAGGTTGTCCATATGGAGCACGAAATATCAGCCTCCCATCTGTCATGTCAAACACGTACCCCTGCTTACGAGCTTCAGAGAGGTTCATGGGTGGCAACTGCTCCTCATTTCTCTGAAACATCACCTGCCAGTCTGAAATGGAGCTTTGGGCCTGGAAACAGTTTCAAGTGTTAAAGAAATGACACTTAACTAACAGTGCGATAAAAACCTGAAAATATATGAAACATACAGGATGTAGGGCATTCAAGTCTTCTTTCTTTATCGCAAATGCACAGGTGACATCACGCCTCACAGACACCTGGAAACAAATCGCAGTCAGTCAAAATCTTAAACTACACCATGAACTTTAGAAAATGTAACCAAGCTTACCTCCATGTAGTTGACCTCACAGGTAACCTCTCTGGGAGACCAGGGCAGAGAAGGAGAACAGGTCTTGTGCAAAGCATAGGTGACATTATTTCCTTCATTTGCCGTAACCAGGTTGAAGTTGAATGTGAACACTTCATCATCCTGAAAGGAGAAAATGATGGATGTCACATCTACGCTGTACGGAAAGACAAATGCTTTTTTTATATGCAAGTTGTACGCACTTTGTTGTCAGCGTGACAGCTGAAGTAAGAGGCTCGGAGGTCCACATGGCCCGCGAGAGGGAGGACACTGACGGTGTAGCCACACTGAGCTGCATACTCCTTCGTGATGGCGTACACACCTGTCCCATCTGGAAGGGAAACGTTAGATCTGTAATGCAGCTAAATATTGACACCAAACCTGTTCCTGGAAAGTAGATACATAAATTGGTATGATTTGAGATGAATTATATGGAAAAAGGTTAAATTAAATTCCTAAAATAAACACATGATGGCCTAGCCCCACCTTTTGAAACCTGAGCAAATTGGCTTTATTTATTTTAAACATGGGGAAAAAGGCAATGGGCATAAAATGAAGAAAAGACCCCAAAACTGGCAAAAAATTAGCAAACAGTATGAGAAAACTACATGAAAATTAGACAAGAAAATGATGACAACAAAAATGATGTCACCTCAAGGATTAAAGGTAGTGACAGAGCATGATGAAGCTGTGCAGGACTTACCAACAGCCTCAAAACGAGGTTCCTCCCCAATAAAGGAGAGATCAACAGATATCATGAGGTAACGATCATGACACTCCATATGAAGAACTCCTAGGTGCACAAAAAAATTTAAGCTCAAAATATGAATATCTTGTGAATACTCAGAGAAATGAGCTGATATTTTAGTTACCGTCTGGAATCTCTGCACATTTTGCAGCTGACCACACATACAGGAGGAAGGCAACACTGAAAGACAAAAGCAAAGTGTCGCTTGCATGCAAAAATGTCAACATAAATGAAACTTCATAGCCTTTAAATCACTAAAGCACCTTACCTAAGGCAAAACCCAAACGCCATAGCCACTAATGTGTTGGCAGTGTCTAAAGCTAGCCAAGCTGCTAGCAAACTACACCTGCTGAACAACACAAAGCTAAAGCAAACACTTTTGTGTGTATATCCTGTCTGTTACACCTGCTTTTATAAGTCCATTTCTTCACCCATGAGGTTCTCAACTCCAACCTCATAAGCTGCAACTGATTGCTAGTGATTGCTAGTGAGCTGCACATGTGGCTGTAACACCTGAGGGCCTCTGATTGGTTGGTGAAGAAACTGATTTATAAAAGCTGGTGTAGCAGAGACCAGTGCATGGTGCCAGTTTGGCCAAGATACACCAAACAAGTGTTTGCTTTAGCTTGTGTTGGTTAGCAGTAGTTTGCTAGCAGCTAGGCTAGCTTTAGACACTGCCAGCACATCAGTGGCTATGGCTTTTGGGTTTTGCATTAGGTAGGTTGCTTTTATAGCAATTTACATGCTTTTAGTTGACATTAATGCAGGTGTATCTTTGTAATTTATACCTACTTTTGTCTTACAGTGTGACATTGCTCCTGTCTGTGTGGGCAACTGCAAAATGTGATCAAATTCCTGATGGTAAGAGTTTAAATTTCTGCTTAACGCATGGCTGTAGTCATTAGTATACATCTATATTCAAATCTTAACTTGTTCATTTATGCAGAAGTTCTTCATATGGAGTGTCGTGATCGTTACTTCATGATAGCTATTGATCTCTCGTTCACTGGGAATTCACCTCATTTTGAAGCTGTTGGTAAGTACTGCACAACTTCAGAAATGATTTTAATAGGGCGAAGACATCACGTACCATTTAATGCATTTTTCTCCAACCACAGTCTCTGATACATCGACTGGCTGCTAGAGAAATCTGGGAAATCACCAGGTGTCTTTATAAAAGTGCAAACTTTTGATCTACAGTGGCTCTAAAACCCTGTTCTTTTTTTAGTCAGTTCTCAAAACCTCTCGTGTTTTCAACTTCAAATTTAATAGGTCAGATGTTCTAAAATGTATAGCTGAAGCATTTCACGAAAACTGTCTACAAACAGTGTTGGAGCACACTTAATGTAATTCTCTTCCAGATGGGACAGGTGTGTACGCCATCACGAAGGAGTATGCAGCTCAGTGTGGCTACACCGTCAGTGTCCTCCCTCTCGCGGGCCATGTGGAGCTCCGAGCCTCTTACTTCAGCTGTCACGCTGACAACAAAGTGCGTAAAACTTGCATATGAGACAGTTCAAGACTTTTACAGTTTCGATTAGATGCAGCATCCCATCATTTTCTCCTTTTAGGATGACGAAGTGTTCACATTCAACTTCAACCTGGTTACGACAAATGAAGGAAATGAGGTCACCTATGCTTTGAAAAAGACCTGTTCTCCCTCTCTTCCCTGGTCTCCCAGAGAGGTTACCTGTGAGGCCAACTACATGGAGGTAAGGTTAACTTAACTGCAACAATTAACTAAAGAGAATTTTGGATTCTTACTAACACTGAATTCTCTATAGGTGTCTGTGAGGAGTGATGTGGCCTGTCCAAGTGGGACAAAGAAGGATGACTGGGATGCTGTGGTCCAAACAGTATGTGTGGCATTGCCTTTTTGGGAATTTCTCACCTTTTTGGGCTCAAGTAACGCACAAGACAAAAGCTGTTTTAATATTCGTTCAATTTCCAGGCTTATACCTCAGCCGCCTCAGACTGGCAGGTGATGTTCCAGAGGATGGATCAGGAGCTGACGCCCATGAGCCTGACTGATGCTCAAGAGCAGGGGTATGCGTTTGACTTGACGGATGGGAGGCTGGTATTTCGAGCTCCGTATGGACAACCTGACTCATTCAGCACTGAGGTAAACCACTGTTGCATGTTGGGTTTTTAACAATCATATGATCCAAAGCCGCTTTTGATTTTGAGTCTCTCTGCAGGTGAATGGTGTTCCAGTAGAGGTGGTCCATGCAACTCTGTTCTCCAGACAAAACTGGGTCGTCCTCATGGTCGACCTGGAGGCTGCTTGCTCCAAGCGTTAGTATTACCCCCCCCCCACCACCAACTTAACAGACACAAATTAAAGTTAATACTGGTATAATTTTCCACAGATGAAGGCTCATATGATGACAGCGGCTACATGACATGGGAGACTCCAGATGAACTGTACCCGAGTCTGGGCGATGTGCAACTCAACCTTGGTCTCAATGGTGAACTTGTGGAGCAGCCAGTTGCAGAGGAGAGAGGCTTCATTGTGGAGAAGCACAACACCACAGTACAGATCAACATCCCCTATAATGCTGATGGAGGATACAGGAAGGTGAGATGGCAGAGTTGCAACCAATCTGCAGTGTTGGAGGCATTCAGGCTTCTCACATGTAAATTATGGGTATGATAAAGGGGACTTCTGCTCTAGTAGCACACTTGAAAGACTCCAATTTTCCTTGATGAATTATGTTCTTTTGCAGAGCTTGGTGTCTGACGGCCTCCACGAGTTCTACATCTTTCATCTCTACTTGGAGCAAATCTCTGTGGACGAGGATCATGTAGACACCAGACTTCGTTTCCACAGGACACTGGCTACTCCCCTGCTGCCACGCCCGGTTTTCACTGAAAACAGTAAGTCTAATTACAAATGCATTCATGTTGATGCAGCCATAATCTGAATGTTTTGTTTTTTGTTTGTTTTTTTTTTTCAATCAAGGAACAGTTCCCGAGGAGCGCACGTTCACGGTCTACCTCGGAGACGTCCCTGAGGATGTTGAGTTGGCTGCTGTTAATTTGAATGGACATGAATTTTCAGTTCCACTGACAAACACGAGCAGCCACACCATCACAGAGGTTGTTCATCCCAACAGCACTCATGGCTACACTCTGCAGGTGGCTTTTGATCACCCTGTTGTCATGCAGGAGGTAAAGGGTTTTAAATTTTGTCCAGTTTTATCCAGATTCATGCTTGTTTGTACAAGAGGTATCCATTTTTTTTCTCTAGTTCTCTAAAGAAAATGCAGCGATGCAGCACAGACTGGACATCAACTTCACACTGACTGTTGAGCCTGAAAACGAGCCTTTCTACCAGCTGACATCAGTCATGGCGTTATCTGACGCCTGTAAGTCACTAACTTAATTTTTTGGACTTGCTCAGTTCCACTTTGTGCATGAATCAGTTAACACATTGTCTTGTGTTTGACAGCTCCTCCAGTCTTTGATGCCATCTGTACTGAGTCTGGCATTAGCTTCAGACTGGACCACCGGCCTTTTGACTACCTGTGGGAGATCACTATCGACTCAGACCCGCTGACATCAGAGCTGGCGGCCCAGCACGGCTACATCATGAGCAACGACAGCCGGAGTCTGCTGCTCGACGTGCCGCTCTTCACTCATGGCTATGAGTACAAGGTGAGATGAGGACGATGACTTGTTGGAAGCATCAGCAGTTGTGTTAGTGTATAACATGCAGATCAGTCGCTATACTTATTTTTTAAATAGGACATCACTTTGTATGGCTTCTCTGGCACCTTCGAGATCCTCATGCGGGATCATGAAACATCAGAAGTCCAGAGTTCAACTGTCAAGACTTGCCCATTCTCCAATGCTGAATTCATTAGTAAGAGAATCCTGTTTTTTATTTGGGTTTTTTTGATCACCTGCAATAAGAGTGGTTGTGGTCTCCATGGTTGGCTCATAAACTTAAACCTCTTTCTGCAGTGTGTTCAACTGACGGGAGGATGACTGTGGTGGCTGACTTGTCTCTGGCCATCCCAAGTGGAGGAAATCCTGCCAGAACAAACCTAATGGACAAATACTGTGGACCCAAAGAGTCAGATGACACCAGGGCACTCTTCTCTTTTCCACTCAACAGCTGTGGATCCACAGTCAAGGTACTGCTGTTTTAAATGGTTAACACACAGGACATCATCTGGCAATGAGTGTGCACCTAAATATAATGCTTTTTTTTTTTTTTTTCCCAGCTCGGCAAGGAGTATGTGACCTATGAAAATGAGATTTTCTTCAGCAAGAAGTTGCGTGCTCTGAAAAATCCTGTAGACTCCAGCAGTAATATCAACAGGTAGATCTTTGACCCAAATTCCTTTTGTCTGTTTTACCAGTCTTTTCATAAAGCAGATTATAATCCCTGTTGTCTTGCAGGGTGACGATTCAGTGCACCTATCCGCTGGCTGGACTGTTTCGCCTCTTCTCAGTCTACAGGTTTGAGTCTGACAGTGTTGGTGTCGGCCGCATCGTGCATTCTGCACACTCCACTGAAGGTGGGTGGTTGCTCTGAATAAACTGTTTTACTGAACATGATCGCATGGTAAAATATTTCATCTTCTACTTTAGGTCTACAGGGTCCCACTATCAGTCCCACTATAATGCTTCAGACTCCAGTGTCTACTACCAGACACGGCAAAAGACCTGTCTCAATACGACCGGGTTACCAGCCTCAGTACATTAAAGTATCCAGCTTTCTGAAAAATCTTCCTAAGAAAGGTCAGTGGTCAATGAAAACTTTCATATTTTGGAGTTAATCTTTACCTTAATCTGTAATTCTCTCTACAGGAGCCAAAGGACCCTCACAAACCAAAGTGCAATCCACCTTGTTTTGAAGGACTGACTGTATTTTAATTGCAAATTTCATTGTCACTAAAAAATCAATAAATTTGTCTTTAAAAAAAAAAAAAAAAAAAGCAGATGTCATTGAAAATTTGAACCAACACTTGTATATAAAAGGACAAACTTTCTAGGTTGAGCATCTGAGTAGAGAAAGTAGATAGGAGTGTTTTGTCTTTTTTTTTTTATTTTTTTTTTTATTTACAGCAGATTTAAGGTTGTAAATTAAAGCATGTTTAATTTGTGCAGTTGCTTCTGTGAAGCACCATTTCTTGAGCTGTACAAGCTTGAGCCCAAACCTGTCCTGCAAAAAAACGACAGCTCCTTGATTTATGCAGAAGCAGTGACTATTTGTGTGTGGGAGGATTTAATGTCACATTTTCAAATAGGTCTATTTTCTGCAAATGTGCATTACTTGGTGATATGCTAATGCCTGGGTCCACATTGAAGTGGTCTAGTATTGCAATAAATTATTAATCTGATTAAGGAGCACTGCAGGGAGATTAATGCCATTACTAAGCCATGTGTCAACCATTGGGAGTAAAACCACAATGGTGAATGGGTCCAAGTATTTTCTGCTAATTGTTTAAAAATGCAGTGCAAATTGTCTAAATACCTGAAAGATGCTACAGTACATAGCTCCAGGCATGATAAATCAGACTCTCTGAATGGGTTCTTCATTAGAAGCCTTTAAGGTCTGCATACTACAAAATCTTGGCAAATCAGTCAATACCCCACTCTTGAGATTTGAAGCCTTTGTGTCTTAAGGCAGTTGCTAACAAGTGGCTATATGCCAAACTGTGCCTAATGCAGTTTTACAGCCTTGTTGTGGTGGTGTGACGGTAGCGTAGTTTATAGCCTAATATTAGCCTTTAACTCCTAGTGTGACTGAATTAAGCCTTCAAACATCCTGAAAGTGATTAATTTGTGAAGATTATTTTGGTGAGCAAAACAAGTATCAAACATTTGTTTCCCACAGCTTATTTTCTGCAATGGCACAAAATTCCATAAAGGGAATCGGGGCAACATTAGCTTCCAGAAACCTACAGAAAAACATCCCTGGGCCACTATCGAGGCTGTTCTGAATCAATATGTTAACAGACATGGATTTAAAAGTGAATGGGTTTTGGTTAGATGCCTCATAACATATGTGGTAACACAAGCTTTAGTTCCTTACATTTTTTTATCATAATACATTAAAATACCAGCCTGAATTTAAGTTTTTCATGGCTAAGTGAGACTATAAAACATCAAATAGCCAAACATGGCTTTACAGCCTCATGGTGGGGATGTTAAGTCATACAACCATACCAGTTAGCTAAAAAGCTATTAGCTTTTTAACAAGTATTAAACATTGCCAGATCTTATGTACTGCAATAATCCATAGGCTTTTTGACCACACTAACTTCTGCATCAGCCTACATAAAGTCATCCCTGCAGTACTTTCACTTTGTAGGACGTAACTTACTCAGGGCTCACGCACTGATCACGCTAAAATGAACTAACATTTTCTCATTTAGGAAATTCTAGTCACCGGTTCAGGCGTAAGATTTACTTGTATGTTATGCTTATGTCAAATCAGACCCACAATGGACAATGAAAGAAAATGCTCCAAAACCAGTTTATTTCCACATTTTTGTCCAGACCTGGTGCCTACATGACCCACAATGGCAGTCATTAGTTGTGTTCAAATTCAGGTGTTATTTAAGTTGCAGCAAAAGTGCCCTCAAGCAGAAGTTATCAATGGGCTGAAAAGTTGTTCCTACTTCGCTTGTCGCTTCTTCCAGTGGTGTTTAGTGGTATGCTAAACATGTAAAAAGACTAACTCACAGCCAACAACTTTCTCTTATCATGTACTATAGTTCAGATCTGCACTGAGTTTTGAGCTACTCAACCTAGTGACATGAGTTTGCCCTTTTGTTAATAATTCAGTGTTTGTTCAAGTCTCAATCAAAATACAAGAGCATTTTGGAAACAAATTTATTGAGCTCTATTTAAAATCCATGCAGTTACAATCCAGAATATGGAGTCACTTTAACTTGAGATGATCCTTTAGCTCCTGTTAAGAGAATTCAAGGTGAAAAAAAAAAACCTACCAACCTTACATTCGACCAAATTTCAAATTAGCAGCCAACCTACCTTTCTTTCTGTTTAGAAAACTGGATACTTTGATGTACTGAGCAGGAGGCCGGTAACCAGGTCGAATTGAGACTGGTCTCCTGGTGCGTCTGGTAGTGGGCACTGTAGTGGGCTTGATGGTGGGACTCAAACCTAGAATACAAGACCAGAGTGTGATAATCTGATGGGTTACACTGTTGTTTATTCAGGTTAATATTGAACCACCTACCGTCAGCAGTGGAGTGTACAGAATGCACAATGCTGCCGACACCAACACTGTCAGACTCAAACCTGTAGACTGAGAAGAGGCGAAACAGTCCAGCCAGCTGATAGGTGCACTGTATCGTCACCCTGCAAGACAAGAGGCATTATTAATCTGCTTTATAACAAGAGGTGTAAATAACCAAAAAGAAGCCGGGGTTGAAGATCTACCTCTCAATAACACTGCTGGGGCCTGCTGGATTTTTCAGAGAACGCAACTTCTTGCTGAAGAAAATCTCATTTTCATAGGTCACATTCTCCTTGTAGAGCTGGGAAAAAAAAGCATTACAAGGACATCATCTAGCAATGAGTGTACACCTAAATAGGTGTACACTCATTGCTAGATGATGTCCTTTTGTGGAATTAAGTGTTAACCATTTAAATCAGCAGTACCTTGACTGTGGATCCACAGCTGTTGAGTGGAAAAGAGAAGAGTGCCCTTGTTTCGTCTGCCTCTTTGGGTCCACAGTATTTGTCCACGAGGTTTGTTCTGGCAGGATTTCCTCCACTTGGGATGGCCAGAGACAAGTCAGCCACCACAGTCATCCTCCCGTCAGTTGAACACACTTCAGAAAGATCATATTTTAGTTGTGTCAGCTATATAAAAAACACCACTGGCTCTTCAAAGAGAAAAAAGAAAACATTTTGCTTACTAATGAATTCAGCATTGGAGAATGGGCAAGTCTTGACAGTTGAACTCTGGACCTCTGATGTTTCATGATCCCGCATGAGGATCTCGAAGGTGCCAGAGAAGCCATACAAAGTGATATCCTATTTAAAAAAAGACGGATCTGCATGTTATACACAAACAACTGCTGATGCTTCCAACAAGTCATCGTCCTCATCTCACCTTGTACTCATAGCCATGAGTGAAGAGCGGCACGTCGAGCAGCAGACTCCGGCTGTTGTTGCTCATGATGTAGCCGTGCTGGGCCGCCAGCTCTGACGTCAGCGGGTCTGAGTCGATAGTGATCTCCCACAGGTAGTCAAAAGGCCGGTGGTCCAGTCTGAAGCTGATGCCAGACTCAGTACAGACGGCATCAAAGACTGGAGGAGCTGTCAAACACAAGACAATGTGTTACCTGATTCATGCACAAAGTGGAACTGAGCAAGTCCAAAAAATTAAGTTAGTGACTTACAGGCGTCAGATAACGCCATGACTGATGTCAGCTGGTAGAAAGGCTCGTTTTCAGGCTCAACAGTCAGTGTGAAGTTGATGTCCAGTCTGTGCTGCATCGCTGCATTTTCTTTAGAGAACTAGAGGAAAAAAAATGGATACCTCTTGTACAAACAAGCATGAATCTGGATAAAACTGGACAAAATTTAAAACCCTTTACCTCTTGCATGACAACAGGGTGATCAAAAGCCACCTGCAGAGTGTAGCCATGAGTGCTGTTGGGATGAACAACCTCTGTGATGGTGTGGCTGCTCGTGTTTGTCAGTGGAACTGAAAATTCATGTCCATTCAAATTAACAGCAGCCAACTCAACATCCTCAGGGACGTCTCCGAGGTAGACCGTGAACGTGCGCTCCTCGGGAACTGTTCCTTGATTGAAAAAAAACAAACAAAAAACAAAACATTCAGATTATGGCTGCATCAACATGAATGCATTTGTGATTAGACTTACTGTTTTCAGTGAAAACAGAGCGTGGCAGCAGGGGAGTAGCCAGTGTCCTGTGGAAACGAAGTCTGGTGTCTACATGATCCTCGTCCACAGAGATTTGCTCCAAGTAGAGATGAAAGATGTAGAACTCGTGGAGGCCGTCAGACACCAAGCTCTGCAAAAAGTTTATAAAAAAATAAGTTAAAAAAACCCAACCAACTCAAAATAACATTGTGGGATAGTCAGCATATTATATTGGTATCTTGTAAGGTGCTTTTCTCACCTTCCTGTATCCTCCATCAGCATTATACGGGATGCTGATCTCAACTGTAGTGTTGTGCTTTTCTATAATGTAGCCTCTCTCCTCTGCATCTGGCTGCTCCACAAGTTCACCATTGACTCCAATGTTGAGCTGTGTCTCATGTAGACCGGACACCAGCGGGTGCAGCACCTCCGGAGTCTCCCACATCATGTAGCCACTGTCATCATAAGATCCTTCATCTGTGGAAATCACACCAGTTAAGAAGTTGTCATGAGGCAAACAAAAAACAAAAAAAGCAAATGTGAGAGTGTAATACTAACGCATGGAGCAAGCAGCCTCCAGGTCGACCATGAGGACGACCCAGTTTTGTCTGGAGAACAGAGTTGCATGGACCACCTCTACTGGAACACCATTCACCTGCAGAGAGACTCAATCAAAACCTGCTTGGGACTGCAGACTTTAACAGACACTGCGCTTCCATGCTTTTAACCTCAGTGCTGAATGAGTCAGGTTGTCCATACGGTGTACGAAACACCAGCCTCCCATTTGTCATGTCAAACGCATACCCCTGCTTACGAGCTTCAGAGAGTTTCATGGGAACTGACTGCTCCCCATCTCTCTGAAACATCACCTGCCAGTCTGAAGTAGCCGAGGCATAGGCCTACAATAAAGAAGTATTCCATTAATAACCCAGATATACATGACAAGAACATCAATATTCAATAGTCCTCATGAAACGCACAGGTTGTAGAGCAGCATTCTTGTCATCTGTCTTTGTCTCAGATGGACATGTGATTTCACTCCTCACAGACACCTAGAGAGAAAACAAATTATTAGTAAACAATTGAAGAAATCCTCAGAATAATATTACAAGATGTAACCAAGCTTACCTCCATGTAGTTGACCTCACAGGTAATCTCTCTGGGAGCCCAGGGGAGAGAGGGAGAACAGGTCTTGTTCAAAGGATAGGTGACCTCATTTCCTCCATGTGTTGCAACCAGGTTGAAGTTGAATATGAACACTTCGTCATCCTGAAAGGAGAAAATGATGGGATGCTGCATCTAATCGAAACTGTAAAAGTCTTGAACTGTCTCATATGCAAGTTGTACGCACTTTGTTGTCGGCGTGACAGCTGAAGTAAGAGGCTCGGAGCTCCACATGGCCCGCGAGAGGGAGGACACTGACGGTGTAGCCACACTGAGCTGCATACTCCTTAGTGATGGCGTACACACCTGTCCCATCTGGAAGAAAACCCAAATCAGTTAGACCTAACATGTCCTTGAACACAAATTGTGACCTACATTTTTAGGCCACACTGGGTGACTTTGATTAGATGTTTGATTTCAGTGGGTGCTAATTTCTATTGAAACTGTGCAGAGCTTACCGACAACCTCAAAACGAGGTGAATTCCCAGTGAACGAGAGATCAACAGCTATCATGAAGAAGCGGTCATGACACTCCATATGAAGAACTTCTGCATGGACAAAATAAAGTGTCAAAACTGTTCACAATTATTACAACTATAGGCTAACAAACAAATATTTTCAACTCTTACCATCAGGAATTTGACCACATTTTGCAGTTGTCCACACAAACAGGAGCAATGTCACACTGTAAGACAAAAGTAGGTATAATTACAAAAATACAGGTGCACTGACATCAACTAACAGCTTTTAAATTGCCAAGAAAGCACCTTACCTAAGGCAAAACCCAAAAGCCATAGCCACTGATGTGCTGGCAGTGTCTAAAGCTAGCCTAGCTGCTAGCAAACTACTGCTAACCAACACAAGCTAAAGCAAACACTTGTTTCGAGTTGATCCTGACAGAAATCCCAACATGTGCAGCTGCCTGCTACACCTGCTTTTATAAATCCATTTCTTTACCAACCAATCACAGGCCTTCAGGTGTTACAGCCACATGTGCAGCTCATCAGCAATCGAGCTGCCTTTCAATCAGCTGGAGCTGATGAGGTTGGAGTTGCCTTTTAACCTCATGGGTGAAGAAATGGACTATAAAAGCAGGTGTAGCAGACATCAGCACACAGTGCCAGTTTGGCCAGGAAAAATATGCACATTTTCATAGCAGGAAAAGCACACGTGACAAATGATGTCAACTATGGCTCATTTTCATGCAAATGTCAGTTAGCATGTTAAATACCAGGGCCAAAATTGATCACAGATGCTATCAATGTTATTTAACCTGCTATGTCATGAAAATGTCATGCCATTAAAAAAGGCCTATTACAGCTCATCAGATTAGCATTTCTCTCTGGTTCACCTTCATTAACACTGGATCTTTGGCCACAGCACTGGCTACTGTATAATTTTGGAAAAATGCTACAAGGTCAGCAAGAGTTAAGTAGGAGATAAGTAGTGGGCATGGATGTTTGAGGCAGGACTTGATTAGAAGGCATTAAACTTATACAGGATTATACTATACAGGATTTTCTGAAAACACTTTTCATAGATTAATACAGAGGTAATCTTTCTAAATCACCAGTGAGTCACTAAAAGTGGGTGGCGGTGACTTTTTCTGTAGAGACTCTGCCCACTGCTGCATTTTCTTCTGTTTTACAGTGCTCAGGGTGTTTATGAGCATGTGACCCCACAATGCTCAGGTGGGGTCGGGGCTATCAAAAAGCAGTTTACATGAGGAAAAACGTAACGTCTGCACAGTTACTCCATGCCACACAAGAAGACATTTCAGCCAACCTGGATCTTCGTCAGGAGTAAATGTGCGGGCACAACTTTTTCCCTCACAAGCTATTTTCAACATGAAATGCCATTTTCAAAAGTCACTATAAACGTGTGTTTAAGTGGGCAGTTCCTCTCTAAAAAGCTCCAAAAGTCTCTATTTCAGTTGTACATACTTAATGTAGACAATGTCAATGGTTGTATATCACTAATAATCTAACAAAATCATGGATTACCAGTGGCCTACATGTTTTCCAAAAACAGCAATAACTTTTCATTTTCAACTTTTACATCTCAATATAATAGTGTTCATTTATTTAATTTACAGGTCAAGTGTGCGGGAACACATGTGTAGAACATCAGTAGGAGCAGAACGGAGACAAACATCCATGTGATCCACACTGAAACTCAAGGAAAGAGGAGACAGAAGGTTACTAAAATATACAAATTATCTTTGACATAATTTGAGCCCCTGGCATTCAGTACTAATACAAAGTTAACTGAGCACATTTTCTGCAGTCTAAATAAAGTTTGAATACCTAGATGAACGTTTTGCTGTCACTCCAAATTCCATCTTAATTCTCTTTGGTCTGATGGACTGGAAAACAAATCACACATTTACATAAATTATATGTGTCACAAATTAACCTGTGCATTTTTTTATACACCAACTTTTTACAAACACACCTGTGTTTGCAGCCTCCCTGCGAATGTTTTTGACTGGCATAGGTGGAGTATCCAGAGAGGAGTTCAAAGGTTGGTGGGTGGCGAGAGTACTGCTCTCGTTTGCTGGGTAGCGACACTGAATTGTCAGCCTAAAACAGAGAAGACTTACATCATCACCGTCATTTGGTTTACAGACAGACTAACTGAGCTCAGTGTTTACGTTTCTCACCTGTACGGAGAATCTCTGTGTATGAGTGGAGCATCTAAAGGCAGAAAATCTTGGTTGTAACTGATCTGGTTTTCATAAACAAGGAAATTCCCCTCTGTCTGAGGAAATATAAGGAGATGAGAGACAAAGCCATGAAGTGCATTTTCTGTGTGACTTTAGATTTGATTGTCTCACAGTGACAGTTGTCCCACAGGAGTCCAGGCTGAAGCTGAACAGGGCTCTGGCACTGTCTGTTTCCATGGGAACACAACTGGGGTCCAATAGCGTGGTTCGGTTGGGGTGAGTGGGCGGGATGGTGTGGGTGGTATCGACTACTGCCAACATCTTCCCTTCTGGCAAACATACTGTCACAGAAACACTGTCAAGATTATTATTAAATGAAATAAATACGTTCATGCTTCAGTTTTGAGTTTGTGGTATATACCGAGCAGTTCTCTAACAGGAAAGGTGCATTTGTGAATGAGACTGTCTTCCACTTTCAAAGTCTCTGCGTCCACAACAGACACTTCCACTCCAGAGACAAGACCCTGCAATGTCAGCTCCTGCATGGGGAAAGAAAAGGAGCAAACGTGCATCATCACAACCGAGATGTGATGAAGTGACAGAATTTTTTATTAAAACACTGAAGGGCTTGTTTGACCAAAGTATCCGTTATGTGTGAAAATCCTCTTTGTATTAAAGGGTAGCTTCAATATTTTTCAACCTGGACTCTATTTTCGCATGTTTTGTGTCTAGGAGACAGAAGGAGTAACAACAGGACTACAAAATCAAAAGCAGCAGCTAAATAATGCAAAACTGGAATCAAATGTTATGTCATATCAGGTTTAAAAAAAAAAAAAAATTATGATTGATCACCACATGGTTCATCCCAGGACTGTCGAGGGGTATTTCCACAGTCAAGTAGTCCTCCTCCGCCTCCACCACAAACCTGCCCATCTCCACCAGGTCCCAGTCCAGCTTGTGAGCACCGAGGAACAGCTCCCACTGCAGCTTGGCCTGGGCCCCGTGGTGCAGCAGCACCAACAGGCTGCTCTCTGTGCACTTCCCCTCCAGCTTTGGTGAACTCGGAGCTGCACCAGCACAGATACGCCATCAGTATATTAATCTTAACTGCACAAACTGGTCTGAATCAAAGGGTATACATAATCACTGACCTGTGTATTCAACACGCTGCTCTATAGTGGCATGATGGTAAAACACCTCTCCACTGGGTGAGATGTTAAGAGTGAAGGTGAAAGAGAGGCTGTATGTCTTATAGCCACCGCCTATATACTGGGATTAGACAACAGGTGGTTATGGATATTTTTTTATTTTACAAATAATAAGAACTGCTCATTAATCTCACCTGTGGAATAATTTTTGGATGTGACAACGGGAAACGAAGCTGGTATGAGTGGCTCCCGGTGGAGTGGGAGAGCCTAAACACACCGAGGTCGTCTGAGTCACTCTGGGTCCAAGTTAACGGGTCACCACCTCCATCGACTGTCACCCTCCTGAGAGACACATCCGGTGCAAAAAGGCCAAAAGTGACAAAGAACAATCCCTCAGATGGGACTGTGTCTGTGGAGACAGAGACAGATCAGTGACGTTAGTGTATTCAACACATTGGAAACCTAAAGGCTATGCATGTAAATTGTAAAATGATGGATAGATTCAAAACAAAATTGACTCTTTAGCCTAAACAAGATCCAATGTTCCTTTTCTACTTAGAAGACATCTTATGTCTTAGTAAATTTTACGCAAATAACTTTGCTTACAGTCACTATATCCTGATTGTCGTACATGAAATAGACCATTTATGGAAAAAAAACATGTTTTTCTGCCTCCTCATAGTGCTCCTTAAGGCATTTGCAAGAATTCGCTGCACCTCACCAAAAACAACTAGGACCGTCTCTAAAACAGTGTCAATAACTGTTCGTGCACACGCTGCTCAGCCAGCAACAGCACACACAGCAAAGACAAGTAAACAAAACAACAAATTTCAAATGACTGATGACCAGCGAAATGAAAGATGTAAAAATGAAAGTGTTATTTAGCTTAACGTCAGACATAACTTCAAATGTGCTAAATCAAACTTTCAGATATTTTTGTATTATTTTTTTAATAAGATTTCACCTGAAATCCTTTACTTGAAAAGTAGAATTTTGCACACACACACTGTTATGACAAATTAACAGGAAGATGCAACCTTGCCTCTCTCTGTAAAAGAATATTGACTTACAACCCAGCCCTGCTACACCATCTGTATTTTTAACTGTTTTGTTCTTTTACTATCAACTAAATTTACATAAATTAACAAGTGAAAATGCCCTAAGAAAGCCTTACTGTTGGCAAGGACTGGGATTTGTGGGATGAGAGGAGTCTGAAGGAGCCTGAAGGAGCGATGCTGTGCGAGAGGCCAGCGCTCGTCCTCCCACTGACTCATGAAGAACAGATCCACAGACATGGACTGGCTGTACTGTCCCCTCACAACACCACTCTGGAGGAATTACAGCAGGAAAACCCCACATCAGCCACTTCAAACATTTTGTACAATTTATTTCTATTTCTATATATTTTTCACACACACAAAAAAGAAAAAAATAGACATATTTACGTGCTAAATAAATATTTCTGTTGCAACATACTGCAGTGGAAATATATTTTTTCTTTATCATCCTTTTAATAATTTTATTATCACTCAGTTTTACCCAGTGGGACACAGTGACACTGTACTATAGTAAATTTTGTATACCTTAATGTGTCCACCACGGGCTCCAAAAGGAACCCTGACCTCCACTCTTTCCTCCTGCAGGCTGATCTTGTATCCCCTCTCTTTACTTTCAGACTCACTCAGAGCCTGTCCATTCACTCCGATCCTCACACCTCTGTCCCTGAACTGACCGTGGACTAACGGAGACAGAATATAAGGGACAGTCCACAGTAGGACAGACCCATCAGCTGTAGCCTCATCTGAGAGGGAGAAAAGGGACAGAGCAAGGAAATATTACACTCTGGTATTCAACAGCTGCACATTAATGCAATACTGATACACTGTACTGACTCAGAGTGCAGGCAGCAGTGATGTCAACAGCGAGGAGTCGGTGCAGGATGGTTGCTCTGACAATCTCTAAATCCACTTCACTCTCCTGGGAAAAACACCCACACACAGCGTCCAGGAAAACAAAATCACCAAAAGAGAGGATTTTGACCACTGAATCCTGAGCAAATTGGCTCGACTTCTTTCAAAAAACATGGGAAGAAGTTACACATTATGAGTTACAAAAACATTACCTGAAATTTAGCCAAAAAAAACCCAAAAACAAAGACTAAATCATGAAAGTTCTTCTTTCTTTTGTTAAAAATAGTAAACAATAGATAGATAGATAAAATAGTTAATAGTAATCATATTTATAGTAATTATGAATATAGTTTCTGCCTGTTTTTGCCTGTGTTAAAAAATGATTATTAACTTCTCATAATTTCCTTCTCTCCTTTTTTTTAACGAATTATCAGGTTACGTTCTTGTCACCTTTTCCTAATTTCTTGCAATTTGTGGGACATCTCTGCAAAGTTGCTCACTGCAGTTTGAGCCGTGTTTTCAGAAGAAATTAAACCAATCTGCTTGGGCTTTAAAGGCTTAATTGAAATGTGAAAGGCGTCTGATTAGAGCACAAGAAAAACTGATGTCATTCCAGGTTTCAAAGGATTAAACTGAATATTCAGATCTAATCACCAGCTAAGAATATTGTCCCTGAGTACCTTGACTAAGTATGACAGAGGGGAGGAGTAGGGGCAGCGGAAGGTGAGGTGAGAGCCACGTAGTGAGATGTGGTAGCCCAGAGCAGCAGCTTCATTCAGGGACAACACCCTCGCTTCCTCTGGCAAATCGTCGTCACTGTGAAACATCACAGCCATCGCTGCCTCATCAGCATCCTGCTCAGTGACAAAGAGGTGTTTAATTAACTTTTTGTGAAGCCACAGAGCAAAACATCATTTAAAGACATATATTCATTCTGCACACAGGAAGCAACTTTTCTGACTTTTTTTTATCTTGGGAATTATTGTTACAATTAATGCAAAGTTAAAACAAACAAACACATTTCTTAGCATGTGCCATTTACTGACCATCCTCTCATGTTTGGGTGTAATGGGCAGGACAGGCTGCTGCGCGGACACCTAGAGAGCAAAAGACAAGGCTTGGTATTCCATCATAAATTGCTCAAATCATCTTTCAACCATCTTTTCATTTCCCTTTTTTTCTTTCACCTCTTTTATTCTCTTTTGCCCCTCTTCTTCTCTCTTGTACTCTTTGTATTTGTACTCTTTCATATATTTGCATTGTAAGTGCATAATTCTTGTGTGTACCCTCACACGTATACATATATTTATGTATTAGCATATGATATTCCTTGTATTGTATTTTGTTATTTTTATTTATTAATTTATTGCATTTCTGATTTTGCTTTCTTAGCCATTGGTTGTTGTACAGGGAGGTTGAAATTATGGGAGGAAAAAATTATACAACTATGAAATATAGCGGGCAGAATTTTGGATTAAAAAAATGGTAAATGATAAAAAAATAAAAAGTTAAAAAAATAATCTATTTTTTTTCAACCATAGCACATTTGGAAATACAAACCCTCTAAATTAAACACAAATCTTTCCTTCTTAAACACAGTAAATTCTCAAATATTTTCCATCTCTATCATAAGTGTCGATCTGATGACACAGCTATGCAGGTAATAAATTCACCTCCATGTAGTTTTCCTCACAGACGATCTCTCTGGTGCTCCAATGTCCCTGGAGTGAACAATGCAGCTGGAAAGGATACACTGCCACCTTCCCATCTGCCTGCAGGTTCACAAACCAAAGACGCAGGTCATACTCTGTGTCTCTCTGCAGAGGAAAGATACACAAGTGGTGTGTTGTTAAGACTGCAGTCCTGTGACATGTCAATGTTTAAAAATGTAGAAAAATCTACCTCGCTGTGGACGTGACAGGCCAGGAAGGAGGCACGAAACACCAGATCTCCTACATCATTGATCAGGATGGTGTAACCACAGAGCGTGGCCTCCTGATCAGACAAGACGTGAAATCCATACTCATCTGCTGGTTTACAGTAAAAGGTCATCAGGAACAATGGATATCTAAGCAGAACCAAACCTTTTCTATCTACTAAGAACTTCTTTGGTCCTCATTTTTCTAAAGGAGGATAAAGAAACACACCTTCAAAGTCAAAACGGATCATCCGGCCAAGGAAGATGGACTTGACAGAAAGTAAAAAGTGACGATCCAGGCATTTGGTGTGAAACGTTTCTGAAAACTTTGAGAATGGCATTAACTACACCCAAAACAAATGCATTACGTGGATTTTTTAAATTTGAAAATGCATCTCACTAGGAACTGTATTACAACAAAAAAATACATGCAGCAAAATGGGCCTTAAAATGTAGTATTATTGTATACAGATTTTTGGTGGAATAGTATCATAATTCTAATCCTATAAAAATTACATACAAATTCCAATAAAAACAACTAAATCAATTAATTATTTTTTGTTTTACATTGCCCGACACACTGCTTTAGTGGTGATATAATGCATAGCAGTGGGACACAATTCAATGCTTTGAACAAACTGTACATTTGATTACTTGGTGTGATTTTGCATAATTTGCCATTTTCTAAAGCCATGTTTGATATCTAAAAATATTAGCAGTAATACTGTACTAATTCATCAAGGTTAATAAACCTGACTACAACAAAATCAAAAATTAAAACTAGGTGTGATAATGTTTTTAACTGAAATAAAATTAAAAACAAAACCAGCTGAAAAATTATGTTCTTACAAAACTAACTAAAATAAAGTGCTTTAAATTGTAAACAGGGAATATCTTCAGTTTATACGTGCATTTTATAGCTATACATAATGTCTTGCCCAAATACCCTGTTACAACATAAATCCCTAAAACAAGCAAAACTAATACTGAAACTTCTGAAAAAAACTAAAACAAAACATTTATGAACGTTTTTAAGCAATAAAACTAAACTAAAACGAGCAGCTATCTGAAAACTAAGCTGAATTAAAAACAAAAACTCACAAAAAATACAAAACCATAACAATAATTACCATCCCCTACACAGTATGTGTATGTGTAAAAAAAAAGAAAACTTCTGTTATTAGACCATGTAATGTTAAGGGAGGCAACACAATTACAGTATGAAGCATTACACACTGCAACATATCATAATGTACTGCAGACTAGAGCTTTATAACAGTGATAAAAAAGATTTCCCCCGACATATTAAACTGTATATGGAAAGGTAGTATATTAAAATTAAAGAAAACATTTTATTAGTGTGGCTGAAGTAATAAAACCACAACTTGCCTGGGGATCCAAAGAGTCTCCTGCAGGACCCACCAAAGCTCACTGGTCATTTCTTACTGCTAGTTATAAAATAAAGCTTTAAGGTACGACTCATTGCTACTAAACTGGTGTTACCTGTTGGCACTGGACTGCTGACACAGACAGGTGAGGCGAGGAGAAACACCACACTAAAACAAACACACGCCATCAGTCGTTGAATGAGTTAAAAACGATGCTTTTACCTTTAAGTTTGGACTCACCTACACAAAATATGTACAGATATTTTCATCTTTGAAGAGCAAACTTAGCTAGTTCATGTATATGTCTCAATTTCAAAGCTTTATGTCGAGAAATCTACCTTCGCGAGTGCCGCCATTTTCACTCACCTGTTAGTCTTCTTCTTCTTTGTTCGGGTTTAACGGCGGTTAGCGTCTGCAAAGTCGCATTACCACCACCTACTGGATGTACCCGAAGGTATCCACATACTAACAAGAAACAACACCAAAAATAACCCAACGATACTAGTTTCATACCCCTCCCCACCCTGTATCCTAAGCTAATTGACGAGCTAAGCTAACAGACAAGCTAGTTAGCATTCACTTACGTCTTCTTTGTCTTCCTCTTTACATAGCTAATATTTAGCCTCAAAGTTAATTAACAAAAACTTTCCTGGGTATTTTAATTAACTCTTTTTGTCGAGTGTTGAATGAATAGGGCAATGAATTTTAAAATAAAACGTTTTTTTATCGACACCAAGTGGACAGACCGTGTCACTGAGGAAAATACGATTCTAGGATGATGAAGGCATGACCCGCCCCAATCTGCCCTTCTCTGCCTCTGATTGGCTCGCCTGCTCCAACGCTATGAGTACCAGCCAATCAGAGGGCGGGTCATACCATCTAAGGAATATAAACTTTGTGGTGAGTTTGATCAAAATGCTAACATATGTACACCTAAGAGTTACATTTTCAAAACATTTCACACACAAAAAGTCGCCCACATGAAACTACTTTTTTTTGCCAATGCTGAAACACTCACAAAACATTGAAAACATGTAGCAAAAACAAATATTTCCTTTGAACAACTTGTGGTCTAACTGATACATTATTTCAATCATTGCAACAAAATTAAGCTGTCAACCTTATTTTGTGCCACAAGTCGAGCCATTTGTAGATATTTTACAGCCATAATGTGTGTCCCAAAAATGCAAACAAGCATATTACAGCATGAATTGTTTTCTCCAGAGATAATGTACTTTTCCGCACTTTGCACCTTCATTCTGGGGCTTTTTTATGCCATTTTTGGAAGACATGCTATAATATTACATTTTTAGGCTAAGATGTCATATTATAGAAAGAAAATAGGGAAGCAGAGCAACATGTGTCAGGACAGGATCAGATAAAACTGGCTATTTAACAACTTTTAATCAAGATAACGTTCAGGAAAAAGTCCCTATAAAGGCATACTTGAAGAATTAAACACCCATTTTATTTTTATACATACTTCTAAACTGTGATTTTTGACTTCCTCATATTCACTTTAACCTCTGCAACCACAATAACGAGTGAATAAATGCGCAGAGAAATCAGAAATCTCACAATATGTTCAGCGGTCTTGTTGATTAGAATCATACATACACATGATTTTATTCTCTTTCCACATTAAATTAGGACTTACTTGTACATAGAAAATCAACGGGTGGAAAACCTACAACAAATAAAATCGACATGGTTTACAAGGACTTTAAGATAAAATGAATATACAAAAAAAAAAGACAGAAAAAGTATCGGTCGTTAATCTGCTGCCATAATCCTACAGTTTATGAGCGTTGTGCCTCTATATGGTGCTTACAACAACAGGGTAGATTTGAATGCAACAAAGCAACATGCTTCTGGCGGGAATGTCTTCACGAGCGGCTGTCGAACATGAAGCCTTCTCTCACAAAGGCACACAGTCAAGGTGCTTCTCTAATCCGTTCATAAGCAGACGATACAACGTGAGGGAATCAACTGTCAGTTACCACAACTAAACTGTCCGCAGTCTGAACAATATACTGATTAAATGACAAATTTAGTTAAAAAAGGTAAAGACAGCAAAGGAGCAGTATATTAACAAAAAAATACAGTTTGCAGGAAAATTAATGCAGAAGATATTTGATAAATAACATATGAAAGATCAAACATATAGAAAATAAAGATATAAAACATTGGCAATATACAGCTTGTAACAGAATGCACGGTATGAATGAAATGAAAAAGTGTTTTACAGGAAATGTTGGGTGTATAACTGTATTTACCTTTTGAAACCTGGGGCAAAATGATTTCCTTAAAACACGGGAAGAAAAAGAAATGAGGCAAAAATGTAGTGAGAAATTATATGAAAAATGGTTAACAGAAAAAAAGAAAGAAAAACATAAAAAAAAAAAAAGTGAATGAGCTGGAAAAAGTGCTTAAAATGATAACAATTTTAAATGTGTAATTATGATAATTAGCTATGGATATACGTTTTCCCTTAACATTTTCCTCTAGCTTTTTAAAAAATTATTTTCTAAATCTGCTAATTTCTTGCAATTTGTGTTTAAAATTCTCATCATGTTGCTTTTTGCTTTTTCCCCCCATGATTTTAAAAGAAAATGCACCAATTTTCTCAGGGTTCAAAGGTTTTAATACTTGTGTAAGGTGACTGGAAGCAGCACAAGAAAAGTGATCCAGGTTTCAAATGGTTAAACACAACAAGAGCCTCAGATTTTCTCACTCACACTATTTGAAAAGCAGCTTCAACTAAACTCATTTAAAGGGGATATGTTACACAATATTCAAACAAGAGCAACATATGAGGCGCCTCCTGGGCTTTTTCTGTTAATCACCTCAAGCTTTTTTATGTATGTTTTTAATTGAGAAAGTGAGTTTTGTTCTTTTGGATCTTCTCTTTTTACAACAATACAATGTGATGTTTCCCTGTTTGGATAACCAAGAAAAAGCTCTGAGCTGCAAATTAACAAAAATCTTCTGTTCTGGTGTAAACAGCTGAAAGCAGAACTTCGCTTGTTTCTTTTACTACCTTCCTACCCCATGCTTGTTCTTCCTCACCACTCCTCCTCCTCCCTCAGTGCACCAGCTCCAGCTGGCTGGTGGAGAAAGGCAGCACCCCGCTGACGTAGTAGGCGATGCCCAGGGAGAGCAGGGCGATGACCACCAGCAGCAGCAGCACCCTCCAGAAGCCCAGATCCTCCACAAACTCCTGCCAGGTGGTCCTGAAGCTGGACAGGACACCCTCGCTGCTCTGCAGGTTGGGGTTGAGTAAGGAGTGGCTCTCCATCGCACTGGAACACAGGAAATCACTGTTTCACATAAAGTCTTCACTCCTCCCTTTGTTTCATACATGTAGACCAGATGGATCCCAGGAGTTCAGTTCCAGGTGCACAACACCGAACGTAAAGACGAAACATGACAGACAGCGAGGAACTGGTGTTTCTGGGGCTAGACTGCACCGTAAGCATGAGTGACAGTGAGCGAAACAGAGGAAAAACTATGCACAAGGCAGCAGACGGCGTTCCGCATTTTATTTTACGACATTTTTATCCCTTATAACATATCAAAACATGTCTTTTAGTAGCTTATGTGCTTTAGTAGGTGTATAGTTTTAATTAAATACATGCAGATATACTTCACGTTGCCTTGTAGTTGATTTCTTACCATTTACAATGTGCGCCTCCATGGATGCAGCCATTGTTGTGCAACGTCAGACTGCTGAAGTCGAAGTACACGAATTTGCCTTATCTAACCGTTTAAACCTTGTTTTCTGTCATTACAGCATTACTCTGAAAAAAATTGAACTTTTACACAGGAATTCGGTTTTTCTTCTTGTTGGTTTGTTTGCACAAAAATGAATTCCAGTCTAATAACAGTCCATCAGCCCCCACACACACGTACCTCTCACTATCGGCCATCTGCATGGTCTCCAGTTTGGAGTGGGGTCCTCTGTTGAAGCCCTTCACCTCCTGCTCCTCCAGTCCTTCCAGCAGACGAATGGCGTCCTTGTTGACGCCGCGTCGCTTCGCCAGCACCAAAGGGGTCGAGCCGTTGTGGTTACTATCAGACAGAACAACCGCACTGTTACACCAAAGAGTCACTGTGCTACAGGGAATATTATGGGCTACTACTTAATAAAAAGGAAAGCACATATTTATCTGCGATTTAAAATATTTCAGGGAGGGTCATAAAAGCTTAAATATCACCTTAACTTCCTGTAAGCATTACATTTCTTACCAGATATCGATCTTCAGCCCGTTGGAAACCAGGAACTGTATCGTATCCACATGACCACACAGATGCAGAGCTGTATTTCCTTGATAATCAGTCGCCAACAGATCGGCCCCGAACTTGTGCAGGAGGCGGCAAATGTCCACATTCCCCCGGGCGGCGGCTAGGTGCAGGCCGGTGCGACCGCGGTTGTCTCGGATGTTGGGGTCACATCCCGTCTCCAGGAGCCTCTTGGCGAAAGGCAGGTCTCCATCGATGCATGCCTGCAGCAGAGGCACGTTGGTCTGCGATGAGTCGTTAATGAAGACATAGGACATGTCCGAGTGGGTATCAGAAAATTCCAGCGTACCTTCATTGAGGATCAAAGAGGAGAAACAGCAGATATGTTTCAGTTACACCAACAATCAAAACAAGTTTTTAATATCAGTTAAGAGCTAAAAGTGATGGAGCATTTTCAGTTGTTGGTCCTAAACTGTGCAACTGCCCCCCCCCCAACAATCAGGTCTTCCCTGTCCACTGAGACATTTAAAAACCTGCCTAAAGACCCAAATCTCTTCTTCAGCCCTTTAATTGTTCCCCTATGTTACAAGTCAAGCTATATACACACACACACACACACACAAATTCATAGATTGAGACACAAAAGGCTCCTTTGTGGTCAGAGTGGTTAAGTGAGCAAGTTGGTCACACTCAACCTGTGTGAGCTAAATAACCCTGACCAGAGGGACACGGCATCTTCTGAGTCACTGGACAAGACAACTGTTTTCTGTTTTTAAAATTTCTAGGTTGATACTTCATAACACATCAATCAATCAATCGTGTATTGAAGCAGTGGAGCTTTTTTTCAAGTGTATGTCAGCTTGCTGAGTTGTGGAGATGTCACCTGAACATGTTGTCTTTACCATAAATATCAACTTATCTATCGCTAAGAAATACCTCATTTGGTTGGTTGTTGCTGTGATTTTACTTGCAAGCTCTGTGCTGGTTGAATCCTTTCAAAATGACAACTCAAGACTCTGGTCTTAACACATGTTGACCTCTATTTAACACTTGACATTTATAGCTTGACTGAAGATTCTGTTTGGATATCGTGGTAAAATTATGACATGACTGATCGGTCATCTATTGTTATTGTTCTGTTGTCTCTTTTAATATTGTAGTGTTTTAGTATATTTTATTTTACTTTCTGATTTTTCTAATATCTCTTCATAGTGTATTACTATTTCCTCTTAATGCCTTTACATATTTCTTCTTCTCACTTTAATGAACTTTCAGCTGCATTTCATGTATGAAAACATCTTTGTAAATCAATATTAGTACTATTACTAGTGTTATTGTTGTTGTTGTTATTATTATTATTATTATTATTATAACACACATACCGGTAACTTACAACAAAATTAAAGTCATTAAAGCCATCCTGGTCTGTATCGTTTTCGACACTTGTCATTTAAGACCTTTCTGTGCATTTCATTACCATTATTTGATGTTAAAATTACTGTAAACAAACAAAAACAAAACAATTTCACATGAAATATTTCTATACATAAGTTACTAGTGATTCCTCTCACCTGAACATATATGACATTATTCACAGCAAATATTATCTGTAAACGTATAAACTCCGCAAACCACACGCTAAAATGTCCTTTATGTTCAGATGAAGTTACAAAAACATCCCAAGAAATCATCTAATCACGGTAGTGAATTTACAACAGTTTGTAACATGCAATGCTAATTGTAGCATTAACCCACTAATTTCCTCTTGAGACAAAGATGACAGCAGCGTCAAACCATAGCTACACATTTATCTTTATGAATATTCGTCTGTTTGCATGAAGCTACCTCATAATTGTACCAAAATAAAACATTAAATTCTGAAAGCTCCAGAAGCTAGCGGAGCTAAAGTTAGCCTGCAAGCTAACGTTTAACACACCGCTAAAACGGAATAATACGCGATTTGACAACTGCAGAAACGTTCACGCGAGCTACGCAAGTAATTTAGGTGCTTTGTAGGTTATTAGTTATATTACTCACCTGTTAATATGTTCCAAATTAGCAGAAAAAAATACAGTTCGCTTCCCTACGAGCTAACGTTAGCAGCGGTGTTGTTGTGATGCTAGGCTTCTTCTGTTTCTGAACTAACATGAGGGCTTTTGTCGCCACCTACTGTCGTGGAGGTGTACTAACTGTTAGTCGTTATACCCATTATACCCTCCCTTTAAAAAAAATAAATATTTATTTATCAGAAATTAGTGGAAAGTACAACAATATTTACCTGAAGATTAGCATTAATAAAAAAATTAAAAAGAACATAAAAAAAAGACACACACACACACCCCCTTCCCAATCACATAAATAAAGAAAAACAGCAACGAAAAAACAACCGAAAATGACCAAGCCTAAAAAATAATAACAATTCTTATTCTTAAATTCCTTGTGATTATGATACTTATAGATGATACTTTCCTTAGCTGCTTACTGTTTTTCCCTGGACATTTTCCCCTACTTTTAAAAAGTAATTTTCTATATCTACTTATTTCTTTTAATTCATAAATATTTCTCACCAAGTTGCCCATCGCCTTTTTCAAAGAGTTAATATCCCTGATGAATGAAGTTGACTTGACTATTCTTGTTACATTCGATTCAGATCTATTTGTATTTTACTGTAGTGGAAGTATTTGGTAACTAGTTATATGTAATTAAATTATAAGATTATTTTAATAATAATAATATTTACAAAGGGGTTACATTTGAATGTATACTTTTCAATAAAAAGTTTATTTGTAGAATATCACATTAATTTGGTTACTAATTTGGTTACATTTTCCATCTTTTTTGTCCACTTTAAAATATTTTTTATAAAAGTATAGAAAAAAATCAAATGTAATAAGTTGCATTACTTTTCTGAAGTTATTATTATATTCTAACAGCGAAGCTAGTAATGTGTAGCCTATTACATTTAAAAGTAACAAAAGTAACTTTGAAAACACTGTTTACTAGTTGATTTATAATGAATATTTTGTATTATTAATATAAATCTGCAGCTAAAGATGTCACATAAGAGTAATGGAGTAAAAAGAACAATTAGCCTCCAGTATGTAGAGAAGTAGAAAGTACAGTTACATAAAATGGAAGTACTACTATGAAAAAACTGAAGTACCTCAGAGAAATTCTTAGTTTAGAGACTTTATTTCAAAGTGTGTGAGCACAGAAATACACATTTCAGTAACAGACACGTTATTACCATTTTTTTTTGTTATAGATCCTCTTTGAGGAAAACTGCATTTCTTTTCTGTCACTCCAGGCATAAAATATTTCAACTCTCGGTTTGGAAAAATGGGGTAAAGACCAAAACAGACAATAAAAACTGTTGTTGCGTCTGTAAATATCATCAGAGGTGAATATACTTTCCATATAAAAACATAATCCGAAAAGCTTTTTTTTAATCATAATATTTAATGTACACATCACTATCTTCCCATTCCCTCCCATCGCAGTAAATAAAACCAGGGGATAGTATCATGATTTAAGTAAAATAATTACAATCTAGATTACAAAACCACAAAGGCTGACAAAAACAAAGAGAAAAATAAAATAAAACAAAAAAGAAGTAAAATGTGACATGGTAATAAAATCAGGGCTACCAGCAGAGAGACAGAGCTATGTGCTCGACACAGTGGTCATAGTGGTTACAAGTCACCCAGTGGCTTTCACTGTCCGAGGATAACGTTATAAGAAGAGGGTTAAAACTTTTAATTTAAACTGCAAAAAAAAGGTCAATGTAAAAATGTTAAATTCCATCACTATGGCTGCAAAATCTACATTTATAAACAGAAACCTCTTTCTCTTTTATCCACGGACAGAGAAAATACACATGGACTGGAAAAAAAATAAAATAAAATAAAGAGCTAATAGCTTTATAGACTTTTGCTCCAACATACTTTGGTGGGAAATACAGTAAGCACTATGTACAGCAATAATTAACAATCTATCAGAGAGTGTGTGTGTTTGGTTTCCTGTTACAGATTTAGTGTAAGTGAAGGGTGGTTAGAAAAAAACGAACTAGTTTGGTCACAACATGAAGATAAAAGCCTGTGAAGGTGGAGAGGAAATGCGTTTTGACTTGTTTTTTAACTTGTTCTAACCCACGCGAGTTCACATCAGTGCAATACATATGAATGGGTGGCCTCATTCAAGTCGTTTGTTACTACAGTTAGCTGTTGCAGAGGTTTGTTTTTAGGAATTTAGAGGAAACGTTTAACCAAGTTCAAGTCACCTGTCAGGGTATCGTAGCACCATAGAGTCATACTGTGAAACGTACAAGATCACATATGAAACGTGAAAACTGTTAGAAGTTAAAGGAGCGTGCTGGTCATTTTGCACAAAAACAAACGTTTGCTCTCATCATTCTCATCGTGTTTTGATAGACTATCTAAATTCCAGGCTGTCACTGGTGTAAAATAATTTCTGTAACATATGAAAATCAACTTGTAGAGAGTTGTAATTTTACTTGAACTAGTTAAATAAATCTATTTAAACTCTGAGTTGCCCGTTTCTGTTGGTTTGAAGAAGCAAATGTTCCAAAAAATCTTACTTGGAGGCTGCAAAAATCTGAGATCTGATAGTGGACACCGGGAAATGTTATTGGCTCAGTTGTTAGCAAATCAAATGACAAACACAGATATTATTATTTTAAAAAATCTGGTTATTTTCAGCCTTGTTGATTTAAAATGTAAAGTACATGATTTGTGTACTGTCTGCCAGCAGTTTCCTTATGTCTTTATTGGTTTTATTGCTTTTTTCTTTTTTCCTCCTTTTTTCACATTTTGTTGCTTTTCTCTTGTTTTTACATTTTATTCTTAATATTTTCTCCTCATTGTATTTTGTGCATCTGATGTTGCACACACAAAGTAAATACTGTGCATTGGCTTAAAAAGGTTGCACTTTGGCAGGTGACCTTAACATCCCAGATGCTTTTGGATGTTTTCTTCGATGCACGAAGACAAAATGTGCAAAGACAAGAACAACAGTACTGTGACTTTCTTGGACAGGCGTGGCAGGTTGCCAGGCCAACAGGACAATTTTCTCGTTTTTTTAAATGCCAAAAATAATTTATTTATTACAGTGTTTCCACTTGGGTACTATCCTGGCATTTGCTGGTGTTCTTTATCAGTGGTTTAGAAAGGAAATAATAGGAGTGTCAGGCAAACCAGCTTTCAAAGTGACATATTTTTATGTTAAATATTTACAGAAACTTTAAAGTATTGAACAATGAACAATATGGGGCGCTTATTGTTCAATATATTTCTCTCAAGCAAGTCTCAAATCTCCATAATTTGATTTCCATAATGTAATGAAATGAATGACAACCAATGGAGTCTCTAATGCAAAACCTCCAGTTTGTTTTTAGCCGGTGCAGTTTTTCACGTCACATCATCTGTAACCTCACCACAGTTAAAGTGGTTGCAGCTGGCAGTTAATACTTAAGTAAAGGTTGATGGCGACATTTCACGAAAAATGTGTGTTGAACCAGAATCAGGTGACTCTGCTTCAGGTAGCTCAGTTCACAAAAGTAAAAACGAAGCGATGTTTGACTCTGAACTGACGTATCTGAAGCAGCCCTGACGTGTGAGCGGTGCAGTGCTATCCGACGGGGTGGCACTCTCCGAGGTAGCCGAGAATGATTCTCGCCAAAACCGTAACGAGAAAACAGACACAAAATAAACACAAAGAACATAAACAATAGCACCATTGTCAGTGATAATCTAAGAGAAGAGCCATCTCACTGCAGCCCTTCTCTTTCCATTTCCTCCCTCCAGCTCTTCTGATTTTTTTTTCTTAATAAGCCATTCATTCCTAAAAGGGATCAAAAACTCTAAAAACGGAGTCGATGTTGTTCGACTGGATTCTGAAACCATCAGAGAAGCAGGAGAGGGGCTCATTTTCAGTCAGTCACATGTTCTTTTATAGATTTCTTTATAAATCAGCTCATCCTCCATCATCAACACCTCTCTCTCTCTTTCGTTTTCCTCTGAGGCGTTAATACATCACCTCCATCCCTCCGCTCCTCCTCCTACTACAAGATCTTGCTGCAGACTTGGCAGCGGCTGACTTTGAAGCGCTCCTGCCCCGCCTTCAGGGTCTCCTGTGCTGGCGAATAGAGAAACTCCTGGCTGGGCTCCACCGTGGTGAGCCAGAAGCTGTACTTATTGGCGAAGTAGTGGCAGGTGCCCTTGGCGCCGTTGCACTCGATGAACGGTGTTGCACGGAAATCCTCCAGGCAGGAGCCGGGAGACACCAGGGACTGACCGCCGCCCTCAGCGCCGGCTGCCGTGTGCTGCAGGAGAGGAGAGAAGTCAGATCTTTATCTATTCTACATAAACTGCGGCAGGAGAGTAAAATACATCTCCTCCTGTTTGCTGGACTTTTTAAAATTTATTTATTAATATTTTATTGAACTTTTTTTCACTTAAACAGTGTCACCTATGGTCATTAAAATCACATGTCTCATATACATATATATACATTAAATGATAAATCATAATAATTAAAAATTACATTAAAAACACATAAGAAATTAAAAAAACCCCCAAAATAAAGCAAAAATAAACAATAATAAATTCAATTAAAAAAAATCCATCTTCCTACATGGATATGCACCAAAATCTCCTCTGATCAGCAGCAGGCGTTTAGCTCTCCTATAAAGTGTGTAAGTGTGTCTCATTCACATGGTTTTGCAATTTACGTCAGCAATACACTCCAAATAGTCTCTCCATTTTGCAACTTTTTAAAAAATTTTTAGATAAGCAAGTGTTAAGTCTTTCAAAAACTGTCTAGTTCAAATCTTGAAAAACCAAAAAACCTTACTCAGTATTTGGACTTACACTGAGGTCTCTCCACTTCGCAACGTTTTTTTTTTTTTTTCATTTTTGATAAGCAAATATTAATTCTTTCAAAAACTATGTGTAGTTAAAAATCATCAATAATTAAATCTATATATTTTTTATTTTTTGTTTTATGTCCTAACTGGTAATTGTTTTATTTGAGTACTCTGTCACATAGAGGAGCTTTTATTTTGAAAAGACAGTTCTCTTTAGCTGCCACTCTACATTTTACTAAAAAACAAGAACTTTTTAAAAAATCTTTATGTATGTTAAGTTGCCTGAAAACACTTAATGACTTAACATATCCAACTAAAATTGTCTGATTCAAGAGACTGCAGAGAACACACACATTTCAGGCATTCATTCATTCGCCACCTACGTCCAATTTAGAGTCACCAGTTTTCCTAAACTGCGTATATATGGACTGTCATAGGAAGTCATAGAACCTGGAGAGAACCCACGCTGTCATGAGGAGAACACGCAAACACTGCTAACTCCCCACGATTTTAATGTCATTTGTAAGCCTCATTATGATAAAAGGGTCATTTATAGTCTTTAGTTTACCATGAGGAAGGAGTATCCTATCCAGAGACTCCTCCAGCCGGGAGGACAGGTGGGGATGGTCATGTCCTGACTGTGGACCGCCACCGGCTGAGACGGCGCCTCACACACAGAACACCTGGATTGGTCAGACAAGAGGAAATAATTAAAAATATACACATGTAATGTTGATGTGTTTTTATGTAAACAGCCCTAAGTGGGAGCAGTACGACTTCAAAATTCACAGAGCCAAAAAAACGTCGCAGCACCTGCTGATGTAAGGGCGTATCTGCTCCTCGGCCACAGGCATCATGGGTATGGGTGCGGTTGTGGAGAGCCAGTAGGATTTGTCGTTGCGGTTGGCGTAGTGGCAGACCTCGTTGGGGGAGCAGTAGAGGAAGGGGATGGTGCTGAACCTGGGGAGGCACGACCCCGGCTGGCCTGGAGACACGAGGAGAGAGACGGGGGTGACACAGTTATTGATTGTGATATCAGATTTCTAGTTTCAGCAAGAAAATGTGAATAAAAAAAGATCACAAATCTCTTTCTTTTGCCCTGATTTTATCTTACAGAGCTTGTTGACTTGACATTTATATAATTTTAACTTCTAGTAAGATTTTTCTCATTCAGTACTCATTTCACAGCCTCATGGTGTTTAACTCTTGAGCTAAAAGAAACAATGTGGTCACCACTTCAGTATTTAGCAGGATCTTTTATTAGAAATCTGTATTGGATATCTCTTCTAAATCAGCAGTCTTATTGTTCTGGCTAATTTCTTTTATTGTGGAAAGCGATGGGCAGACAGGATGTAGCTGTGAAAGAGATTTTAACTTTACTGATAAACCTCTTCATACCACTGATACAACATGTTATCGACTAAATATTAGGCGTTTCCGTACCGAGGTCCTGGTTGTGCGCCTTCTCCTGTCCCTCCACGTACAGCAGACTGTATCCGTCCCACAGCTTGGCCATGCCCTGAGGACACATGGGGACCTGGGAGCTCTGGCTGTGCTTCACCAGAGTGTAGCCGATGCTGTGACTGCGGCCGACGCCGCCGGGAGGGCCGGGACGACCGGCTGCACCAGGAGAACCTGAAGAAGAAGAAACAAGAGGAAATTTGGGCAGATGTTAGAATTGCTGTTAGTTTTTTTTTTTATGTTAACATAGTAATCATTCTGGTTGTGGTGTGGGGACATTTATGGGTTAGAAGAGGTTTAGGTCGCACTATTGTTTGTGTTTTTTTGTTATAGTAATAAAAAATATTTCAACGTGTCAGGTTCAAAGGTCACAGACTCCAAGAACTGCAGATAAAATGATAATAAAAATAAAAATAAATAATAAAAATAAAAATGATCTTAAAAAACAGTCTAGACTGTATCATGTGAATAATAAATGGTCCAAAGATTTAACCACTTTTCAACCATAATATTGATGCATCATTGGCAGCCTCTATTTTTTTTTTTGAGATTATGAATCTATTTTTGGAAATCTTGAAAATAAGTAACTTATTACATTATATGTCATGTATCATAATATTTCTATTGTTGATTTTAAGTTTAACAACATACAACAGTGATAAAACATCAACACATTAACCATAAAGTCCATATGATGTGAGACAGAAGAACACTTGTAATCCTCACTATTATTATTAATACTATAATATAAAAATAAAACAACATTGACAGATCAGTGTAATAATTTAATAATATGAGGCTACAATTTCATACAAACTGGGTTTATTTTGTTTTTCACAAATTTCTGAGGAAAACTGTTTTAAATTTTGTTATCAGTTGCTTCAAGATCTAAGACACAGAGTGACTACTGACCTTGTTCTCCGGTGGGTCCAGGGAAACCTGGGGGTCCGGGATCACCGATGGATCCGGGCAGACCAGGAGATCCAGTCCTCCCGAGTTTACCCACAGAACCGGGACGACCTTTAGGACCTGCAGTAGGAAAGCGTTTTTCACAGCTGTGAGCACGAGTCCAGGCAGCATTTCATTTTCATATTTACCTTCATTATGTTTCTGTTTCTCTGAACAAAAAAGCACACTAGATTAAATGTACTGCATTTAATTACAAATACTCTATGAATATAGAAAATCTGCTTTTGTTCATCTCACTGTTAAAAAACCAACTAAACTAAAATCCTGCTTCCTATGTCTGAGAATTTTTAAGACTTTTGAAAGATCATTTTAAGTCTGTTTAACACCAATCAAGGCCGTATTTGTAGAATAATGAATTCAATGCCTTTTAAGACTTTTTTAAGGATCCCAGGGAACTCTGAATAAACAACAGTGTCTTCAACATTACAATGAACATCTGAAAAAAGCCGCGCTGTTTCGCTGCTCACCTGGACGTCCGGGTATTCCAGGCTGACCGGGTTCTCCGGGGACACCGTTGCCTCCGCCTGCACCAGGGAAACCCATTTCTCCGTAGGGTCGCTGAAAATCTTGTGTTGTGGTCAGCGTGACTCCAGGGATACCCTTACGACCAATACGCCCTGGAGAGGGAGGACGTAGTTTTGATAGACTCATTTCCTGTAACATCACAACTTAATGAACACTCCCTGTGAAGAGAGTAAAGTCCTCCTACCTCGTAAGCCCTTGGCTCCTTTGTTTCCATAGAAACCAGAGTCACCGGGGAAACCCTTGAGACCCGGACCTCCGCTGAAGCCAGTCTCACCTCGTCCTCCTGAGGAGCAAAAATAAAACGTTATCTTTTTCTTTTAGAGACACATTTTGGGTTTCATATATATTTTTGTTTAAGATCTGTTTGTAACTCGACTTCACCTTTGAAACCGGGACTGCCGGGGAGTCCGGGGCCTCCAGGGATGCCTGATTCTCCTTTACTGCCGGGGGAGCCGGGGAAGCCCGGGAGCCCAGAGTCACCTCGGTTTCCCTGGGCTGTGCCTGGACCAGGAGGCCCAGGAGGACCTGGAGGACCTTGGAAACCTGGAGGAGAGACAAAAGGAGTGGATTAGATGGAGAAAGAAGGAGAAGAGAGGAGACGAGACGAACAGGAAAGGAAAGAAAACCGGATTGAAGAAATGTATTTGAAAATGTATTTACCATACTCTCCATCCAGTCCAGGGAGGCCGGGGTCTCCCAAAGGTCCAGGGACATTTGATCCCACGGGAGGACCAGGAGGTCCCGGCCGACCAGGGAAACCTTGAAGTCCAGTACCACCTGACACACAACAACAAAAACAAGAAATTATTTTCATATCATATTATTTCGTTTATACTCAATCAGCATTTTTAAGCTGTCCATCTCACCTGAGTCTCCTCTCTCTCCCTTCGGTCCGGGGAAGCCTGGACTTCCTGGGTAGGAGATGCCTCTTTCTCCCTTCAAGCCTGGAATACCAGGAGCACCTGGGCGACCTCCTGCACTGCCGCCTGGATGCAGACACAACGAAACAGCATTTAATCTTCAACATCTGCAAACTGCAGCTGCTATAAAAACTGTTTCACTGTTGTTTGCTATATTTCATATTGTTTGCAGTATTTGTCGTGACTAAGATACACATACTTTCATTTTTTAAAAAGTGTTTCAAGTTTCAATTGTAGTAATAAATTCAATTTGTTCATCTAGAAAAACTCCTTTAGGGGTCATCAATGAAAACAAATAATAATTCTGTGATAGGGTGACACCACAACGTTATCGTACTGTAATAATCAATACCGTTGCAACCCTACTGCCTAGCATTACTCTGGTGTGTGTGATGAGGTCCTTGCCTGGGGTTCCAGAAAGGCCTTTAGGTCCAGCAAGGCCATTAAGTCCATCCAAACCTGGGGGTCCGGGCAAACCTGCCAAAACACAACAAAGTGTTTGTCTGCAGCCTCTCATCTCATTTGGAAACAGAATGTAAACATGATTTAGCAATATTTCTATCACCTTTGGCTCCAGGACCTCCAGGACCTGCAGGCAGACCAGGAGGCCCGTCTGCTCCTCTTCTTCCTGGGAAACCAGTCAGGCCCTTTGGCCCGGGGAAACCAGGGGAGCCTACATGGGGGGGCAGGGAGGGATATGTTACTATCTGACTCTGGCTTCCTCTGACTCTTTGGTGCTTTAAAGAAAATATATCCTCTCCGCCCTCTCTCACCCATTATTCCCGGCCGTCCTCCTTCACCAGGCGCTCCCTTCGCTCCAGGGAAACCTGGACTTCCTGGAAAGCCGTTGTCACCTGGGGCACCGTCATTGGCGCGGCCACCTAATAGAGACAATCAATCTGGTAGGTGAGCCATGTTTTTATGATGTTGTTAGTGTATTCAGAGGAAACCCAATCACATAAAAGAAAGGGTGGTCGGTTTTACCACAACCAAACATGGTGAGTCTTACCAGGGAAACCTGAATCTCCTGGCTGGCCTTTAGCTCCTGGCCCTCCAGGATAACCATAACTCTCTCCAGGTGCACCTGAGGAACAAAACATGTGAGTCAAAGGACGGATTTCTGCATTAAACTATTCCTAGATATGAGACTGAATGGTAATAGCAGAAAAGATGAGCTGAAGGGTGTTTTCTGGTGTGTGTGTTCATGTATTTACACTCACCTTTGCCACCAGGCCGACCGAATTCTCCAGGGTTGCCAGGTAAACCAGGAACACCATCATCACCCTAAAAGTAGCCGTCAGACCGTGAGTTTCACCGGCTTAACTTGCAACATATTTATTACAGTCCTATTTAACACAAGCAAGAAGAGACTCGGGTAGACTTAGAATAAAATTAAAACCAGGGGACAAATACTGCAAGATGCAGGATGCATAATATCACTATAAAATAATACAAAGAAACAGATCAAAAACAACAAAAAGAAGAAAAGCAATCAAACCACAAATAAAAGGACATAAAATAGATAAAAATAAGTTAAAAGGATAAAATAAATGAAAAAGAAATAAAAGGTGTCTGTGTTTCTTTACCCTTGGTCCAGTCATGCCAGGGAATCCCATGATTCCAGCTTCTCCCTTCGGTCCGGGGTAGCCTGGAGCTCCTGGTGTCCCGGGGAACCCAGGCTGTCCCGGCTTTCCTTTACTCTGGTCAGCGAAACCAGGAAGTCCAGGCAGACCCTGACGACCAGGTGGACCTGGTAGACCCTTGTCACCTGAAAGCAGACAGAGAACTGAGGGTTAGAGCTGTAACACAGAGGAAAAATCCTAAACAGCTCACCAGAAAATGACGCATTTGATTATATAAGGCTGGGACAAACCAATTACATTTACTCAAGACTGTATTTAAGTAGTATTTTATGGTTATTTCACTTTATTTGAGACTAAACCTTGAACATAAAACCATGTATTACATTTACAGTCTTCTGTCAAAAGCAAAATATAAACAGGAAGTAGTGTTACCTCTGGGTCCGGGGAAGCCAGGAAGGCCGCTGCCTCCGGGGAATCCGGGTTCTCCTTTCTCCACAAACTCTGATCTGAAAGGAGGAGCGGGCAGGCCAGGGGGACCGGGGTACCCTCTCTCACCTACAGGAGCAAAAATACAGGGATGTTTGTGTGACTCACAGACCGTACATCGTTCTGTAAATGGTTTTTAAAAGCTAAAAGAAGGCAAAGTAAACAAGGTCAAAACCTGAGATTAATTTATCTGCTGTTAACCTTTATTTTAGTTGTCCGATTCCTTTTTTGCTCTCATGGCACCTTTATTTTGAAGCCTACTTCAGGTGGAAACAGGATGTTTGGGCAGAAATGTTTGAGAACAAAGGATGGAAGATGGTGAATACAATTACGTTATTAATAGTGTTAATAGTGTCATTTAATGTTTCCATATAATGTTTCCTCATTTGGTTGCTGGTATGTTGTCTTCAAAGACTTGACGGTGAGTGAAAATCCTTAAATTGAACTGCAGAAATGCTAAAAATAGCTATGTATATGAGTGATGTTACAGAGACAGCGGCTGTCTGTCGTTTCATGTGTGTATGGAGGTAATGTTGTAATTTATGCTTATGTATATATCTAATATGGCACATGGGTAAAAGCGAATTTTATCAATATGTGTGTACTTTTGTAGCTCTTACAGTGTTTCTGAAGGATACGGTGTTTAATTCTATTATTAGTACTATCATCACATATCATTTCTATGTTTACTCCTAATATTCTTTAAAAAATATTTACTCTTATTGGTATGGGTTATTGTTCTTTTTGTTTTGTAATTGTTTCTCTTGTTTAATTCTACTTTAAATTTTGTCCGGCTGTAGTTTGGTATTATTGTTTGGCTCTCATGGTTATGTTGTCTCTGCAAGAAACCCTTCTTGCTTCATTTTTGCCTCTGCTTTTAAAGGTGCTTCATTAATAAAGTTCTTATTATTATTATTATTAACATTATTATCGTCCTAACTCCCACTCTGGACACTCTACCTTTCTGTCCGGAGTATCCAGGACCACCAGGTAATCCGTTTCTTCCAGTTCCTCCAGATGATCCTTTTCCTCCAGGAAACCCTGGGCTTCCAGGACGACCTGGGAGTCCAGGGAATCCCATCAGTCCTGGAAAACCTCTCTCACCTGTGGAGAGACACAAAGAATCAACAAGATGCTGGCACAGTTGAGGAGATGTTAGATGGGAAAAAAATCAGCTGTGAGCTCCAGCCTACCCTTCCTTCCTGGTATTCCTGGAATTCCCTCTCTAGTTCCTGGTCCTAGGGGTCCAGGGGGTCCCCTGGGCCCTGGTGATCCAGGGGTGCCTGGCAGTCCTGGGGTTCCTTTCATTCCAGCAGGTCCTGGGAAACCTGGGTCGCCTCTGTCTCCCTTGCGACCGGGGAAACCTGTTGGTGGACGGATGATGGATGGCAAAATAAAGATGGTGAGAGATTCAGTCAGACACATAAAAACATTATAAACTGAGATAAGGGCGATAATCTATATATCTAGATATAAAAAACAACTTTAAAGGGACAGTTTTTTTGGAGTTGAATGGGGTACTTATCCATATATATCCATGTATATTAGATGTTGGTCAGCACGCCTCCAGTTTGGAGAAGCAGGCTGAGGTACATCACTGAAGCTAAGATTCTACTGCAGAGGAGGGGTCAGCCACAAAACATGTCTTGACTTTTAAAATGATTAGATCAGATTCAGTGAAGTCACACAGTAACATAAACTAACTAACTGATCAAAGTAGTGGTAGACCAGCAGCTCCTGTGTTACGTGAGTTAAAAATGTGTTTTTTTTGTCAACAGAGTCTGGCGGGTTGAACCAGCGCATGGATGGGGAACTGAAACAGCTTCCCCGTCTGACAAAAAGGTAGAGCAGTAAAAAATACTCTCAATATAGAATACACTTAAACTGATGTTGATTTATTTAGTTTGGACTATTTTTATTTGGCTAAAATACATCTTGTTGCTGACCTCCATCCACAGCAGTACATTACTTAGCTTCTGTGTCGAACTCCAGCCTGCTTCTCCGAACTTGTGGTGTGATGACTGACAAATATAATAATGTGAGCATAATCTTAAATTATTCAGGTACACAACTTAAAGTGAAAAAAAAAACAAATTTTGAAGGCCAGCAGTGAGTAACAAATAGAAACTTACCTTTATTATTATTAGAAATGAACTTACCTCTGACACAATATATAAGCTTATTTATAAACACAGCAGTTTATCAATTACTTTTATTCTGAATACACACACTCACAATTTGACAAAGAAATGGGCAACAACGTAAACACAAATGTTACATTACATTGTTTCATTGCCTTGGTTAGGCTGCAATTGCACTTGTTTTTGAACACATATAATTATGTATGAGTTGATTTCATATACAGTGCAGAGATTCAATATGTTTAATCATTTTCAAGATCAAATCTGTAATTATACTGAACAATTTCATCCAAATACAGACAAAACTCCAAGTGCAATTCCAGACTGAATTAGCGAGGTTCAACCATCTAAAGTTTGTTTGCCCTACAGGATAGCACACTACTTCTACTGTTTGCTTTCTTAAAAAGAGAACAAATTTTCAACACATCCATGCAGCTAAATTCAAACTGCTATATTGGTCCGACTTGTCACAAGTCAGGAACAACACACAGATGAGTTGGAAACTAAGTCTTTTTTTAAGAGTAAAGAAAATGCCTCTATGGTCATTGATGCAGCGACACTGTTAAACAGCATTTGTGCTTTCAAACCTGTTGACCCTTTACTAAGTCCTGCCCCTTTGTGGTGGTGCATTAAATTGTCCGAGCTACCAAAGAGCCTGACCTGTAACCAGCTGCACTCTTTGAAGAAACAGTATTACATTTTGGGAAAAACGAAAAAGGGATTTCAGAGAGAAGAGAGAACACACTGCTGGTTGAACATCGGCAAATTTTCTTTTTCCTTTTAATGGTGCCAGCAAAGCAGGGTAGGTTTTAATATACTGTTTCAATCATTAAAAAGCAAAAGTAGCATGTGTACACATTCAGAATAAAGCAGAGTTTGTGCAACCATCTGCTGCAAGATAATTCTGCAAATTCATAAATGAAGCAAACACAAGCTACCAGGGCCTAAAATTAACTTATTATTAGAAACAGGTTAAATTATTCAGGCATGCAAGTGGACAAGGACAAAAAAGTTGAAAACATTATCTAACATGTTTCATAAAACAACTCATCATTCTCCTCTCTCAATTATACCTTTAGTACCTTTACAAGAGCCAAGTAAAAAGAAAAGTCTGATTTTCAAGGTATTCAAGGGATTAAATTTCTAAAAGTTAAATTCAAGGAATTCAAGCACCAGCTAAACCTGTGTATGTATACACATGCAACTTTAGGTAGATTGGTATGGCCTATTGAATGTGAGTATCTAGCGAGCTAATTCCACACTTTTTAGATTTGGAACGGGGACGAAATGTATATCTCCGTGAAGCCTCTCCAGATAACACAAATCAGTATTACAGGTTCCCCAGGCACAACGTATAGCTTTAAATCAACATAACTCTGAAGTAAATAAATCTGAAGCGACTGCACAAGAATCTATAGAGTTGGCTAAGTTGTTGGACAGTTGTTGGAGGATGCTACACTATGATTGGCCAGTCTGCATTCAAGGGGCGGGACTTAGCAAAGCATCAATTATTTCAATAATAACATGTAGTGCAGACTACACTTGTGTGATGTAATTGAAGTATGAGGGTTAGTACCGGCTGGCAAAAATAAAAAAACATCAGTGGTCACATTTTTTGAGAACTTCCTGTTTCTGAATCTCTCACAGCTAAAATGTCCATCTTAACTCGTTGTTCTGACCATTAATTGAGATAAAAATTGCATTTTTGTTTAATCAGATGACCTTAATTTAAGTGTGATACAAGACTCCAAACTTGAGAAAATTTTGGAGATGAACATTTTTTGCTGTAGATGAGAAACGTAGAGCAGGCAGACACTTTGAGAAACACTGCAGGTAAAGCGTTTGGTCTAATGCATGAAGAGCAGGAGGATGGAGGGATGGAAGCAAAGGATGGATGGATGGATGGATGGGGGGATGGATGAATGGGAGAGAGAGTGTCTCACCTTGGCAGCCTATAGCGAATGACCCAACACCAAGAAAAGGATGGAGGGATGAGAGGATGGATGGAGATAATGATGGTGGTGTGTAGGAAGGAGGGAAGAAAGGAGGAAGAAACACAGGACAAAGAGAAATACAAAACAGGAGAAGAAGACATTCTTTTGGGTGATGCAGAGTTTAAATAAACAACTGGAACAAAACTGTGGTGTCTGATTCGTAAATGGAGGATTGTGAGAGAAATACAGTGAAAAAAAGGAGGAATGAACCGACACTGGTAAAAGTGAAGGGATGAAGAGTGAAGGACAAGGTCAAACTAAATAATACTTTCTCTTCTTTTACTAAAAATCTACAAATAATTCTATTTACACAAACACATTTGGATCTAAAATTCCTAAATTTCTGCAAAATTAAACTGAAGACTGGTGAAACGTGGACAGGGTTGCTGAATCTTTTTCCCTCACCTGGTGGTCCGCGCGATCCGCTGAGGCCAGGAGGTCCAGGCAGACCAGGAATGCCAAAAATCGGCTCACCTGGAAGTCCAGGAAGACCAGGACTACCAGGAATACCGTCAACTCCGCGCTCTCCCTTCAGTCCAGGAACCCCAATACGTCCGTCACCACCTCAAGAATGAAGAAACAACAGCTTCTGAGTGAGTCCTGCATTAACGCTGCTGACAGAAAGACCAGTCTTTGTCCCACTGTTGACCACAGGTATGTTTTAATAAGCTTAAAGCCTCTGGAAAAGTGGTCTGAAATAATAAGAAGACAAATATTATATCAAAGTTGAGTGTCTCATTAAGTATCTACAAAAGTCTTTAATGGAAATCTGGGTTCCCAGAGGCTTTAAGTTTTAAAAAAACTGTCTGTAGTGGCAGAGCTGGCCTTTATCAGGATTAATTATGAGATTGCAGACAGATTTCATGATTAATAGATGGATTTATTATCAGTTTTTTATCAATGTTGAAATCTTGTTAAAATCAAATATCTGCTACCCCCAGATCCTGTGGTTGGTTACGTTTCTTTCACACCACAAATGAACTGCACCAGAGTCCTGATTTCGTTTTGACTGAACCAGACAGGCTAGGTGTGAAAGTATTCTCAGATTCAGATGCCAGTTTATTAGGTACACCTAGCTAAAACAATCCTGCAACAAATCCTACCTTCATGAAGGATACATGGTTCAGTTTTTGTTTTAAAAACTTCTTTCACTGCATGATCATTTCAGAGGATATAGTTTGTGGTGCTGTTGAACTGAATTACCCTCACTGATATTAATGGGGTCGACTCAGTAATATCAAAACCTGATTTAAGAATGTAACAATGCAAGTATCTCTCTGTCTCAGACCCACCAGGTAATCCAGGTCCTCCTGGTGTCCCAGGCTGGCCCTTGTCTCCAGTGGCTCCTGGTAAACCGTTCTGTCCTGGAGAACCAGGTGTGGCTCCCAGTACCTCTCCAGGCTGGCCCTTGGCTCCAGGAAGTCCTGGAACACCATCCTTCCCCCTGCCTCCGTCAAAACTCTGTCCTGGAGCACCTGGAATACCAGGGTCTCCTCTGGGACCAGGGAAACCTGCATGGGAGGAAACAGTAGAGGTGAGTTAGAAGCGCTGCCATGAATTGAGGTCAGGCTCACTTTACTGACAAGTTGAAAATAATGCTGCAAAAACCAAAGTATGCAAAAAAATACGTAATTGCTTTCACTTGTTATCTCAGCTTCCACCTGTTATATTAACTGCTTGTAAGTATGTGACATTTAAGAGTGTTTTGCACAAACAAAATGGTAAGTTATCACTCATTATCATAGCTTTAAGTCTTAAGTATTGGCCTTGATAACATAGTATAGTCACCATGCAGGTTTACCTTGTGGTCCAGGCTGGCCTCCAAAACCAGGGTCTCCTCTCTCTCCTTTGGCACCGCTAAACCCAGGACGTCCAGGACCTCCTGGCTGACCGGGCTGACCTTTAGGACCTGACAGGTGCACACAGGTATGACTTCAATCACCAGCATCATCCATGTTATTTAAATTGCATTTTTATGGCACTTAAACTATTTTTTTAAATAGATAGCCCCATAGATAGTATGAATCATAAAAGCTTATATATTTGTTGCTCTACAAATCCTCTGGTACATAGAAAGTGATGCGTTTCCTGTTTGTTTATGACAAATAAAAGAACTTTGCAGTTAGCATGAGAGGTGATGGCCTGAACAGAGAGAGGGAAAAGTCACATCTAAAGAAAATACATTTTTATCATTAGTAAAATAAAAATCAATTAGAGAACAATAACCATGAATCAAATCCTTCCATTAATGTATAGTTACAGTATGTTTCAAGTGACTTACAGTGAAATTATTGCATTCTTAAGCATTGTGCTGTCATTTTTTAACAAAGTTACATTCTTCCATCAGCCAACACAAACACAACTTTGCTTTAGCAACACTTCCACTCCACTAAATTATTTTTTAAAAAAGCTAATATATTATAATATGCTCCAGCACAGAGAGAAAAGTCTAGTTTAGCTTAGCATTTCAAAATAACATATCTTTCAAAATGAGACAATAGCCAGAATCAGTTAGGGCATAACATCTGAGGAAAAGCAAACAAGCACTGTCTGTTAAATCATACCTGGTCGTCCAGGTACACCGGGGACGCCGGGATTTCCTTCCTCACCAGGTATGGAGCAAGGCAGCACTTGGCCTGGTAGCAGTCGCATATATGTTAGCAATCACACTTTAAACACTCACAGACAACATTTGGACACATTAAAAATAAATCAATAAAAACATGGGCTACTTGTTCCATTCACATAAGAGTAAATTAACACTTCCCTTACTAAATTCTAACAGATTTTGCTTAAATAACATTTATAAATGGTATTATGGTTCAATCTCTCTGAACTATTAGATGAGGCAAATTTTTTACTTTATAATAGGACAAAGCTGAGCCATAACAGAGTTTGAAAAGTATTTGGCCAAGGTACAATGAATACACACGAAAACAGAGTAATATAACTAAACCAGTACTCCATTATTCTGAGCTTTTCTGAGCTAGCAAAACACTATTAAAATACCTAGTATATGTGTAGTAATAATGAGAATACTACACACAATATTCCCTTGACTCACATCATAATTTTTTAGAAAGCCCACAAATTATTGTGATTGTCTTCCTCAGTGTTGATTGTCTGTCGCCTCCATTCATGCCAAATGTAAGACTTCCACTGAGGTTAATCTGAATTTCATCATGAGAATAATTGTTATTATTTGTGTTGTTGTGGGTTGAATATCGTTAGTAGCAAATTTCATCACGATGAAGGGCAGCTAAAAAAATGAGAGGATGATGACTAAAAAAATAGAAAGGTTAAACTTTGTAATTGGGGGTCAGTTCTATAATTTCCTTATACATTCCCTCCCTCCCAGACCCTCACTGGTTAAAAGCACTTAGCAGAGGCAGGGCTTGAAAACATGCGCCAGGTTTCAGCAGCTTTGATTGGATGGAGAAGAGAGTGTGGCATGTATGGCATGTTTCAAAATAACTGGTGTATCTGTGAAGGATCACATATTCGGATAAAACCTGAAACTCGACTGTGAATCATCGACTGACTCTGCCAGAGTGGAATCCCTGAGACGCAGGGAGCGAGAGGCTTCCATCGGCTCCGTCATGAACAAATGATTGACAGTGAGCCAAATGCTTTCACAATCCAAAATACTACATTTCCCTACTAGTCAAGATTTACTCCTGGATTTCATTTAAACTCTTCATCTACAGAAAAACAAAAAAAAACAATCTTTCTTTCTTTATCATCAAAGCTAACCATGTGTTCACGATGCAAACAATTAATCAACACTGAAAGTGCATTAATATGGCAGGTCCCTCTTGTCAGGAGCCTGCAAGAGAAACAACGTTTTCTTCACAAATTGAACAAAAAGTCATTGGAATCAAATGATCCATTTGTGGGTGAATTATTCCTTTAAACGTATTGATTTAGGGGTGTGCCAAATCATATCATCCACTTACTAAAGTACTTATTTTGTTGCAAATGCATGTTCTTGAAGTAAAATATTTACATTCGATTTGTCATATCGTCAAGAATAAAGTCAGAAATATTGAAATATTATTTCACAGCAACATTGACGTGGCATAGTTAATGTCATTAATAAATACTTAGGAATCAAAGCAGTCTTTGAGTGCTTTGCTCTTTAGTTTACCGTTATCAAAAGTAATACTGGCAGAGCAAAGAGAGTTTGTCTGCACATACTGACATCATTCAGCAGTGACCTGTCCACCAGGCTGCTCGCATTGTGAACACATGAAAAGCCAGTATGTGGCAATGGCTGGCTAACTGAGTAAAGCTGACTCTACGTAGCACTGTTTATTTATCTAATTACGTCTCTAATGATACTTTCTGTTGGACACAAGGGATAATTTATGAATCCACCAGTGGCTGGGCTGTCTGAAACTAAAAAAACTATAAATGCTGTCCCAGGCTCGTTACACTGGCTGGTGGATGAAAAAGTTAGTTACCCACCCGTTCCCTCTCCGGCGTCATTAACCCCTTCACAGCTGTTTTCACCTGGACAGATACACATGCACAAGGAATCAGAGAAATGGAGAGATGGATGGATGTAGAGAGAGCAGAGAGAGAGAGAGAGAGAGAGAGAGAGAGAGAGAGAGGGAGAGAGAGGGAGAAAATGGCAGCATACAAAGCCAGTCAGGGTCATTTGCATGCGCCAGTAAAGCAATTAAATCGTTTTGTTGTAAAACAGATATCAGCAATCAGTTTCATTCAATTAATTCAAGGCTCATTCAGTTAAGGCAAAAGCATATTATAATGTTTGCTTCAACGTAAAAGTGCTTCAAAATAGATTATTCCACTCAATGAGAAGAGAGAGGGGGAGACTGATGGAACGAAACTGTCAAACTTTTGTTGTAAATTGTCATTGTCTCCGTTCATTTTCTCTCAGCTCATGTGAGTGACAATAACCTTCATATTAAGAGCAAAATGAATCAGTTGTTTAGCATTAGCGTCACGGTATGAGAGCACACATTCATACTGAAGATGAGTGGCCCAGCTGCTGCTGGGGACTTTGTGTCATTTAGTCTCAGAGAAGAAGAAGAACAGAGGATGTGGAGAGTGGATGTCTAAAGGAGGCCACTGGTGTCATATAGTTGTTACCCTACTTGCGGTCTATATTCTATGTTCTTTTAATTTTTAGGGGTAAAATATAAATTTTTATAAATATCTTTGTATGTGTAGGCAGGGTCAACATAGGAAGTAGAACTTAAAAGAGACAAACACCAGTACTATCCTTTAGCAGAACAACCAAATACAACTTATTTGGAAAATTAAATGATATGTGAATCATAATTTTGATTGACCAAATCAAATCTTCTCACTTCCACTGAGACTAAAGAAGCACAGTAGCTGTTTTGCAATCAGCATTAAAATCACATTATTGTGCATCAATGAGTCAACTAATGAAGCAGTTTATGGATTTTAGATTATTGGCTGCAGAAGAAGTGTATAAGCACATTAATGGAGACCATTAATCATGTAGTTAACTGCAGCAGCCGAGGCATGAGGGGCAGGAAGCTGCTTTGGTAGAGAGAATCTAACAGGAGCCAAGTTGTCCCTTCAGGTCCTTGAGAGTTTGACTGCTTCAGCAGATGAACCTGGAACCGTTTGTCCCCATGAAAATGTCCTCTTATGGTTTAGGTTGTTAGGGTGAGGTTGCTATGGTAACTACAGTACATGGAGGATGGACAGTGATCGGATGAAATGGATATACGGGCGGGGTGTCACCCTGTGGGAAGAATACGGCATGACATCCATGCACACACACTTTCTGTCTTGCTTATTCTGTCGCTCTTCTGTTGTTCCTCCTGTCATCACTTACCTCTCGGGCCGGGTAAACCTGGTTGCCCTGGCAGCCCAGGTATACCAGGTTCGCCAGGCTCTCCTCGAAAGCCGGGTGTTCCCGCATAGCCGATACCGGGCTCGCCAGGGCTGCCGGCACGACCCTTAGGCCCTGGGAACCCTGGGAAACCTTTCTCTCCAACTGTGCCATAGCCACCATCACCCTTGAGATAAGAAGTAAGGAAAGAAGGGAGAAGATGTTTTAAAATCTTTGACTCTATTCCTTCTCTTAAGAGGAATTTCACTGATTTTCAACCAGCTTTGAATCAGAACATTGTGGGTAGGATGTGTAAAGGGACCGTGGTAAACAAAACTGGATATGCCTCTTTTGGTAGTTGTAGGTTTTCTACCTCTTAAGCCAAAGCAGCTCTTTCTCTGTTTTCTCTGGTCATGTAGGACCAATTTAAAAGGTATTTGCATTTTTAAACTGCAGGGACGACCGAGTTTTATGTGAGGGCCCTCTTTATCTTGGTGAAATATTTCTTTAAGAATCTGCGAAAATCTGCCAATGAAAACCTTTAGATTAATATGGATTCGATTTGTCTGAGCACTCACTGGGGGTCCAGGTGCTCCTGGGAAACCAGGCAGTCCGTCTCTGCCAGATTTTCCAGTTTCTCCCGTAGGTCCTCTGGGTCCAGTTGCCCCAAGCTCCCCTTTCACCCCGACACCGAAGATGGGGTAGTAGGGCGCCCCCTTCTCTCCCTTCCGACCAAATGCACCAGGATTACCAACACGACCCTGTAGGACAGAAATGATACATTTTTATGAAACTTGCAGTTTCAATTTAGCTAAATGAAAACACTGAACTTTAAAACATATAATATTTGTCAGCTGCAATAGCCAGAAGTGTCAACAACAGCAAATTCAACTTACAGGAGGTCCCTGAACGCCATTAAAGGCGGGTAAACCGGCATCACCAGGCTCGCCCTTTGGGCCAGGGAAGCCGGGGCTGCCATTAGCTCCGGGGGGTCCGGTTAACCCAGGCAACCCTGAGGTGCCTCCTCCTATGCAGTTACAGTCACCAGGATCCCCTGGAGGACAGAAGAAATGGGACAAACTAAAGAAAAATGATAAAAAGATGATAAATAAAAAAAAGGAACAAGGGTCAAAGGACGGATGAGGAAAAAAGAAATAGAAGGTTAAAGATATTAAAGGAGAAATGTATGGAGCCTGTTCTCGAGACAAAATCTTTCAGGCAGATACTAAAAGCATTCAGGTGTCCACAGCCAGCAACGCTAATATGGCTCCTTACACCCTTGTTTATATTCCTCGGCGTCCTAGGAATGTCCAAATATGTTATCATTAAAGGGATGGGCTGCAGTGTGACTATTCTCAACCCGGGTGCAAATAGGGATGGGCTGCAGTGTGACTATTCTCAACCCGGGTGCAAATAAACACTCAAAATCGCTCTTTATTTTATTTCAGGATTGTATATTATATACTATATATATTACAAAAGTGCAGGACATGTGGACTCCAGCAGGAAGTATGGCTAAAATACTTAAAACTAAACTGCATGAGTGAGAGTGAGAGTGTGTGTGCGCGCGCGCGCGCGCGAGTTTTTGTCATGTTTTGTATGCGCATGTACATCACGACTGTGCAAAATGACACAGATTATAGCGGCATTTAAAATATGATTTGGTTATTAATGTGATTTCAAATGGCACTTGTTTGTAAGATTTTCTTCAACAATGTTTAAGTTACAGATTAAATTGTGCTCAAATTTGACTGTTTTCTTGATATATCTCAAGTTTGTGTACCTCTGAAGCCATTGAACCCTCTTTCACCCGGCGGTCCTCTGGGGCCAGGTGGCCCAGGGTCTCCTGGGACAGTGTTGGTACCTGTAGGAGGACCTGCAGGCACACACACAAAGTTCAATCAAATAGAGGTTGAATTAGAGTCACAACGTAACTTCACACATTTTTTTTTTCTTAGATTTCACTCTATTTAAACTTAAGCCGAAGTGCACTGGCTGGTGTAAATGTAAAAAATGTTTGTTTGTAAATCTCTTGTTGCGGAGGAACTTACTTACACGCATTTGCTCACACCTAAATATGTGTAACAGGAATAATTTGAACCAGCACAGTGCACGTGCAGCTTGGTGTCACAGTGTGAAATCAGGATTAGTCTCTTTGGTCAGCAGGTAATGTGAAAGGAGTTCAGCTGCTGTTGCAAGATGACAGATGCTTATTAAAAAATAAAAAATAAATAAATAAAATAAAAGCATTATCTTGTTTATATCGCATTAAAATATAAAACAGCAATGTACTTGAACTAATTCAGTGATTTTACATTGACTATAATGACCAGGAGCTACTTGCCACAAGCAGCATGCACAGCACAGTTTGGCACCTACACAAACAAAGGAAACTGCTAATGACACTCATTTATATGATTATTGTATCCAGTAAAAAATCATCCGTAAACAAAAGTTTATTCTGGACTTTTACTGTAAGGAGAATCGAAGTCTTGGTTCGAAGATGATGAATCATTGGTGAACAAACCTTTGAGCTGGGATTCTCATCACGTAACACAAGTATCCCATAAAGGCAGTTGTTTAAATTATGACTGGAATTTTTGAGGCTACAAAAATGTTTATACTATACCTTAAAGGTCTAGTGTCTGGGATTTAGGGGATATATTGGCAAAAATGAAATGTAATATAATAAGAATGTGTTCGTGGGAGTATAATCACCTAAAAAACAAACTATATGCCACAAAATCCCTGTAAATCTTACACACTGGACCTTTGAATTATGTCACAGAGATATATCAAATACGTTTCAAACAAACTGAAAGAAATAAATGTGTAGAATTATTATCATCAGTTATTGTTATCACGGTTATTTTCTTTCAGTTCATGCCTGCATTGTCGTGTCTTCCTTCGTTTAATGTGTTTGTGCCAAGAAAATAAAATTTAAAAACAAAACAAAACTAAAAAAAATCCCTGTTTGCAAACAACACTGCTGCCATGCATTAGAGTCCATGTAAAATCAGTGAATTATGTTCAGAGCAGGCGACACCTTGTGGCCAAAGATGAAGAAAGCAGCTTGGAGTCGAGCAACCCTCCCATCCAAGACTGAAGAATAGCCTCCTGCACTTGTCTCAACTATACTTACCACCGCACCCTCCACAGAGTATAGCGTTAAACAAAAGCATTTCGGCAGTTAGATAATGCCCGCGGAAAGTAGCGTTTGTTGTTTTGAATTTGACCTCTGCGAGCTGAATATTGCCATGGCAATTATGGCAATATGGCCGCGTTGAGGATACCTGCCTTCGGGCCTGGACCACTCAGGATAGATGACACAGGGTTCAACGGAAATGCCTTGGAGGACAGTTAAATCAGTCAGCCATTATGGTTTAAAGTCTGTTACTATCTTATCTTATGCTTTATGACGTAAACTGGCTTTTATGGCTGGTGAAAATGCAGAATCAATTTTCTTATGCCAACCGCAGCTCCTTGACAGAATGATTAAAGATGCTATATCCAAATCTAAAGTTTTAGTCATAAATAGAACAACACATTTTTATCATTTTAGCTCCTTTCATACAAGGAATCCAGCTCAAACTGCTTTATCACAAAAAAACTGCATTAAACATCAGCTAAGATTTAAAACACGTCTAAAAAGACGAGAAAGATTGTTCAAAATACTGATGCTCAGTTATTTTTATTGAGAGCCTTTTATCGGCTGCAATGGATTTCTAACTTTTCATCTCATCTCTCAAATTAGCCACGTCAATCGTTACGACAGCCAACTGTGGAGGAAGAGTTTGTCAGTTATTCTGTGTGAACATACTAGAAGGGCCAGGAGGTCCAGGAGGGCCAGGGGGGCCGGGGGGTCCAGTGGTACCAGGTCTACCTTCGGAGCCATAGCCTGGTATGCCTGGGCTTCCTTTCTCTCCCTTTGGGCCTGGGGTCCCAGGAAAACCGGGAGATGCAGGACGACCTGCATATGAGGACAGAGGACACACGACTGGTTAATTAATTAAATTCATATTTCAATGTTAACCCTGTAAAACCTGGACCAACATCACTTTTCTTGTGTTGCTCTGTGGTGCCTTTTGACAAGCATTTAAAGCTCTGATCCCTGAGCAAACTGGTTTATTTATTTCAAAAACATGGGCAAAAAGGCAGAAGACTTAGTAAGAAATGTTCCACAAACTGCAAGAAGTTAGTAGATTTAAATTATTATTATTTTTTTTAAAAAGGACAAAAAATTAGGGAATATCATTTTAATTCTAACGATATTTATAATTGCCATAATTACAAACTTTAAATTGTGTTACAGGAAATTATTATAATTCTTTAGCACTTTTTTTTAGGTCATTTCCTTCTTTATTTGGTTCTTTTTTAAACTTTCTTTTTATTTCCTTATTTTGCTTATTTTCAGGTAATTTTCTTGTAAATTTTTAAAATTAAGTTCTTGTTCTTGTTAATTTTTGGGTTACATCTTTTTAAAAGTATTTTATTTTATTTTATTTTTTTCCCAAAATATAAAAACACCACAACTTGATAGTACAAAAACACTTATTAGATTACCAATTACTCAAAAATAAATTAACAGACAATAAAATAAATGTGTATGCAAAAATTCACATAAAAATGTAACTAATAAAATGGAGCACAATACAAAAAAGAGGAAAAACTAAATGAACGAGAGAAACGATAGTATTAAATATAACAATGTGGTATAGTATAACACCGGTGAGGTGTAAATAGGGAGATGGAAGATTATGCGGGCCGTTTTTTCAATCAGGCGGGATGGGAGATTCTCCATGTAGTTAATAAAAGGTTGCCATATTTTATATAGAAAATGTATCCGATTCCTTAATGAGTAAGTTATCTTCTGGGTTAAATCTTTTTAAGCTGCTCTTTGCCTTCTTCCCCTGTTTTTGAAAGAAATTAAGCCAATTTAATCAGGTTTTTAAAGGGTTAAAATTAACCCATTGCATCTCTTAGGAGTGATACATACTGTATTATGTTGCATGTTTGTCATTGTATATTACCTGGACCAAATCCACCAATTCCTGGTTGCCCTGGTGGGCCTTGTAATCCTGGAGGTCCTGGGTCACCGGGGGTACCGGGCACGCCATTGAAACCTGGGTCACCTGATGGTCCTACAGCAAATCAGAGAAGAGACGATCAACACAGGAAACTTGCACATATACAACTATAACTCATGCTCACCTGTGACTGATCTTTTGAATTATTAGTTTGGATTTTTCTGTTACCTTGAACTAAAGTGCTCAGACCATCAACGTAAGCAGGTGGTCCTGGTAGTCCGGGTTCTCCCTGGTCTCCCTATTAGAAACACACCATCAGTTCAAGTGAAGACACAAATTTAAATGATTCCTTTAAACACTATTACAACACATAAATATTAAATTCAGTGATTACTATTTAACAGCATCCTTTTTAACGCTGAATAATGGGAATATCTTATTTGACAGTCAAAAATATATGTAAAATTAAAGTTTCTTCATCATTTTAAACCAGCCTTGGTTAAACTCAATAGAGAAGCACGCCATCTGCTGGTTAAAGGAGTGTACTGCAACAAAACACATAATACCCATAGACTCTGTGTGTGTGTGTGTGTGTGTGTGTGTGTGTGTGTGTGTGTGTGTGTATAAACACATCCATACATACATATACATATACATATATATATATATATATATATATATATATATATATATATACAGTTTGACTCTGAGCAGGAATTGCGTACATAACTGTGTGTTCACACAGTGATAAAAAAAATAAATATATAAAACAGCCAGACTAAAAGAACAATAACTTAAATAGAGGAGCTTCTCATGGCTGGAAAAAATGTAAGTAATACCAGGTTGTCACAAAACAGCTCCCTCCAAAAACAACCCCCCCCCCAGACCCCCCGTGTATGGCTTTTGATTCTTGTTAATTACTCTATTATTTTTCTGTAATTATTGACTGCTAAGTTACTATTTGTTGATTTACTTTTGAGAAAGGGGCTGTTAAAATTAGATCTTCTTCTCCCTGCCCCTTTTCAATCATGAATGTAATGTAGCAAATAACTTGTAGTTTGAAAGTGAAAACTAAAGTGCATGCAAACACAGTCATTTTACCTTGGGTCCTATGTATCCTGGTTGCCCGGGATAACCTGGCGTACCTCTGAATCCCTGTGTCAGAAAAAAACAGTAGTTTTAATATATTGTGCAGATGATGGGGTACTTAAGTACAGTCTCAAGGTACTTCTACATTGTTGAACATATGTATTGCAGTTTTTTTCTTTAACTTTATTCTTCTTTGTAGAAATATTGTAATTTTACTTTTACTGTATGCATTGCATTGCCATACAGTAAAAAGTAAGTAAAAGTAAGTAAGTGCTAGATAATACAATTCATCCTGTAATATTTGTGTTTCAATCCTTTCTAACACTGTAAAGTAGGAAACTACTGATAATTTGTCAATACATCAATGCATCCATGAATTGGTATATTTTACATTGTAATATTGCTACCAGCATCTGAAAATGTACTGTGCCACTGCAGGATGATTATTTGTAGTTAATTTAACCCAGAATTAAATTGGTTTAACATGTGAATTAACTGATCCTGTGGTTTAGTATTGTTGGAAACCTGCAGTTGAATATGCTTGTGCATTTATAAAACTGTAGATCAGAACTATAGATATACTGTGATATATTCATAATTTTAATTTTCAGTTCTTTCATATTTCAAGGAAACGGTTTTACAAAAGCACACCTGTTGTCCTGGAGCTCCAGGAGGCCCGTTAAAACCAGGGGGACCCTGTTTTGTGAAGTCAGAGATGACATCCACCACGGAGGAAGAGGGAAAGGAAAGGTGAGACCACAGAGGAAGACAAACAGCACATGTCACCACTGAAGAAGAGCATGGTAAGAGATATCCAGTATGCTTAAGATAAGGGAGGATTTATACAATGAAAGGGCATGATTCTACTTTTTTTGTGCTTCTATAATTCATAGAGCAGTGCAATACAGTCAGCTGTTAGCTCTTACTCTTGCCCCAGGGTATCCAGGAATGCCTTTCTCTCCAAATTCACCACGATATCCGAAAGGTCCCTAAAATCACATAAAAAGACTGTAAAAACGTCTCTCATTGAGCTCTTAGCTGTTTCAACAAAGTTTCTGATTCTTTCTTTTTTTTTGCATCTCACTTTATACACCAACTGTATTTGTTATTTAAAAAAATATATATTTCTGGGAAAAAGAGAGAAAAAAAACAAAACTCACAGGTCTGCCAGGACTGCCAGTGTATCCTCTGATTCCCTTTGGACCAGGTTCACCCTTTGAGAAACACAGAAAGATACCAAAGGTGAACATGAGAGTGGCATGATTTTGCAATAAATGAACTACGAGAACATTCTTTGCATTCACACTTACCTTTATCAGCTTGTGCAAACATTAAAATCTAACTCAAAAGAAAGACAAAAACAACTAAAAGCTGCCCTGCTGATACAAGAATTAATTCTTTCAAAGTGGCCTCCAGGGTGATGGGAATAACATTTGGATCAAATGGACGTGCCGCGGTTCCCAGCCCAGCTGCAGCGCTCATCAGGCCCCTGAGAGGATGCACTGTGTTGGGCTTGGGCTGCTGAGGAATCCAGGATGGATGATTCAGATTATTTCCGTCTCGATAATTTGCAACAAGGGGATAGAGTGCTACCTTTAATGTTCACAGTGGGCTTTTCCACTCTGATAACTCAAACTGTACTAAACTGAATTGTAGCGGCCTCCGTAACCTGTGATCTTGATGTGTACTTTACGTAAATTCCTCTGTTCCTGGCAGCCACTGGATTTTTTCAGCGTGTACAGGGAGTCGACTTTGATCACCGCTGTGGACATTTGATTCCCTTAATGTCTCTGTCAAAGTGACATCATCATCGTGCGATACTGAAGATGTAGCTGTGAATATTTTGGAGACTCTCCTGTGTTGGTGCTTTAAAGGAAGCTTTGATGTTCATTAATTAAGTGCTAAAAAAACAATGACAACAAAAGGATATAAAGGTTGTCAGTCAATAACTAACAATTAAATCTTGGATGTTGGATTGTCCTTAAATGCAACAACTGAAGACAGACCCTACAAAAGATTGATAATAACAAAATGCAATTATTCAAAAAAAAAAAAAAGAGGTTGTGAAATGCTGGAAATGAAAGCAATACTTCACCCTCCAAATTTTTATTTGTATATCTATTACTCTACCCATGTCACACAACGTTTGCATGTCTCCACTGTAAATGGAAAATAGAAAAATGCAAAAACTGAGAGAATTCTTGATGAAATTGAAGTCACAGGGGTCCACATTTTACACGTTTAACAACAGCCAAACTTTATCAAAAAACTGCAAAACCTGTGCAGTATAATCCAAGTTTCATTATCCAGTAATATGTTCATTACTTCCCAAACATACAGGCAGGCCTTTATGATGGGAACTAAAAGTTAAACTTATCCATGCTCTTATTATGTTATTGTGTGACTTAGTTGAATCTGAACTAACCCTTTAAAATGCCAAAGTCACAAAATAACACAAACTAACTAATGGATTGAGGCAGCTCCTGTGTTCAGTGAGGTAAAATTACTGTTTTTGTTAACGGAGTTTGGCTTTGAAGAGAGAGCAGATAAATTTCACTTTCAGTTCAGTTTTCATTAGTACATTTACAGCGTAAATGTGTGTGTTTGGGAAGTACAGAGCATACCGCTGGATAAATGAGACTTGGATTATACTGCACAAAGTTGTGTGACAGTGTGTTTTGATATAGTTTTGCTGTTGTTTAACGTGGACTCCTATGACTTCAATTCATTAAGAGTTGTCTTTGTTTTAGTGTTTCTTTGTTCACTGGAGAGGCATTAAAGAAAGTTTTCTTCAAGAATTCAGTGTAACACAAGGTGAGCAACAGATGAACACTGTCATTTTGTGGGGAAGTGGTCCTTTAATTTTCACACTGTGGAGAAATGAAATGGCACTAATGGCTTATTGTAGGAGTTATAAATATTGTTTTCCAAACTTATTTAGAAATTGACACAGGGTTTTTTTTTAAATGACAGAGAGACTTTTGGTAAAGGTAGAGGTAGAGATTTGGTAGGAGGTTGAAGGAAACATGGCTGTATTTGTCCATCTTTGACACAATGCAGCTCATCCTGCTCGCCATTTCAAAAGAGGTGTGTTTTCCAACAAACCTGCATTCCTTTGTCTCCTTTGGGAAAACCCACAAACTCCACAACGCCATTGATCATTGGCTGGCCGGGGTCACCGGGCAAGCCCACGTCGCCCTGGATGCCGTAACCAAGGAAGAAAGAGCTGTTTACACTGATCACTGTGGCGACGGGGAGACGGCGGAGCAAGGGGGGGGGGAGGTAGTGGCAAAGTTTTGGGTCATTTGGGGAGAGATGGGGGACTGTTGAGTGGAGGACGTTCTCTGTTTGACTGTAGATGAAGCCATTCAGGGGACAGCTGTGAGTGAGTGAGTGGAGGAGTGAGGAAATGTTGGGGTGATGATGAGAGGCTGGTTTTAAGTTTATTTAGACTTTTAACAGTGTCAAAGAGTCTCTGGAGGCAGTCAGGATCAGTTGGGTCACAGCTCAAAAGTAGCCAAATGTCTTTATTTTTGGATTATTTCTATTTTATTTTCATGCATTTCCGCTACTCAAAGCTTTTATTTTGGTATTAAGAGGGAAATGTAACTATTTGCATAAAGACTAGTTTGACTGTCTGACAAGACAAATAATTTTTAAAACAAACTCAAATAACTTGGTTTTTCCAAAGTGTTTAACCACATCCTGTGGCTTAAATTCTGTGCACTGACAGCTGAGGGTCCTGCAACATGGTTGAAAGCTACAAAAACACCAAATTAACAGCTTTTGCTTTGTCATATTGCTAATTTCTAGGTCAAGCATGCACCTTTAATTTCAATAGTTTACATTTTGAATACCAGCTATGTTAACTACCATAATAGCTTCCTTCAAGCTCCCCTTTGCCTAACTAAATTAGCTTCAATAGTGTAAAGCAATAGGTAGGTTAAACCACATTTCATCCAAATGTTCCAAATATTTCTTTTAAACATTTTCTTCCATAGCTTGAAAATATTTTTACACATTATTTTGCAACCTCATCTACATAATCTGTAAAATTATTATTATTATTAGCACCCAAAATTTGTGTTTGTTCTAGATGTAATCCATATGAATTTATCTCATACTCTCCATCACACATCATTGAAAATAAAGAATTTAATTTAAAATTTGAGAATTTTTCTGCCTCCAGAGCAGCTCAGCATGTATGACAAAGTATGTGCGTGTGTGTGTGTGTACAAGTTGAACCAGCCTCTCCTCCACCTCCCCCTCTGTCTCCTCCTCCTTTGATTCCTCACTTGTTCACCTCTCCACAGCTGAGAAGTGTGCTGCAATCACTGCTCCTCTTCCTTTCATTTCTAACATCAGCCTGCTGCCTGCTGTGTTTTTGACCATCGTGTTACAACTTTTATGAATGAAAGCCCACCGCATCTGTGTGTGTGTGTGTGTGTGTGAGTGTGTTGTGGAAGTGCTATAACCTCTGTTCCTAGCCTTCCCTTGCTGTGTTACCTTATCTCCTTTGTAGATAGTGAGAGTTTGTTCGCTTCTTAGCGACCCGTCGCCGGGAGTACCACTGGGTCCGGGAAGACCCACGTCGCCCTGGAGTCCGAAATACACACAACACACTGTTAGCCAATCATTAGGGTCAGGGGGGGAGCGAAGAAGAGACGAGAAGGTAATGATGAGTGATGAGAGGAAAGGAAGTAGATGAGAAATATAAGAAAAAGTGAAGCAGGGAAGATGGGAATGACAAAAGAGCATCAAGAAAACATGTAAGAGGGGAAAAAGAACAAAACAAGCAAAGAGCAGACAGAGCTAAATAATCAGAGTGTTTGGCCAAAAGTATGTAGACACATAAACATAATGCTAAAAACTGAAACTTGGGAAACTACTGCATGTGTGGGAAAAAACAGTGGTGTAAAGCTTTTTGATTAAATAATCTGGAGGTGTGGAGTTGGAAAAATAAGTGAAATCTCTGTAGCTCACACCTCATCTTCGCTTGAGGCTGCATTGCAACACTATTAACTGAACACACCTTAACTGCCAAGTTACACTGTCGGTAATGTACGTGCCATGCTTTTACAAGAAATAAAAATGTGTGGAATATAAAAAATACAACATTTCTGGTGCTGCTGCATCTATTTTGACCCTATTTTTCTGTATTTTTTACATGTATTTTCACTATTCTGTATTCATTTTATGTCTGTTGCCATATTTTTAATTGTGAAGCACATTGTGACATGTGCTAATGAAAAGTGCTACATGAATAAACACACTCACTTACATCACTTAATAATAATAATCTAAAATATCCCTGTGTGTTGTAGGATTTCACAGACTAAAGGGACACAAAAAGCACACCTGTCCACATACTTTTGGCCATAGAGCCTGCAGACATAGGTTTTAGCTTTGTTCTCTTAAAAAGATAGACAGACGGATAGAATAAACTTTCACACTCAAGAGAAGGAGTGATACAGGAGAAAGATAGAAGAAAAAGAGACGAAAAGTAAATGAATGCAAAGTGGAAAACGTAAGGATAGATAAACAGTGAAAGGAGTGAGGAAGAAAGAAAGGAAGACCATAACAAGAGAGGAAGAGAAGAAGAAGAAGAAGAGAGAGAGCTCTGGGATACTTTATCCTGAGTTACTTGCTGATCAGTTTTTAGAAATTATAGGAGCCCCCATTTTCCCCAATGGCTAAAACCTAAAACACCATCCTACAAAAACGACTCTGAACAGGCTCAACAGTAAATCCAGCTGTTTCCACATTCAGTTCAACCTCGAATCCTTCTGAGTTCAGTGTTTCGAGGGTTTTGGGTTGAGCATAACATGCATGCAGTGTGTGAGGAAGATGACTTGTTAGTAACTCTGTGTGATTGTTTGAAGATGAGATGGGTGGGTGGATGGAGGTTGAGTCAAAGAGCAGGCAAATGAACTACAAATCCCAGGGTTCACCATAACCCAAACATGATTAAAGGGGGGATAAAGTGCAACATGGGAAGTAGGAGCAAGTGATTCCAGCACCCAGTTACAGTCCACAGATCGTCCTACACAGTGACAGCTCAGAAATCTCAACCTTGAAGTTTTATTATTAATTATTGATTAATGTTGTGCATTCAAGCAGAATTTTAATAATCAAAGCCACCAGATGCAGCACAGTTAGTTGGATGGAATTTACTTTTACATTTGATCTTTTTTTTTTATTTTGGAGATTAACTTCATGTAAAATCTCTGAGCTCTCATTTAACAGTGATGGAAATAAGTGTGTAATGCCACTGATCAACTCACAAACTATATTCATGCAGTAAATTTTGGGACTTGATTATGATTCAGAATTTAAGATCTGATGTAAAACACATCTCGGCGAGTTTGCGGCTTGTCTCAGTGGCAGCACAAATCATTTGAAAGAACAAACCAGACTGAATCAAGTAGAGGTTCATGTGATCTTTTTATCATTCAGGAAACGGATGCAACAAACAGTTCAGTAGTCGGTCTGAGGATGGAGAGAGGAGGGATGCAGGGACGGGTGGGGTTAAAGGAGAGAAGGGTAGATGGAGGGTAGATTAATGAGTGTTGGATGGAGGAAGTGCAGGTTGCCAAGCCACCACCAGTCAGATAACATGCACGGGATTATGTCCAACCAATTCATCACACAAACACACATACATGCATTCACACCTAAACGCCTAGGACCCAGCTAGAGCACTCTAAAATGGCTGTTTTGATGTCTGCAGTTGATGTTTAGCGGAGAGAAAGTGTAGAAACCACAATGTTTTACTCCAAAAGCAAGACTAACTTAATGAGATGCCTTTTCATCGTTTGGTCAGAGTAATAAAATGTTCCTCAGGCAACTCTTAGGCCAAGGACGCCTTTATTTGGCCAGGCATATTGGTTTCAAATGACAGCTGCACAGTGTCAATACATGTTTTATATATTTTCTGTATAAAGAACCAGTTGTAATAGATCTGTTTATATTATTTCCGTTCCAATGAAGAACCCATGAGTTTGAAAGTGATTGATGTTTTAACCCTTGGCTCGATTTCTTTTAAAAACATGGGAAGAAGGCAACAAAATAAGAAATTACCCCAAAATTTGCATGAAAATAAGTAAAACATACAAAAAATTACCTGCAAATTTGTATCATCAGACTTATTTTCCCTGTTTTTCCTTATCTGCTGGACTGAGGGCTGTCGTATGTTGTAAAGCTCTCGAAGGATAATTGTGATCTGTCACATTGGACTTTATTAAAAAAATTGAATTTAACTGAATTTCAGCCAAGATGATGAATAATTTCAATGCCCTAAATGTAGAAGTCTTCCTTTAGAGGTGCATTTTTAAAAAGTCTAGTGTTGTGGTTTTTACACTTGTGCTCTGCTTTATGAATCCATCTATCACCTGAGATGACATCATGGAAATAAAGTATCCTTGATCTCATTCACAGGTGATTTGACATAAAAACAGCTTGTGTCATGTATGTCACTGTGTGTGCTCTCTCGTGCTCTCATGATTTTAAAGTGTGTGGAGCTGAACTGGGATTTATTCTCTGTTCATTGTGTAAGTGATGGAAAAACTGAAACTAAACAAGAGACCGAAAGAATGAGTGCACTATAGAATTGAAAAAGATGTGCAGATGTTACTTTTCAATTGGCTGCACTCACTCAACAGGCCTTTACCTGTGTGTGTGTTTGCGTGTGTGTGTGTGAATCAATCTCCACAGACAAATGTGTTTACATGTATGTGCTCTTTAAGTGACAAAGCATACCTTGTCTCCTTTCTCTCCTTCATATCCGTCACTACGGCTCCCCTAAAAACAACAAGGGTTAACAAAGGCACTTGGTAGAACAAGAATAAAAACCTGTTAAGGTTAAACTGCCTTATTATAGAATAAAATACATCACTGGACTTTTTTGTCTCACTTACCATTGGCCCTGGGGGGCCAGGAGGACCAGGAGGGCCCTGAAGACAGAAAGATAAAGTCAATTACAAAATCAGAAATAATATGGATAGAGAGATTAGTGTCTGTAATGATGGATAAAATATCATAAATCATCCAAAAATCATCAAATCCGCACTTGTGGCAATTATAAATTAAATTTCTTTTATTTGACTTATTACATTTATTGCTATTTCATCATTCCTAAACATTTTTAGCTAGCAATACATATGCACAAAATTAATAAAATACTTATGATGAGATTATAACCAAACAATTATGACTAAAAATCACTTATTGTGTTATACATTTAACTGGTTTTATGGTGATTTTAATTCCTTTGCTATATGACATTTCCTCACTCTTTGGATGTGTAATCCTGCTGCTTTTACATTATGATATGTCACAAGCCATCATCAGATTGGGGCTGGGCAGTTTATCAATATTATATCGATATTGTGATATGAGACTTGATATTGTCTTAGATTTTACGAAAATATCATTAGCATCGTCTTTTTCTAGTTTTGAAGGATGCAATACAGTAAAGTGATGTATTTTTCTTGCTGCTCTTTTGTTTCCCTTTACCCACTTAGTCAATATATCTACGTTATTGATGATTATTTATCAAAAATCTTATTGTGTTAATATTTTGCCAAAGCACTAACACTAACACAATCCTGCAACATTGTTGCAATATCGATATTAAACTAGTGGGTGTATTTGATTTTTTCCATATCTTACAGCCCTAAATCAGATGTAACTATCAAAAAAAAATATGTAAATCAATATGATATCAAGTGCAGGAAGTGGCTTGAGGAAGAGAAACAGATCAATCGGTTTACATACGGGGTATCCTTCAGGCCCTATTAGACCAGGATAACCAAATGGACCATCAGGACCTCTGATCCCCTGCAGAATAAAAAACATAACCAGGTCAGAACGCTGCTTTTAAATAGGTACAACAGTTACAGTACAGTGCATTTACTCAGATATGTTATTTTATATTAACAGGGTTCCCACATTTTCAAAACAAAAAATTTTTTCGATGAATTTTCAAGGACTCATAATCAAATTTCGATGACCGTTCACAATATATAAAACTGACATTGCTCCATCTAAAAAAAAAAAATTAAGGTAGCAGTAGGGCATAGCATATGTTTGGAAACTCTACATGTTAATCACAGTGTCACAACAGCATCAAGGTTTTTTTTTTTTTTTACTATTTCCATGACTTCTACAGGCCTAGAAAACAATACTGTGAAATTGTGAGTTTTCCATGTTTTTCATGACCATGGGATCCCTGTATTAAAGATAATTTATCTGTTGTTGTTGTATGGTGTGCAGAAAAAGTAAGAATCTTACAGGTGCACCGTTTGGTCCTGGTGGACCTGGTATACTCTAAACAGAAGAAAGAGAAAAAGAAAAACAGTCATTGATTTACCAAATACAGACAAGCATGCAGACTGGTTGATAGCATATCTTTATCCCGTTTGGAAATATCTGTACACAGATTAGATTTATGCAAAGTTGAATGACTACTGTGTTATCTAGATTCAATTCCACTGTGCTGCTACTGTAGCAACACCTAGTGGCCAAAGCAATCTTTGCAGGTTGGCTTTCACCTGATATGTGCACGCACACTATCAATATATCAATATGGTTGAAAGGTGCACATTGAGTTTCTATGAAACAAAACAAACGAGACGTTGGTGGAATTTGGCTAGCTTTTGATGTGCATTTGGTCTGGGATTCAAGGATTTCTAGACCTTAACACATTTTAAATAATAAGCACATTACCACATTAGATAGAGATATAGATCTAAATATATAGATATACCATTCCACCAAACTTCACTTAATATTAGATTAAATAACCTTCTTTGAAGAAGATAACAAAATAATAAAATTCTTAATAACAGATATACCCAGTTTCAAAAGTGAAGAATGTAATACTGAACAAAAAGTAATAAAGCCAATTCAAAGCCATGAATTCATTGGCCTGTTTTTGCAAGGGACAAAATTAGGTATCCAATATGGCCACAAAAACGAGCACAAACTCAAAACGTTTAATGTTTAATAACATTTGCAATGATGTAGACGGTGACATGGGTGGTTAAGATTGCCATCACACAATCTCTGCCGACATAAAAAAGTGGAAACTGAGTTAAAACTTGCTAAATTCATACAAGACTTGAAACACAAAACAAACGATATAAAGTTCTTTCGTGAGCAGAAAGAACAAAGAAGAGGAAAATACAATCCTCACCGTGAAGCCATCATCTGAGATGTATTGAGGTTCTCCTTTCTGACCTTTTGGCCCGTAAGGCCCCTGTTGAAGGAAAGGACGACATCAGCATTACTCTGTTGTTTATAGTGACAAACTCTTATATCCTCTAAAAAATGACATTTTAAATGGAAAGACTAATAAAAAGAGAAGTTGAGGAAGTTTGTCCTCACAGCAAATCCTGAGGGTCCGGGTGCTCCTGTGCCGTAGCCTGGCGCTCCAGGTTCTCCCCTGGTCCCGTTACAACCATCCAATCCTGGTGGCCCTCTGCTACCGTCAGCACCAGGGTGACCCTAAATTAAACATATTGTTGTAAAATACAACAACAGACACTAAAATCAGCTTAAAAAATAAAATAATTTTTTTTTGTCAGAAAAAGAGATTAAAATAAATGGATGTAAAATCCTGGAAGAGTGAAATAAAACCTGTAGTTACACAAAACTACCAACAAGAAGATCACAGTGCTTTTAGACACAATTTCTTTACCCTGTGATGATACTATTGTATATTTATTGATGCATGTGTATAGACAATTGCACATTTTCTTTTTAAATATGGTATATCTTAAGTTCCTATTTACTAGAGTGTATTTTTATTCTGGCTTGTCAAATTACTACTTTATATTTATATTGTGATTTCATTTCGTTATCCTCTTTTTGTGTGTACAGGGAACAACATTTGCATTTAACTTTGCAATCTTACATTGTATTATGATAATAAAACTGTATCTTAAACCCATTTTACGACTGTTTGATGCTTCTTGTAATGATATTGGACCCAAAATTCCATCACTACTTTTACATTACATATAAAGTGGTTAGGGGTCTTCTTTCTGCTAAAAACAAAATCAACAGATGTGTTTACTCTAAATGGCCCCAAACGATCCTGTCTATTGAATTTAATCACATAAGTAAATAATATCTGCCCACTGAATGTAACTTTAAAATGCTTTAGAATTATATGACAATAACTACTGGATGATCAAGGATAAGTGCATGGATGCATATTGTGCGTGCTTGTGTGTTTTCGGTTTACTTACAGGTACTCCGTTAGTTCCTTGGAACCCTGGCACTCCCATCGGCCCCTGTGTAAGTAAATAATCCATTGTGTTAATCTATAATAATCTGGAATTACAACACCTGGTAGTGAAAAGACATGTAACTGCTTCATTGTTTCAAGTTATATAATCACTATATTTGATAAGAAGCAATAAAAGACAGGTTATTTATTTACTGTACAATATTTTGTTGTAAAAACAATATTAAACAACGTTAAGATCTATAAAACCTGCCTTGTCGCCTTTGGGGCCAGATGGTCCTTTCAGTCCGAGGTGGCCCTTCTCTCCTTTAGGCCCTGAAGGCCCCAGACCCCCACGTGGCCCCTCTGGTCCGCTCTGACCAACCTCACCGAGAGGCCCTGGACGACCCTGACAAAAGACAGAAGACAGAAGACCCGGTCACTTCTCAAGCCTAATAATAGAGGCAGAGAATTATATTAAAAGTAAAAAAAAACTACAAGAACTACAACAAAAAACACCTAGATAGCAAAACTCTTCTCTGATGCAATATTCACAGACAATAAATCTACTCAAAATTCATCCAAATTCCTAATTTTAAACAAACTTTCTGTAGTTATTGGGTCCACTGTTTGGGGTAATTTTACAGTTTATCATACCTCCTGTACTGTTATTGTTATGCATTGAAAATCACATGAAATATCTATAAAAGATGTCATTTATTCAGGGGCCATCAGTTTACTCAATAATAGAAAATGGGTTCCTGAAGAAAAAGTTTGGGAGCCACTGCCCTAGAAAGCAAATTTGTAGCTTTTATCATGTCTTTGATAAGTTTCTACGTACGTTTTAAAGTGATTTAAAGCCTCTAAGTGTTGAGGATGTGATAAGTTAGTGACCTGCATATGACACTTGTAAGCCTTTTGTTTGTCCCGTTATCATCTTCATCTGATGTCTGAGTAAACACAGTGTCTTAACGTCTTTCCCTCCTTTTATTAACATCGTCAATTACACACCATAATCCACCTGATGGGGGATTTTGTCAAGAAACGCTTGCAAAACAAATTGCCAGGGACACCATTTTGTCTTTGTGTTGTGGATTTGATGGGTGTGTTTACATAAGATGGGACAGGTAAGGGCAGAAAACACAGCAGGGTGTTTTTTGGGATGTTAATACTTGAGAGTGCCTGAGTCTGAGAAGGATGGTGAAGTGCTTTATGTAGGCATGCAGTGGCATGTAGCATTAGATGTTGGTTTGGAGGAAAATTTGCTGCTGTGGATTAATATTTGGTTTGAAAATCATTCGGAAAATGCAGTTTTTAATATAACCCATGGTGGCTTTTTACATCTTTATCAATATTTAGGGAAATATAGTGAAATGTAAAGCCTTTATCGTGATGTGAATGTGCAAAAGGTGACAAGCTGCACTACCATTTTCAACCACATGATGACAGTAGAAAAACAAAAAAACAACATTAACAGGTGGATGAATGAACAGGCCAAAGGAATCCCTCTCTCCAGCGGCAGAGTTTGTTAAGACACACATTCACACCACAGCTTTGACTACTCACAACCTGCTATTAGCTCATATTTTAAGCAGTATAACAGGGTAGAGAGAAAGGAGACAGATGGAGGGAGGAGAGGGAGGAGAGTGGGACAGATGTCTGGGTTCAGGTCAAAGGAAAGTCAGTGGATTTGAACGGAAAAGTGACTGACACACATTGAATTTTAACATTTTTTTTAGATTCAAGGTCTTATTATTCAATACTATAACATGCAAACAGGGAATTTACTTTTACATCAGCCTAAATCATGACAAAAAACTGAAACATAAGCAATTTTGTTTCATTACCTCACTGAGAGGAAATGTACTCATAAATTCATTCATAAAGATGTCACACAATTATGTTAACTAGGGATGTAAACCAGTGCTGCAGATGTACAACATTTCTGAGAAATTTATAGAAACATTTATAGAGCTGAGATGCATGTAAAAACCTGTGCACCCGTGAGTGCATATTCCTTAACTTTGCCCTTAACCTCATTTAGCTGCGCACTTAAATCACAATTAGAGTAAAAAGGATTTACACACACAGTAGACTATAGTCCGTAACACACATATACCTGTCAATGAACATGCACAGAGGTTGCACTCCCTTCATTACACACACCCCTGTATTACTTACACACACACACACACACACACACACACACACACACACACACATGATTCAAAAGGGAAGGTAATTCTCAAATTCACACCTGGTCCTAATCATATATAACTGCTGTGCCTGCAGACACAGTACTCAGAATAACAAATCTAACATTGGGGGACATCACGGTGAAGGTCAAATACCTGTTATAAACATCTTTAACATCATCATCATTTGTTTTAACTTGCCTGCAGGGTAAAGTACCAGGCGTGTGGAGTTTATAGCATCCGGACCATTTCGATAAAGCCTGACAATAACACAAAAGTATAAATACCTTCTTGTGACTGTCTAAACTTTATTTTTGTATTTTGCAAAGCATGGGTCATTTATGAGGCCTGGAATCAGGCAACCAGGTCATTAGTTATAGTTAAGTTACCCCTTTAATTAAAAAAAGTACTCATTATATGTACTGTAAAAAAGCATATGTTTAATAAGTCCACTTTTGGAAGAAGAGGACACAATAAAATGAGTCACAGCACAGCTGCCTACATTATGACTGGGTTAGCTCTAAGCAATGTGCAGGAATGTTAGCTTTTTAGCACACACTAGTGACTTTGTTGCTCTCCATAAAATAGAAATGGAACAAATTGTTCAACATTTTGGTAAATGCACATATTCACCTTCTTGCAGAGAGTAAAATGTAAAGTATAAATTATTATTATTTTTTTTAAATGAGGACTCAGTTTGAGAAAGTAATAAATAACATTTTAGATCAGTTGTAATGTAGAACGTAAAGCTCTCTAGGATAAACTAGTAGCCAAATTTTGAATGAATTATTAAACTAGACATGCCAAAAAACATCTATATATCATATGTGACACCAGTTACAAGACTGCAGTGACGTCACTGAGACATAGTTCCTGTTGGTTTTCTGCACGCTGCTTTTATCAGAACTCTATATGATAATAAGAGCGAACTCTATGATTCAGAGGTTGTCTACATGGAGGTGGCTGAGCTGCAGCTCCTGGTGCTAATAGTGCAAATGATGACACGGTGATGACAGAGCTAACTGTGTTAACCTGGGGTAAACTGGGAGGTGGCATTAGCTTACCCCACAGTATCTTTACAAAGTACATAATGGTTTGCTGCTATATTAATGCTCTTACTATCATATAAAGCTCCTTTACAGTGACAATGACTCTGGATAAGCCCTGACCATACTGCGTGTTTGAGGCTGCAGCTCTGCTTCCAGCCCACGTGGCCTCAGGGGAAGGCATGTAACAGTAATGACAGGGCTGTGCCAGGTAAAGGCAGCCTGCCGGAGCTGTCTGACTCGCAGCTCACACTCACACCTGGTTTCACCTACAGAAAATATGCAAAGGTCTAACAGGGAGCCACTTTCTCTCACGCCTCGCCTTCCGTCCATCCTCCATCACTCTTTCTTGTCAATCTCATCATCTTTAGTTTGCAACTTTCATCTTGTGTCTTTGCTGGAACTGTCATCTGTCATCCTGTCATTCTGCCCACTTCCTTCTATCGGACTCTAGCCTGTCTGCGGCCCAGCTGCAAGCACAATTAAAGTGCTAACCGGCTCCTTTAACCTGCTCCTGTCTGTCTGAAAAAGACATCTTTACAACAAAGGGTTTTGGGGTCATGTTGTGAAAAGAGTCCAACGTCCTTCTAGTATGTTTTTCAGGTCAAAGGGGGCAATTTTAAAGACTGTCTGGTGTTATGTAAGGGTGAAAGGTGAAGTGTGAGTTAAGGTGAAAAGATGGTTTAGTCTCAGCACCCAGTGTGCACTAAATACTGCTTTTGTTCCTCTTACAAGGTTGCAATCATAACCATGCATGCATGGATATAGAGGCAGAAAAGCTAGTAAATGTAAAAAACGGCTACTAAAATCTAATCTTCAGAGAATCTCTTTCATGGTCGACTGGAAGTGAGTGTCTTTGGGAGTTTGAAGGAGGAAGTGAGGTGAGTTTCTAAAAGTTTAAACCATCTCTGTTTATTCCCTAACATGGCAAGGAATTAAAAAATGCAGTCTGCAGAGAAAGAAGATCACAAAGTGTAGAGTAGAGATTAAAAGGAGGGGATGAAAGGGAACAAAAAAGGAAACCAATAAAGACAAAAAAAGAGAGCCGTTAAATCACATCAGATGATTCAGATCAGCATGAGGCTGCTCTCAAAATGCCCACCAGGGGGCAGTATTCTACATCACACAGATAACCAACCTTCAGTAACCTCTGAATGTGAAAACGTGTATGTCATGCATGTGTTGACTGATTTATAAGGAAGTCACCAGAGCAGCATTTTACATAATGAGGTGGAAATACTTTTTACTGCCTTCTCACCTTGTGCTTTTTGATGGTTTAGATTAAAATAGTTTCCACGTGCTAAATCTTAAATACATGTTTATGTGAAATCCTTCAAAAAGCATCACTTCTTTATATCAAGCATCTTTTAATCTAATACTTAAAGCTTAGACAGACATATTATCATCCTGTTGAGTTTCTTAAATGTTAAGTGTAAATAAACTGTTGCATTGCACAAAATTAGCATCAGTTTGGAGTAGCATTTCTGGCCAGCTAATGAATGCAAAACCAATATTCCTCTCTTTTTATCTCCAGTTTGGTCATCACAGACTCTGTATTATTTGGTTCTAAAAGTGTGTTACAGTAGTGCCAGGCGAAACATATTTTTCATGCTATTACACAAAAAGTAAGAGCAAAGATGTGAATAAATGCAAATTTGTGCTTGGTGACGCAAAAAGAAATTTTTATGCAGTCATTAAAGTTGAAATGTTTCAACTTGAGCGAAAATTTTGCATGATGCCAATCAGTGTTCGGATTTTCCTGGCGTCACTGAGAATCAGTAACGGAGGACAGATTACCTGTCGCCATAGAAGGGCAAGATCAACCACTAAACCTCTACTGTATGGAGAGAAAAGAAAAGGAGGGCTTGGAGAAAAGTGAACAAAGCCATAGGACGACATGGTCAGCTTTGAAAACATGTATTTGTTATTTGATTCCAACTGTCAGTTGTGTTTTCTACAAATCAAGTTAACATTAAATTAGTGCTCCTAGTAACCCTTAGTGCTCCTGACTTTCCCTTATGTATCTTCATATAGCAGCACGTACAATAGATTCAGAATTCCAGCCCCATGAATGGCACGTTATGTACTTAACGCAAGCAATGTAGATTAGGTTTAAACAAGTAAAGTTACGTATGTTAGTTCTCTTGGTTTCACACGGGACATGAACACCAGTGTCCTGGGGGAAAGTCATGCGTTTTTTTTTTTATCCATCTACCAGCCCAACCTGCCTCCTTTTACTGGCTTTTACTCTTTATACTGCTCTCTTTCTTATTACAATCAGTACATTCATCATATGATTGCAACCATTATTATTACGTAGGTTATATGCAAATTACTAGCTCATGATAAGTGGGTTATGTACAAACTCTGGTGCATTACCGTTTATAGGTACACATACAAACAGTGCATGAGAAAAGCCTACTTTCCTTGCGTGCATGGCAGCAGCAGTATTTCAGAAAATGAAAAAAAGGCAGAAATTCACTTTGCTTTTGGTCTGAATACACTTTTAAGAAGCTAGAAGTTTGACTTTCTCTACCAGCTAGTATCTGAATTTGTTACTGGACAGAGCGTGTACTCTGTGGTTGTCAGAGCTTTACTTTGCTGCTGGTGTTTGAAGCAGAGTTGAAGGGACCTCTGAAGGAGTAAACCATATCTTGAATGTGCAGTAAAATCAAAACAATGTGCTAAAAGCGGCTTAAAAGCTAAGTAGAGCTGTGGGGTTGGGTGGTAATTATCTGTGGTACTGTAGCTTGGAGAAACCCTTTTCTTATTAGTAACTTATCAATAGATATAACAGGGGAACTTTAAGACCCCAAATATTTATTGTCACTCCTATTTTAATGTCTAAGGGGATTTATAATTTTGGTTAACACTAGAATACCATAACGGTTCTACTTGGTTTCTTTAGTCCGCATTTTTCACGCGTTTTTCACAAATTATACAAATAATGTACTTTACTTTTTATACACATGGAGACAAATTTTTATCAGAGATCAGTCTATCCTCCTGCCAGCGTCTCCCCACACGTCTCACCACACACACACATCCTTGCCAGTTGGCATCCCCGTCTGTTTTCATGCCAGCCCGTCGGGTCTCCGCCCGGCTCTTCCAGACCTTCCATCCTCATCACCTTCCAGCAGACTGGTCAGTTTGTAGGCCCAAATCCCCTCCAGCACAAAGGGCACAATGGAGCCTATTCTGGGCCACTAAGCTCTCTGGACTTACTGCTCCCATCGGGCCTACCTCACTTCCTGATAGAGGAGAGTGCTTGGACAGACAGATTCTAGCCGCCATGCGTGTGAAAACGAGTGTGTGTGTGTGTCGTCCGCCAACGCACGAGCACTGAAACACGAACACACACCCTCGGGCCCTCTGAGGATTTATCAGGATGCATTGTTTCGAGCACCGAGTGTGCTAGGGGGGAAGATTTTAGCTGTCACACCGCATGCTCACTGGGGGACGGTGATGGGAGCAACGTGGAGGGGGCGCTGGCAGAGGTTGGGTCTCTGGGTGCAAGTTTAATCAACGGGCACAGTCTGATAACCTAATTACAGTTTCAGCCACATGAATCGGCAGAACCTCAAACGGCCTTCGACAAAACGGTGGAGTGATGGCTACAAAACTGCGCTCAAAGGACGGGACTTTTGATGCTGTAAAAGATGAAACAGCTGAAAACACTAACTAAAAAGTCAGCAGCTCCCACACTCATCCACACACACACACACACACACACACACACACACACACACAGACACAAAGAAAGAGGGAAATCCTCTGTAGATGGGAATGTTTAGGTTGCGTCGTCTTTTTTTTCTCCTATCCCCTCCAGCGATCAGACTGCAAACCCAAACACCTTCGTTTATCTCAGACATGTTTGTCCTGCTCAGGATGAATGATGACACAGCAACCAAAGATGGGGCCGGCACACACACACACAGAGAAATGGCCTCATTATCCTAGCATACGGGCATTTAAGATAGAAATTTCTCAGATAGCTGGAGAGTATAGAAACTAAAATGAATTGGGAGCTTGTTTATTGGGCAGAGTGTTTGGTGGCCTGTCCTGTCTGCAAGATTCAGTTGGGCAAATGCTTTTTTGACTCTCACTGCATTTACTACATGAAGGAACAGCTGAATTTGGGCTTTTGGTCCATATTTAAGATAGTTATTGTTTTATTTTGTTATTTTACATTTACTTCCTGTCTATCAGAATCAGATTTGTCTCCTTAAACACATAAAACATTGTCTCTTTTATCTTTACATGAACTCCAGACAGCTGAAACTTTACACTTCAAGCATCTCATCCATCAGAGTTTGACCTGTCCAAATACTGCAAACAACAGTCACTCCAGATGCTGAATATATGGCTCCAAAAAAGTCTGAAACATTTCTGAGTTACTCTCATTTCCTGGGTGGCTTAGTGTTTAGAGCACTTTTTCCCATCATGGTCAACCATGCAGACAAATAAATACGTGTTTTTTTAATGTGTGCTAATGGAAACAGATGGAATGGAGCAAATGTGACTTAAGGATTTTATGTCTTTGGATTCTGCTACTATTAAAATTTTATGAGGAATTCCTTTGAATGATTTCCTTGACATCAATGTAAACTTAAAACATATGCTCTTGATGATTATGTTTTACGCTTCCTTACATCCGAAGTCATCATTCAAACTCAAGTAAGCAATAAAACCCTACACGTGTTGCTTGTTTGGAAGGTGATGAGAATAATCCAATTAAAAATTTGGTATTTGTGACCTTCAGTTAATCAAAAAACATGTCTTATGCTGTAGTTGATTAAGTCATGTTTGACATATATCCATATCATGAGAGTTTTAACATTTGCTGCTCTAAACTCTGAGCTCACGAAAAAGAAATCCTCTAGAGAAACCAGAGGTGGTCCTTTTTTAGTCGGTTTAAAATGATCTGAGTACTAGATTGTAAAATGGTATTGCCACATAGTGTTGAGTCACTGGAGTGATTGACAATTTAAGACTTGCCTCCATTTCCATGGAAAAATAACAAACATTCACTGGTTCCAGTAAACTGAATTTTGGTGGCCAAATGTCAGCCCTGTTTCTGGGCATCTATTTTCAAAAATTTTAAAGAAACAATGATCTGATTAATCCATCCATATTGATCTGCTTATCTTGGGCCGGGTCATGGGGGCAGTAGGCTGCACAAAGCACTCCAAATGTCCCTCTTCCAAATAAGGCTTTCCAGCTCCTTGTGGGGGTTCCCGAGGTGTTCCCAGGCAAGATGAGATATGTGAACCCTCCAGTGTGTTCTGGGTCCTCCTACCAGTTGAACATGCACAGAAAATCCAGGAGGCATCCTGATCTGCTGCCCAAATTACCTCAACTGGCCCCTTTCGACATGAAGGAGCAGCGGCTCTACGCTCAGCTCCCTCCACATGTCTGAGCTACTCACCCTATTGCTAAGGCTGAGCCCAGACACTCCATGGACGAAACTCATTTTGTTCGTTGTATCCACGATCTCAATCTTTCGGTCACCACAAAAAACTGAGGACCATAGGTGAGGGTCGGAACTTAAGCGTGTGTGCCCAGCACCCGCAGCCATCGGGGCCGGGTGCATTGTGTACTGACCCCTGAAATAGCAGACTGACCTGATTAATCAAGGATTTAATCAGCTGATTAACAGCTTATGAACCTAATCTCAAAATGCAAAAATCTGATTATATCACCACTTTTCTGAACTGTTGAAGAATGTCAAATGTCACATCAACTATAAATCCATTTCTTTTCAAACTATCCTTAAATGTGACAGAGAGACAGTCATTAAGTCCACATGTTGGGTCTCCCAGCAGTTTTCTCTCCTTTCTTTCTCCCTCAGACTGATTCCCACCCCTCCTTTGCACCCTTGACTCATCTGTTTGTAGTGATGGCTGCTGTTAAACAAACAACCTGTTCTCTCTTTCATCCAGGTGCTTTCCCCTCCAATAAAAACCCCATTAGCAGTCAGCGGGACGAGCTGTCCCACGGTGATGATGTCATTAAGTTTTGGTGTTTTCTCAGCTGTCAGGAGGAAGTGAGCCACAGTACGAGGAGGATGGGTAAAAAGACAGCAACGAAACTTATTTTTTAATTTGTCTTTTAGTTATTTGAAAGCAAAACATTATGAGCCTAAACGAGTGAGATACCTTTTTTTTCAACTAAAAAGTACAGTTTCCAACAAAACTTTGCTCAGGATGAGCTGTTTGGAAAGCCATAAATATAGCACACAGTATATTTACTCCACAGTCTTAAAACCTTTAACTAAATGGTGTAATTGGGACTGAAGAGAAAAATTTGCCTGAGGAGACTGTGAGCACAAACAACAGATGTAATTGCCATGTATGGCTTGTTTAAAGCTTTAAAGCCCAATGTACAGATGTGCCTGTTGAAGGTAATGCAGACAAAGTTGTTTGGTATAAATGGTAATGCACTCAATTACAAACTGTTTGGCTCTCAGGGGGGGATTACGCTGAGGTAAATGGAGGACGAATACAGGGAAAATTCATGTATAAATACTTAATTTGGGTTGTAAAGTTGATGTTGCAACATCTCCACTAGACTGGTGCTGGGAATAATAAAGTAAAGCTAAATTATGGATAAAATATCCCTTTGTTAAAGAAACTAAACTTATGTCCAAACTAGACTCTTCATTAGCTTATAAATGACTAAAAAGAGAGCGGCAGCAGGGGGAGTGAATAGATAAAGTGCTGAAAGAAACATCCCATATGGAGCAAAAACAGCAAAGAGGTCACATGAGGCAAATTGCAAGTGATGAACAAACCTCTTTATATCATAAGAAGAAAACACAGCAGGAGGTGTTGGGAAAGATATAAAGACATCTGTGTATTTTTTTTACTCACAAATGATACTATCAGATTCTCTGCACAGTTATCACTATCGAATGATTAGATTCGATTTTCCAGTACTGACCTTTGGTTATTAAATTAATTCAAAATTTGCAAATTTTTAACAATATCTATTGGGTGTTCACGTTTTGTCATGCGTGTATGAAAAGCAAAACTTAGGCATCTTCTGTCAGTATTCATTATGTTGCAAATGCGGTGAGGTAAGTTTAATAACAGTCATTTGCTTCTCACCAAACGTTCCAGACCTTGAATAAAAATCAGATTCGGACCTTTGAATATTAAGTTTGAGAAGCCCTAGTTTCAGAGTTTCATTGCTCTAAGGTGCTCCAAATCAAGTTTCAGAACATTTTTAATAAAGTGTTATTACTGAAATGGTATATTTTCAAAGCTGTGACTATCAGAACAAAAGCCACGCTGCTGATCAACCTCAACCTGCAAACATCAGAACCGTCAGAATCCTATCTGGGTCGAACTTTCGTTTACAACAGCTCTGAAGTCTGTTGACTGCAAAAACACCAAGAATTTGAAATATGACAAACTAAATGACAAAAACGTGTTTCAGATTTGATCCATCAAGGCGATTAAAATATGCAGCTGTCAGCTTCGCCTCGCTGTGTTTACACCAGAGGAAAGAGACGTCGTCACATTTTCTGCACGACAGAAGAGGTGAAGTGTGTGAAAATCCAGCTGTGTTTAGCTGGGTATGAGTTTGTTAATACTCGTGCATTTTTTCTGTGTGTGTGTCTGCATCAGCAGTAAGGGACTCTTCCTCTCTACTCTATCTCCTCTCTCTGCTCCTTCAAAAAATAATCCAGAGAGAGAAAATACAGCAAATAGAAGCAGCTGTACTCCCTCCTGATATAATCTGACGCCCACCCAACCTGCAGGTGAGGCCCCTCCGACTACACACTGAGGGTCAAGATCAAAAGCATCTGTTCACTCGTGTTCACTTTTAATTGTGTTTATCTTTAAATAAACCAGCATATGAGAGATTTTATCCAAACCACACACATGAACATAATTACACACCCCTAAGTACTTTTGTCCTTTTTAAAGGTGATGAGCATCCACATGTTTAACAGCGTTTCACTTTAACCTTCAATAACGAGCAGGGTGGGGCGACTCTGCTGAAAAGAAAAAAATGCAATAAATGATAGTTTGGATGTGTGTGTGTGTGTGTGTGTGTGTGTGTGTGTGTGTGTGTGTGTGTTGAGTGGAAATGTCATAAATAACTGTGCCGTCATCATCGCATCAAATCACAAGAGCCTATAAAATCTGTAATAACCAGTTTTGTACATTCCTGCCCTTTGTATAAGTGTGTTTGTGTGTGTGTGTGTGTGTGTGTGTGTGTGTGTGTGTGTGTGCGCAGACATTAGATCACCCAGAAGGTGTCTGATTCCTGCAGAGAAGACAGCAGAAGAGGAGAACCCAGAAGCACCTTTGCCTCTGGCATTTGTCATTTACCTTTATTCTACAGTCTCATGCTATCAGTGGATAAGACTGCAATTAAGATGAGGTAAATAAAAACATCACTTAAATGCCCAAAACAGAGCAAAAATGTAACTTCCTGGTACTTTTCCATAAGATTCTGTCATACAAAGTACTAGTACTTCAAAACTTTATAACATTTTAATCTATATCTTAAATGACAAAACATGTTTAAAGCAGTATAGTGGGAGTTTTATATTAATAAGACCACTTAATGTTAATCCTCTTAATTATGTATAATGAACTTAATAATGAACTTTTGGGGGCTAAATGTCTAATATTTATGTGTGCAACTACACTTTATAGCTGTGTGTTACTGCTCCACAAGATTGTACCAACAATATACTGTCGTTGACAAATGGAAGTTTTTCAAATGCATTATTTGTGTACATTTTTATGCAAAATATCTATGTTTTATAACACCATTAAATTAAAAATATTTGTTCTGCAGATACATTTTCTGATGAGAAAAAAATCTCTATTATTTATCTCTCTAATTTACTATTATTTGGTCATCCCCAAGTGGTAGTATAGTATAAAAGCTACTGTCACTATGCAGTTTAAAATCTACTACTACTATATAATACTTCTACTATCTCAAACTTTCTCTGAAAATACAGGTACAAGTTGCTGCTTGAAGTTTAATTCTGGTTTATAGCAGTTCCTAAAGCAGCCATGTGAGGGCAATACTGCGCACTGGAAACTGACATGATGCAGCAGCAAAGGTCTGCCTCAAAAATGACTTTCTTCTTCTCTTGTCTGTTTTGTTCTGATTTTACTTTAAACTTTTACAGTAAACATGAAACAAACTGAGCAACACACTGACACTTTTTCATCCTCTTTTTCTCTGCTTTTCTGTCTTTTGTTATTTTATGTCTGATAATAAAAAGTCACAGTGTTCAAAGCCATCAAATAAGAAGCTGAGAGTGATGAAAAAGGCGAGAAAAAAGGACAAAAAGAGTGTGTGAAAGCACCTTGAAGACTATTCAACACACCAACACACACACACACACACACACACACACACACACACCTGTCTATCTCTGAGTCTGTAATCCTGGTGCCCCTCACCTTCTGCTCTATGGCTTTTGTGTTGGGTCTGACCTTTGACCTTTCCTAGATTAAACTCTGTGCCTGGTGAGGGGACGAGCCTCCTGTGAAGGTCAGGTGTGTGTGTGTGTGTGTGTGTGTGTGTGTGTGTGTGTGTGTGTGTTAAAAGGAAAAGTTCAAAGCTAAATTGCATCCTTTCCATCATTCCAGATTAAAAGACAAGGAGATGGGATTTTGTTTGTCAAGACATTTTGAGACAAAAGGGAAAAATGGCTGCTCTATCGCCATTTTACATTTGTGTGTGTATGTCTGTGTGTGTGTGTGTGTGTGTGTGTGTGTGTGTGTGTGTTTTACGATGGAGCCTAAACAAAGACCACCACCATATTTAGCCTCCTGCCTTAAAAGGGAGGGAGAGGCTGATAAAATGCCATGAAGGGGCCCAGGGTGTGTGTGTGTGTGTGTGTGTGTGTGTGTGTGTGTGTGTGTGTGTGTGTGTGTAAGATAAGACTGTCCTGTACATTAGTATGATCTGTAGGTACATCACTAGACACATACCAACTTAAAATACGCACTTGCACACATTACAAGCACTTGCGCAGCAAAACTCAGACAACCTTCATTATCACAAACACAACAGAAAAGAGAATTCATGGAGAGAGAGAGAGAGAGAGAAAGAGGTTGAAGGTATATTATGAGATAAAGAAGAGAGACATCAAAGTCATCATTCTTGCTTGTCTCAGGGTCATGCTACTGCCAGCACTGATTATCTGTGTGCAATCTGAGCCTCCGTCCGTGTGTGTGACAAAACATACATGATCTTCCATCTTATTACACGCCACAATATTCCCTTCTCTTCTCCTTCTTCAAGTTTTTTTGTGAATTAAGGTTAAAGGACTATTGACAACATGCCTAAATTCAGTAGCGACAGAGACAAAAACATGGTGTTCGTATGGTGTCGCTGACTCCTAAAAACTGTCTGACTTTGAGACTCATGTCGTGGCTATAAATTGTGTTTCCATCTACCTCTTTTCATTTCGGATTTTGTGAAATGTTTTTTCTCACATCTCTCTCCTCAATCAAAATGCCAAAATACTTTACTTTTTTACTTTTCAAAACCACTTGGTTAGGTTACGTAAAATATATTTTTTTGGCTGAAACTGCGGATTGGTCAATACCAACAAATGTTGATATGACACGTATGAAATGTAAAACTGTAACACATTTGTAGTTTGCAGAAACGTACACCGCCGACATTTACTTCTATAATGTTTGTTGGGGTATAAACTTAAAAATTTCGGTCAGTCAGTCCATCTTTTGCTCCATCTTCTCATCTGGTTTGACATAAAAGGAATTCTGCCAACCTGTCTCTCTGTCTCTCTCCGTCTTTCTTCCTCTCTACCTGCCATAGGATTAAAGTAAAGGAATTCAGGGACGGTCTTTCATCGAGAGGCCCCAGCAGAGGGGTTTCATCCCTTGTTTTCTTATCTTCCCATCCCACCGAGACACATATCCACTATCACTTTACCCTCATCGTATTTTAAAGGGAGGCGGCTGCTGAACTCTCTCTTTTCCTCTCTATTCATCCGTTATTCCTGCCTTCCTTTGTCGTCTCTGTGTGAGAGAGACTCGCTCCCTCTCCGTCACACTTACATACTTTACTTCCTTTGCTAATGGCTTCATGTCAACACTTTATGATTTGCAGACACCTGTTTCAGCTAATCACAGCGTTTGTTCCATTCTTACACGTGATGAACTGATTCATTGTTTTTTAGTCATTTATCAATCAGCAAAGCCAATTTTTTTTTCTTTAATTTTCAGCTTTCTCTGCTTTATATTGTTGTAAAGCAAAAACATTTTGGATTTTGTACTGTTGGTTGGACAAAATATGCAAATGTTCTCACATTTTTCGACAAAAGATTAATTCATTAATCAAAAAATTAACAGATTCATTTATATAATAAAGAAATAATCTGGTAATCTCAACAAACATTTGAGTGGACTTTCCCACTTGCCTGTTGGCGGATGCTGTGGACAAGGACACACTAAATATCAACGGCTCGTTCTGAGATGATGAATACGAGGATTTTTATTTTCAAGTGATTATATACTTGAGAAAACAATGCTTATCAAATAACATCAAATTTCTTCCAATCTGTCACCTTAATTTCTTACACACTGAACCTTTAAGCAAAAACCACAGTCTAAAAAGCCTCTAGTACAAGTTAAAGTTCTGAATTCAAAATGTTACTTAAGTTAAAGTACGGTAAACTGTACTCAAAGTATCAAAAGGTAAAGTGCTGATTGCATGGAATAGCTCATTTCACAGTATTTGAATATTATATCAATCTGTTTATCAGTAATAAATACATGAAAGTACATTTAAATGTTATAGTTCATCAATGTGGAGCCAACTTTAGATACTTTATGTACTACTGGTAGCACTGCACCACATCATATAAGCATATTGTGTGTTTTTAATGTAAAATGTAGTAGTGGAGTAAAAAGTATTACTAATATTTTCATCTGAATTATAGTGGAGTAGAAGAATGAAGTAACATAAAATGTTAAGTACAAGTATGCCAGAATTGTACATCAGTACAAAACTTAAGTATATATACTTAGTTAGACATTTCATCACTAGTAAATCAATTAATTTCCAATGGTTTGAGAGCGGAAAATCAGATTTTTGAAATTCTTTCTAGCCTCTTCTGGAACAAAGCTACCTGGCCCAAAATGTATGTCAATTTGTGGTTATTCGATTAAACATAACTTATTCATGAAGACGTTATCGCAGCAGAAACACTAAGACTGGGTGAAGAATTTCACTCCAGCGTAACACAGAAAATGCTGAGCTGACCTCGTTGGCAGCTTGACAAAATTAGGAAATCTCTGTTTCTGATTGACACAGATGGAGGTCTGGCAAAATTAAATAAAGCCCATACTTCCTTTCTGCTTCGCAACTTCAAATGTGACCTAACAACTGCTTTTACACACACACACACACACACAAACACACACACCATCCTGTCATCCCTTACACTGCCCTTTGACCTGCGGGGGTTTACCCAATGGGAGCGGATGTTATTGGACCTAATGGATCCAGCATGACACAGATATTAAAGCCAGGAAAGTCGAACTTTACACACACAAGACTTTAAACACTCGTGCTCTGTATTTTCTCAGAGTCTCAGGACTTTAAGTCAAAGTAAAACTGAAGCCCTTTGGCTAATAATAATGAAAACCAACTAAGACAAACACACTGCCTGGATTGTGTCTTTTTTCTGTGTTTGCGTTGGGATCTGACCGCTACATCACCCAGGGGAGCAGGGTCGTACTCAGGCAGTAGCAGGGATTTAAAAGCTACACATAAGAAAAGTAAGCATCTCTGTCTGATAAAGTGATTAAAACAATTTCTATTCTTTTTACATAGACACAGTTGACAAGAGGTGTGTTTGTTACTCCCATTATTACCGGATGTTTGTTTCCATGCCACATTTATTGGCTGGTGGAAACATCTTGGGTTAGTATTTCTATGTCTTAGCATGTCATAATTTTCCGGTGTGTGCAATGCCCTCTGGAGTTATTGGCACAGTTGTTGGTAAATATGAGCTGAAACATCTGTACAAGGCGAATAACAGTTCCAACACTGAAAATATGAAGATTTTTTGTTTGTTTGCCAGGTAGAACTGCCCAAAATGAGGAAAAGATGCACTATGTAAAAATTGTTGTTAAATATGTACAGTTTTCTAATGATGCTCTGTTTCAGCCAAATTAAAAAAAAATCCCTGAGTACAATTTAAAGTTTTTTGTTTGTGGTTAAACTTGTGTTTGTTGCATAAGGTAAGTATACTGGGTGGAGAAAAACACTTTTACTTTTACACATTTACTTTTGGTGATAAAGTTGAGTTTTCTTGTGCACTTGCACTTTTTTGTTGATTACACAAATTATTTTTACTTGTTTTTTAAGATTCATCATAGCGTTGTGCTTCAGAAACATAACCATTAACAGTTAAGTTTTCATTATATTTTATTCCTAATATTTCCTTTACTACAGTAAAACAATCTCAGTGTTTGTTGACTGTTTGTGTGCTCTTTAAAGGAATAGTTCAAAATTTGGGGGACTACTCATATTTGCTTTCTTGCTAAGACTTAGATGAGAAGATCGACACCACTCTTGTGTGTGTGCGGTAAATATAAAAACTATTGATAGCTTAGCTTAGCTTAGCATCATGACAGGAAACAGGGAAAACAGCATGAAGGGACTGCTTTGGGTAAAACTACAAATGAATGTTTCAAACTTCAGTTTTTGTACCAATTAAAGAAACAAAATGTGAAGAGTAAATTAGTAAGCTTTAGAGGTGCTGATAGTTTTTTGAAGACAGCCAAGCTAGCTGTTCCCCCTGTTTCCAGTCTTTATGCTAAGCTAAGCTAACCAGCAGCTGGCCCAAGCTATAAATTGAACGCACTGATAAGAGAGTAGACCTTATCATTTAAATCTTATTAAATAAGTAAATAAGCGTAGATCCTACATGTTTGTGTTATCTTTCATTTCTTTTTAAATATGCATTGACATACATAAAAAACTATTGCATTTGATTCTAGTTAGTAAATTATATGTACATTGTAATAACCATCAACAGTACATGTGCAGCACATGCTGTTCTCTTTCTGCGTCTGTGATTGATTTCTTTAAGAGATGAACTTCTGATAAACCCTATCATTTGTTCTGGTTCACGACAGACGAAAGTTCACCCTCAGGGATCAACAGAGCGTCCTCAAAATCATACGTGACAGTATTTATACTGTCAGTCAGTCATGAGTTGATTCATCTCATTGATTGTGTTGTTATTTTTTTAGTTAAAGGTGCCAAAGTTTCATGCCGGCACAGATCCTGCATTATATCACAAACATAATTTATGCCTACAAACTTTGATAATGATCATCTTCTGGAGTCGTATATGAGGCAACCTATTGATTCTGGTCCAAAGGAAACTATATGAAGAAACGATCACAGGAGAATATTTGGCTCACTAAATTAATGTATCCTCTGACATTGTTCTATGTTGTATCTCACAAAAAGCATGTCTGAGGAAAATGTGAGGCAAGCTGCTGTTACAAAATAGCTGAACTTTCCTCACTTTGAAATGGAAAGGAAATGTTTTTAAAAAATTACAAAAAACTCATTTCTAAAGGGGAACGTTTTATGTCTGATGTCTATTAAAGTTTAGGATGGCTGCTGGTTTAGACATGATTGCAAATTGTTCAGCAGTTTACTAAATTTCTGAAGTTAATTTATTAAAATTGCAACACTGCTTCTGCTTGTATGTGTCCAACAAAAATGTGTTAAATTTTCCCCTCGGATTGTTTAATTTAAATATGCTTTAGACATAAACTATCCAATAATTCACAAAAAAGGAAAATAGTAGAGGGATTTCTAAAACTTGATTGCATAATGAATATTATATTTTTGAATAAATGTTTTTTTCTGCCAAACAGAGTGCTCAGCTTATTTCTACAGACCACAAATCCGCCATTGACTCCCACTTTCTTGTAAAATTAACACCCATTTTTTAATGTAGAGTGAATTCATGTTTATCCTTCTCTGAAACTAAGAACTGCAATTAATATTTTATGTTTTAGGTACTAGATAAAGAGGATATTTGTATCCTCAAGCCCCGAGTCGCTGTTGTGTTCAATCTACTTTCCACCTGTAAACTTCAGGGCTGTTAACAGCTATGATCGGGAACACGCCTCACCACTTTGACCTGTAAGTACAAAAGTAAAACTGAAAAGAGACAAATAAGCACCTTATGACTTAAACGTCTCAGTTAAAGAGGGTAATACAGCGGTGGCGCTGTCATTTAGGCCTAGCAGAAGGCCTGTACGGGGGGCAGGTGGTATTACCTGAGCTGTATCATTTACCTACAGGTACCTGTGTGTAATGCGGCTGCCGTCACTATGTTATTTACCTAAACTAGTGTACAGTAGGCAGGCAGTAAGTGTAGGCTTCTGTGTCAGACAGTAATTGTTGTTTAGATACAGGCTGAAAGAGACCAAGCTACAGTGTGAAGCTTGCAGTTAGTCTGGTTTTAGCAAGATGTGAACATGCACAGAGTTCTCAGCCTGGGTTTGTTTTGTACTGTTTTATTATCCAAATAATTTTCATACACCAAGGACTTTTGTGATTATATCATAAAGTGATAATTTGTTTAACAAAGCCAAAGGAAGGAGTGGAAGACCAGATAGTCACCTGCTGAAATTCAACCTTCTGCATGATGTTTGTACTTTTGTGTTTCATCAACAGAAACTGTAAGCTTTACATTATATAGGACCAACTTTCAGCTAAAAATAACCGCATTAAAAGCCATAATTTTCACTGTACAACGCTACTTTGTAGTGTCTCATCTAATTCTTAACTTGTGATTGATGTTCAATCATCTAGCATCTATTTTTAAGAGATGACTGGCTGTAAAAATAACATGGATTCCATTAAGGGGACAAAAATAGGAGTGGAAATTACACTGCAGGATTAAAATGTATACACAGCACTTTAATGAGGGATTTTTATTATACCTTTTTGTCCTTGGTTTGACTCTCAGGCCACATAAAGACTGACCTAACAAATCTGATTGTCTGAACTCTATAAATATTGTAATTCAGTTCAAGCGCCTCCTCTCTTATATAAAATAATCTTTAATATTTGGATTTACAAGCAACATGATGTTATTTTATGGTTATTATCAAAGGTCACTACAACTGAACACAAGTTAAACCTATAGGGAAGCAAAGGACACTTTTAAACTAACAAAAATAATAATAGTACTTATCTTTTTGGCGACCAAAATTATATTTTTTAAATATATTATACTTTATTTTATTTTATTTAGTTTTGCGATTTCTGGTTGGAGATTATTCTTTTGTTGGACTCATGTCAAGCAGAGAGAGCATCATTTATTATTACATACATTAAATAAATAATAAATAAATAATATTCGAGTACTATTGAAACCAAACTTCTCCTTTTGAATACTCTTATTTTGAAATTCAGCCATAAAATGCTCAAGAATTAGATAAAATTAACATCAAATAATCTTTTTTCTGATGACTAAAATCAACAGGTTTTATAATCTGTTCTTGCTGTCGGAGCACGTTTAAAGATGTCTTTGAAAAATTATTTCTCTATAATATAAAGAGAACTCCTTCCACTTACATCATTACAGCATTCACCCCTCTGACCTGATAATGCTGAAGCACTTAAAGGGGCTTGTTAATGTGTTGGAATTTATATGAAGCCAGCAGGTTTATACTTACGTGTAAAAACGCACACAAAACTTTCCTCTTAACTGTCACCCAAAGTCATAAATCATAAGTTGAGCTCCTCGCTTGTCGTTACTGAAGTGTAAACAGCTGACAGGCAGAAAGTCAATCTCTGCAAAACTGCAAAAAGAGCCTATTTAAATCTTAAAATATGTACAGTCTTTCATCTACGAGCTGTTCACCTCACACTCTGTCAACACTGCCTGAATGTCATCGGTAACACATGACAATTGATGTTGATTTCATGGTAACAATGACAAGAAAATGAGTTCCTCGCCTAAAGATACCCTTTTTTTTGCCTGATTCCTCACCCGAAGAAATCACAATACAGACTATATAGATAAAGACTGTTAAAACATGTATAACTCTGACTGACACAAAGCTGACTTTGATATATGAACTATGGTGACGTGTCTGTGGGTGTTGATGTGTGTAGCTATGTGATGGAAAGAGATAAAGCAAAATGGAAAATGGAGCCCTTAGGTCACAGTTTCCTAATAAAGCCAATGTTTCCGCAATTTAGTTTCCTTTTTTTTATTGGAAGTTCAACTGAAATAAATGCAATTCTTACAATTTGTTGGCTTGTATATATACTTTCCAAACCACAAACCACTGACCTCTGCAATAAATATCATCCAATTAATATGAGCAAAAACAGCTGGAGGGCACAAACAGGTAATCTGTTTATGACTAATTAAAACGTGAAGATGATAAGAAAATATTGATTTATATAATAATAATAATATAATAGTATTGATTTGTTTTCTTCACAAATTCAAGGTAACACAATGGACATTTTGTAGGTGAAGTAAAATTTAGTACCTCGCTGTGTCTTTGGTAGTTTAGGAGCTAAAATAGTGTTCTTTGTGACAAAAAGTGGAAAAGCCATAATTGGAACTAATAGAGACAGTAGAAAATGTTTGTGTCTTGATGGTTATGTGCTGCAGGCTCTTTTGGGGGTATTAGAAACATGAAAATTGATTTTACTGCATAAGAGCTGAGACAGCTCCATACAGATGAGACATGACTCACCCTGCTGCCTTTCTCTGGGTTGCATCTGCATCCCCCGCTACAGTCCAGGCCTGCACATGGCTCGTCAAACTTCCCAGTACCCTGCAGAAATAAAAAGAGACAGACATTACAAACAGTGATTTGGAAATATATAAAGCGAATTGCTTATCACGACCAGGCGTTTTGGGGTTCAAAATTCACGCACGTCATGTCACCACCAAACTACAGCAGCAGAATGTAACTGTGTGAGCCTAAAGTTGTAGGGAACAGTGCTGCAAAATAGTAGAGCAGTGACACACAACTTACGGCCCGCGGACCAAATCTGACTGTCAATGGGGTGCCATGCAGCCCCCTATTTTCTAATTCATAATAAACATAAAGATTCACACTGGGAATGGTTTCTGTACTTTTAGCACACATAAGGTGCCAAAGTGCATAAACTAGCATCAAAATAGAACTTGTTTATCAAAAAAGTGCCAGTGGCGGATTCCCCCACACCCTCTAACAGAGGTCCTAGCTTAGCCCCTTATGTCCTAATCCTAGAAACGTCCTAAAATCAAAGAAACCTCCTAAAATCCTACAAACGTTTTAAAATCCTGGAAATGTCCTAAAAACCAAGAAATGTCCTCCAATCCTGGAAATGTTCCAAAGTCCTAGAAACATCCTAAAAATTCTGGAAACGTCCTAATATCCTAGAAACATCCTAAAATCCTAAAAACATCCCAAAATTCTACAAATGTCCTAAAATCCTAAAAACATCCTAAAATTCTACAAATATCCTAAACTTCTAATGTTTCCTAAAATCCTAGAATCACCCTAGCAACATATATGAGCTGCTGCAACTGGCCCTTGGCCTCCTGTCATTTTGCAAAAGTGGCCCCCGAGCAAAACAAGATGAGTGTCTGTGTGGTAGAGTCTCCTTTTCAAACCCCTTCATGTATAAAAACAAATCAAACAAAGAGATATAAAAACAGGGGCAGAAAAGCACGTAGAGACTCAGGTAACAGCTCCATCAGTCATGTGGATGTTAGGAATAGCTGCATCAGTAAGAAGTTGGCAGATTTGCAGGGATTTAAACAGGATTTAGGAAAGATCCAAATCCAGTCAGTGCTGATTGAAAAAGTGCGCCTTTAAAGGGCAGATCTAATTATGTATCAAACACAACATGTGCTATCAGGTTTCTTTTTGTGTTTACAGCCTTTATTTGTCTCCCCTCGTGCCTTTCTTTTCTGGGGTTTCTGACTCGGTGTGTGACCGCGCTCTGATCCCTCCAGCTCTTCTCTTTCATTAGTAACAGAGACACAAACCAGCCTTAACTACAACCAGAGACAGGTCACTAACCAAAGAATAGATGCAGTGATACCAGCAGCAGCAGCCCCGGGGAAGCCCTTTAGGACTCTACATGACTCCTTTCATAATGTTACTTTGGTGACCTGGGGGACGTTTGTTTTCCCAGTCAGGGCGACCAGGAGCGAGAGGCTTCATCTTTGACGAGGAACAAGCTATTGCATGTTTTAATTAAGTGGATGAACTAAATGTCACATAGGAGGTGATGATGATGGTGTTTGAATGAAAACTCAAAAGAAGAAGAAAAAAATTAATAATTTAGTTAATTTAATTTAGATCAACACAAAAATGTTAAACAAAGGAAAAAGACAAAAGGGTCTCGCCCAAACTCTTTGACTGACCTGTGAACTGAAGTGCAAAAACAAGCAATTTTACATAATTATTGTAAAATACCGGATAACTGACTGAGAATTGTTGATTCCAAAGTCAAGAATGATCTTAAAAAGACAACGTTTAAGCCAAAATGGACCAGGAATGTGTAATGGAAATTATGGCACCTACAATACATGACAAGTGAGATAACTTATGTCATGTGATATGATTAAAAGCTTCAGAACAAAGGTGTCTTTACACTCACAACAACAACAACACTCGAAAAATGTTGGTTATTTTCCAGTCTTTTTAAAACAAACTAAACTTTAAAACGAACTACAGTCCATTGGATTTTTTCTTATAGTCTGGCTTAAGTTTGCTTAATTGTCATGGAAATACTGTATGTAGTCAGTATGTGGATTTTAAACAGGATTAGAATATTTTTGTCAAAATATTTGTACTTTTCCCAATATCAGAGCCTGAAACTGTGTTTTATTAAAAGGATATATTTTTATGATTAAAAAATAAGGTGAGAAATTACAACAATGCTACCAGTTGGTCTCACTCTATTGTCCTGGAGACATGCAGCACGTGGACTATGTGCCAAAGTATTTACTTGTTTAAGATCCATTTTCGAGGCATATTTTCATTCTAAATTTCGCAGTTTCCTTCCATTTCGCCAGTTTTACATTCTCATACATCCCATCTTACGCACAGTAAACAAACTCAACACAGTTCATAAACTCCAAGTGAACTGCAGATTAACCTTTCTGTGTTCAGGGTGGCATTCCTGAGATATCTACTAAACATCACGCAGTGCTTTTAGAGGGTATAAGCAGCACAGAGAGGGCTTTTATAAGCTGACGTATGAGTGGCATAAGCTCATATATATGAGGCTCTTAGGACTTTGAAATGTCCTCTATTCACTTGATGGACTACAGAAATATTTGTATTCTCTTATTTATCTTCAATATATTTATGTATTTGTTTGGTTGCTGTGTGCAAATCTAGACTCCCCCTGCACAAAACACGATCATAAACAAAAGATAAATGAATATCTCCCTGTTAATTAAGGAGCAAATGTCTCATATGATTTCATAGTTTGGGGGGCTTTTGGGGTCAAACTCTGGGGTCATGGCTGGCATTTCAATGTGATTAGTGGATGAAAGGGTGCTGGAGGGGGGGAGAGACATGGAGGAGAGGGGGACAGGAGGGGAGGGGGGACAAAAGGGTGTCAACTGGGGGAGTGATGGAGGTCCAGAGGACAGGGGTGGATGAGGAGAAAGTGCAGGCTGTATTAGTTCATATGACCACAGTTTGCGAGTGTTCATATCCACAATAATCGAGGTCAAGGACCCTCGAGGACCCCTGTAAGTAGTCATCTGCTGGTCTCGTCTGGGTCTCAGTCTGATACAATAAGAGCCTGGGAAAGACTGGTGTGAAAGCATCTGAGAAATATTCACTTAAAGAAGGTCAATAAGGTGATGATTGATAGGAAAACCCTGCAGAGTACTAAGTTATGCTACAATACTTGATGTCTTTTCATGTAGCATTATTATGGTTATGTATGGCAAATATGTCATATTAGATTAGATTAAGTTAGAATGGGACTACTTTTTTCAAACTAATTGCTGCATTTCTTCCCTCTGTCTGCAGATCATTTCTTTAAAGGAAATACTGAAAATTCCTTTCATAAATACAATCATGTCAGGAAATTACAATTTTGCAAATACTATGGTGAACATACAGTAAACAGTATAAGTAGAAAAGGGGAAGCCAACCAGTGATGAACGTATTTTCTTTAGTCTTTTAACCATCATTGTGTTGACGTGCCCAACAACACTGCCTGACTCTACCTGTATTTTTTTGTTCATGTTTGTGCAATGCAATTTTTCAGTCGTAATTTTGTCATGATGTTGTATGCTCTTATTGACTCTAATTACTTACTTTCTCCAATAAATGGCAGTTTTTATGTGTTCATTTCCTGTGTTTTTATTTGATCACAGCTCTGTTTTATGTTATGTCCTTGTGAAGCACTTTGGTCAATGTTTGTTGTCCAGGAATCTGCTTTTTTCAGTTTCAGAGGGTTAAAAAAACTGATGTCAGTCCGGGTGTTAAAGGGTTAAATTACATAACAGTCTATAAAGGGGTTAATATTAGCACAGTCTTAAACATTTACAGCAGTAAAATGCAACAAACATGAATCCAAAATCATCATATATAATTGAAAAACACTGTCCTGGAACATTTTTACTTCACAATAAGTACTTTTACTTATTACATTTTGCTGATTATACTTGCAGACTTTTACCTAAAATTTTATTGTAGGGCTTTTACTTACAGTTGAGTATTTTCACAGTGTGGTATTTGAACCAGTATCTGGTTTATTAGTACTTTTACTTGAGTAAATTATCTAAATACTTCCTCCACCACTGTTGCCAAGTACCAAGCTACTCCTACTACAATTACTACTACTACTCAACAGAAAACATGGCATGAAAAAGAGGAAAACACACAACAAGGAGAAAGAGAACTTGGCACAAAGCAGAAGGTAGAGAGAGAGGGAGGAAGGAGGGGAAAGGTCAGTGGTGCTGGTCCTGCTTTCTTCCCTCTGATCACCTCAACTCCTCTAATCACAGTGACAGAAGGAGGGCAAGAGAGGGAGAAAGTGAGCCGGGAAACACTGAAATTTGGGCTAATGGAGGGAGCAAGAAAGGGGGAAAAGAGAAAAGAAATGGAGGGAGGCCAAAAAAGAGAAAGGGGTTAAAGTGAAACTTTTGGCAAAGAGAATTAAGAAGAAACAGCTAAAAATAGACACATAACAAGTAATTTTGAGCACTAATGATACTCTAAATTAAATGCAAAACAGAGCAACAAGCTCAAAGAAACAAAAAGGGTGAGAACTTTATGCAGTTTTAGGAGCACAATGTTTTTGCATTTTTTTTTAAAGCAAATGTATGCTTTAAAAAAATGAGGAAAATGAAACAGAGAATGACAAAAGACGATGCTGGAGGTGTTGTGCTCTCTTAGCTCCGATCTTTGTATCGTGTTACTCTTATTTTTTTGCTCTATTGTCCTCCTTTTGTTAAGGCATTAATACCCCTTCGGGTATTATTCAATCAGAGTGGTCTGCCTCAGATTTTTATTGGCCCTAGATGCATTGTTTTGGGAAATAATCATGCTTGTATCTGAGAAATATTGACTCTGTCCACACAAGTGAAGGATGAAATGGGCAAACATGCTAAGTCAGCGCCCGAGGGAGAGCGCTCAACCCTCAGAGCAGACATCTGATAATACAGGAAAAATGACCGCATATGCACACAATGACAAATTATGAGAGGTAAATAAACACACCCAGAGCAGGACACGTGAGTGCATTTGGACGTGTAGACACAAATAATCCTGCATGAGTAGACACAGTCTAAACGTGTTGGGATTTTACCCAGTCCCTAAAATTATTACTAAGATTAACACTAAAAGCTTAAGTCAAAACCCTCAAACAAAATGTAAAAAAAGTGGTAAATGTGTCCTCATTTCCCTAAAAACTGGTCCTTAAAAATATACAAGTACAATCACACACACAAACACACACACAGGGCCACATTCTCCCACAGAGAACAAAGACAAATGAGAACAATGAGCTGAAACCCTGGTTTCACAGTATCAGAGCTACTTGATCACCTCATCATCTTACATCCACTGAGACACAACCTGTGTGAGTTTGTGAGTGTGTGTCTGCACAGAGTTGGCAGTGTCCGCGGCCGGAACCTGAGTCAACCAGAGTCTCAGCTGATTCGGGCAACTGGACTCCGCCCTACTCATTTATTCCAGTGTGCCGTGCTCCTGGGCTTTACCAGGTGAGCTAACGGGCGCCCTGAACAGACAAATTTCAAGGTTGGTCAGCCGTCGTCTGGCTCCTGCACAGTTTAAGTAGATCTATTAATTAATTCCACAAGTTCAGCTCCTTTTTCTCACTCAGTCATCACATAATTTATACCCAGTGAGTGTGCTGATGCTGTTTGTTGCATGACAGACTTAGAGAGAAAGTGAATTATAACATGGACTGACCCGTTTTTGCAGAAACTGACTTTTAAGCTCTTTTAGGGACCTCTGTTTCTACATTTCTGTGAACCGTACCTCCACTAGCAAACAAACTTTTATCGTCCTGCAGCTCCGGAGCTTTCAAACAAATATTTATTACCAATTGTCAATAACCAGAACGGTCTAACAGGGGCTGTTTTATTGTCCATTTTACATATACAGTGTAAGCACTCAACTTGTGGATTCACAATCGGACTGCACAGTGTCAGCACATAAATTGTGCGCTTTGGCTTTATATCGCGGGCCATTTACTTGTACAGATGCAGTTGGAATTAAACAACATAAGGGCCACTGAGGTTAAGTTAAAGGAATGCACATCTGCGACAGAGTTCAACATGTACAGGTAAGTTTACAGCACTCCAGACAAAAGCATCATTTGCGTACATTTGCTGACATAACGTGAATGAACAGGAACGTTCCCGATTGTCTGCATGAATACAACAGTGTGTTCATTCTTCCTTTCACTCTGTCATCCCAGCATTACACAGCTATGCGTCTTCAGGCTTTAGCTAATGTTTCGCAATCAATCTCCGCTTGTTTGCTCATACTTTACTGTCCAAACACTTTCATGTACAAACTGAGACTTTTTCTAAAAAAGCCGTCTGCTTAAACCTCCTGCTGTTCATACACCGGAGAGTGGCAGCTCATGGGTAGCGGCTGATGTCTGGACTTGCCCTGTTCATTCCTATAGGGTCTGCTGATGTTATCCGCACGAAGGTTGAGTTTAGGGTTACCCAGAAGTAAGGCGTAAACTGGCGTCTCCTGAGCTATACGGCTGAGACAACAGAGCATGATGTGACAGGACAGCCAGTTTGTTTTTAAAAAAAGAGTGAGATAAAGCTTTGCATGCTTCAAATGTCAACAAATTCTTTACTGTTAACATGATGGCGGGGGTTTAAAGGTCAGAGAGACACAGTTGTGATGGTGAAGGAATGTGTGATCTTCAGAATACTTTGCACTGTGTATTAAGCAGATTGTAGTGCTGGTATAACAAATGATATGTGGCATTTGGACGTAAAATAATGTGCGTTTTGCCTTTTTTTTTTTAAAAAAAAATCTCTAGTTGACAAAACACAATGAAATGGTTTAGATATGCTGTTTTAAATGCACATTACTGCTTGACTAATTAATCTTTTTTTTTTGTTTTTCTGATTTGCTCTTTGTGCCACTTGTATGTGGCGCTTTCATGGGGCAAATTCCCTAGCCTCATAAGAATCGATTGAACAAAAGACAGGAGAAAAAAAAGTGGTAAGCATGAGCAGTGACGGCCTCCTCTTCCTCCTCCTCCTTCATCAACAAAACAGTAATCAAAAGGAAAAATACACTGAAGGCAAAACTATTTGATTGACAAGTAAAATTTGGTAATTGAACTGCAGAAAAATGTGATTTTTAGCATCTTGAGTTCCTAAAACTGAACCTTCACACTTGCACAGGAATTAGTGTAATCTGCTGGCTGCAAATCAGCATGTCATCACATGGTAACAGCCTTCAACACCTGCCAGTCAAAACAGCACTGCACCAACACAAACCACTGAATACGCTGATTAAGTGAGGGAGGAGCCACTGTCAATTTTTAACAACAAAAACCTGATTCAGTGACAACGAAAGCTGGGGAAATGCATTTAAAAATACGATCTGATCATCTTTAAATTTCACCTTCACCTAAACTGGGAAACCGAAGGGGAATGGGAGGTTGTGACTGCTATTGCAAATAAAGAAAGGCAAAGGGCAAGAAAGGAAATGTGAAGATAAGAGGAGGACGAAAAAGTATTTTTCCTCTTTATATGTCCTCCTCTTTTTCTTTATCATCACATTTCCATGTTTTGTCTTTCCTTGTCTCCATTTCCTTTCTTCTCTCTGCCTGTCCTCCCATCCTCCCTCTCTACTCTTCCTCCCCTCCCCATCCCATCTCCCCTCTCTTCCTCCTCTCTGGTCTCCATCTGTGACCCTGACATCCACCGCAGGAGACTAACCAGCTGCGTTTGGGCCTCCAGCTTGCCTCGTTTACTTCTGTTTATTCCACGCTGTGTTTGTGTCTATGTGAGCAGTATGGACTGTACATGTACCCAGGTGCACGCTTTGTGTACTTGTACACAAGCTCACGTGCCTTTTCTGAGAAATGTTCACCCTCGAACGTGCAGGCCACCCAGCTGGGGTCAGGTTATCTATAACTTAGCCAGACAGCGGAAATTTGTGGCGCTAAAGCCGACCCAAACAGGACGTTGCATGTACCCGGCTCACATAGCCGACGGCTGCAAATGTAAATAAAGAAAATGAGGTTGTTGATTGCAGACACAATGCATCACGAGAGGGACTTTACTTTTATGTTCACTTTTTAAAACTACTAAAATTCTACAAGATCTGAATCTTAATTAGAAAGAAAACTTTGGGATATGAATAGAAAAAAAGGCAGAATTTTAATTCATGTACAATTCTAAAACTTTTTTCAATGTTTTTCATTCACCCTTTAAGAACCATTTGAGTCTTTTTCATAATGTACACTATGTAAGTGTTTTGCACTTCTGTTTTTTAGCTTTTTGAATATATTTTTCTAGTTGTTAAGGCTTGACTTAAGGTTCTTAACTTTTGTTTGCCATCAAAATCAATTTGCAGACTTGTGAGTTTTAATCCATCACACTTAAAATCTGTATTTCTTGTGTGCAAAAGCTACACTTTGTTTTGAGTTAATGCAGAGCAGACAAATCACTTCAAATACAAACATGTTGCCATGCAACAATACCAGAAATAGTGTCCCAACAACATAAAAAAAAAAATCAAATGTTTTGGAAAATGGTCAAAAGAAAGTCAAACTACAGGCAATTTTGGGACTCTGCAAAAGCAGATGGTAGAAAGTATAAAGTATATTTTCCCCTCTGCATTTCTCAGTCTCTCATCCAGTTAAGACTGTATTTGTGTTGTGAAATGCCAAACATGCTGCATAATGTGGCTTTCCTGGCAGAGTCAAGTAACCCAAGATTAGTTAACTGAGCTAAGCTAAGCTCCTTCCAAGTGCCATACAACCCCTGACACAGAGGGCGGACTGAATAACAAAAACAAAACGAAAATATCAGTAGACCAGGTAATGTCTTCTATCTAACTTTTATCGAATTTAATTGACTGGAAGAAATTCTCATACGTGGATTTCTGAGCCATAAAAATGTGATGCCTGTGGGGACATGTTAAAACATTTTAGTTTTACAGCACACGGGTGTTTAACTGGCAGATCAATCAATACTTATAATATGAGACACTTTAAAACCTTCCAACACATATTATAGTATATATAATGTACATTCTGTGAACTCTCTTGTCCCATTTTGGTCTATGTGTTTGAAAACTTTCCAAAACATTTATCTGTGAAGTTATCTTCTGTCAGAGACCAAACTTGCTCACTTACAATATGTAAATTCTCCGCACGCAATGAGATCTGCACCCTCTGCAAAGATATCACTCCGAACACTTCTGATACCAGCATGAAGCAAGAATGTAAACCACCAGGCTCACTGAAGACTGAGATTGTGATATAGAACTAATTTAAGATATGGAGTGTGTGTATGTACAGCATGTGCAGGTGTGTGAGTGTCAAAAGAAGCTGTCATCCTAACACTGATAAGATATCTTAACATATACATTGACATGTAGGTGCAACGATACAAAATTCAGGAAAAAGATGTTTTATATTACCATAAATTGGATATTTTTTGACTGTTGGTTGGAGAAAACAAGCCATTTGAAAATGTCTACTTGTGCTCTGAAAATTATGAACTTTTTTAAACTACTTCTGATGAATAATACATTAATAGAAACAAATAAGTTAATAAGTAATTAAAGTTATCATTAGTTACAGTTTCTAAGTGCCTATATGTGTGATAAACTCAGATTTAACTAAAAATACTATGCAAATACACAGTGATGGAAATTAACTAAGTATATTTACAAATACTGTACTTCTACAGTCTTGATGTACTTTTACTTATATTTTATGTTACATTTTACTTCTACTTGGTTACATTTCAGAGGGAAATATCATATTTGCACACCTCTGAATTCAATTTTGGTTACTAGTTGAGCTCCACCTTTATCAGCTGCAGCATTAAAGTGATATACATATTAATGCATCAAAATGTACAATAATGTCACATGTAAATTTCTGAATTAGATAATTCTACATGACAAGTACTTTTACTTGGGAACTTTAAGTAAAATTTGATGCTCATACTTTTGTATTTCAAATAAACCAATTTCAAGTAAAAGTCCTGACTTCACAATAAAGTACAAAAGTATTATCACCAAAAAATGCTTAAATGATATGTTATTAAATATGATCACATCATGTTAATATCATTGATGCATGAACAACTGCTCGTTAATTTTAAAGCTAAATTTACTTTTTACTATGCTTATATTTCCTTACTGCTGAAGAGTTAGCATATTTTAGGAGCTCATCAATTGTGCTTTCTTGCTTGCACAAATGCAAGAACTACTATTGCTGCTGCATACACACCAGCACACACACTAAGGCTGGGTGATATAGAGAAAATAAATATCACAATATTTTTTGACAATGCTGTAGGATTAACTACTGTTGCTTTCATAAAAATAAATATGCAATGAAAGTTTTGATAATCATCAGTACTTTGGATATAATGACAAAGTGAGTAAATAATGAAATGACATCATTTTTAAGTAATGCAGCCTTTAAAACCAGGAAAAGACAACACTAAAGATATAATAAAATCAAAGACAATATCATGATATCAATATAATATCGATATATTGTCCCGCCCTAAGGCGCGCGCACACACCCACACACACATACATACCCACACACACACACACACACACACACAGGATTGTGCAGTCATGAAGTCATGATAGAACAGAAGCATTGCTATTAGACAGGATTAGGACTCTACCTGCCGAGCCTTGTTGGCTCTCCCCCTTTTTTTCCTTGGAGAACATAATTAGAGACTTAAAGGGAGAAATTTAATTTTATCAAATTTTTTTTAAGGAGCAAAATGAAACAGGGCGAGAACGGGCATGCACGTCGAACAGGAGCTACGCAGAATGTTTCTGCTAATACCACTGGTGCACGTTTATGTTGTATATCCTCAGGTCCTGTGCCTGGTATTTCTGCCCTGCCCAGGTCCTTAAGTGTGTCTCTCAAAGTAGATGTTATCAGGGAAAAGACGAGTGATCTGCAATGTCAGAATGATTGGAAACATCTGTTGCTTTTATGACAATTGATTCTCAACCATGCCCTACCTTGCCTCTTGTAATGGGTGTGAACACAAACGTTAGAGGCCTGAATCAGGGGTTCACAGTGTTTTTAGTAATGGCAAAAACCCCTGAACACATGGATAAACTTAGGTGAACATTTTTTTGCCTCCTTACTTAGGCCCTTTATACACTCTCTGTTTAAGGTGGAGATATTGTGCCATTATACAGACTTACCACTCTGTATATAATGTACAGGAATGGGAATGGGGGGTAGAATTATCTCGCCTTTAGGAAGTAACAGTGATGAAAGTGTGTCTGCATGAACGGCACAGCTAACAGCAGTTTTGACGATGTGTTATGTGTGTAACCCTCCACAGGAGATTTAACTCAAAGAAGAAGAACAGCAGCTGAAAAATGTCTGCAAATTGGTAAAACAATGTTCAGGAGTTCCTTTGTCCAAGGATGCTAGGATGCTAAATGATTATTACTGCCATGTTAATGCCATTGTTTTAATTTAGTAAGCTGACACTTATGTAATGCGTCACACTAGAAGTTGATGCTTTTGTGTTATATGCCATGCCTCTTTTGCTTCCACGATGCCGGCATACTGTCTAAAATCACACAATGTTTGGTTCTGTGTGCAAATTCAAAAAAGGCATATAAAGGGGACTTAGTTGCTGCCCTATGGCGCAAGTGCTGGATCTCCTCATGACAGCACCATCTAACCAAATGACTTCACCTCCAATGTGGACAGAAATAATGTTGCCCTGTCAACCAACACCGGTGTGAGGGAGGTCACATGATCTCCAACTACTTCTATTAAAGTTCAGACTCCCCTTACAACCCTCACTATTCAGTCCTCCAGCCAAGATGCTGTCCAGCAGTCCCCATCGTCGGAACATGAGCTTCCGGTAGGGGTTTGGTTTCTCTACAGCTATAAATCCACTCTGACTGCAGAATGGTGACATGAAAATAAACCCAAACCACCAAGTATAGCACACTGTGTCACTTTTGAAGTGCATGCAGGTTCAACAACCAATGGTAGTCTTTTCATTATTAGAAGAAAGACATTTTTTGCTTTAAAATTTCTATGATCTGATAAACCCCAACAGACAAAAACAAAATCAAAAACACACCTCAAGTATGAAAATGTAAAGACAAATCCGTAATTCTTTCAGTGCTACAACATAATTGGGATTTCCCTAACTTGCAAAGTTGTTTCCATTGTTTCAATCGCCGCTCCCATTGCCAGTGGAAATGATTAATCACCATCTTTACAAGATGTTGAAATATAGTCTAGGTTATCAGTACATCCTCCACCTTTCAGCACAGACACAGACACACTAAGAATGAACCTACTTAACACTTCAGCATGCCAATAAAGGCGGCCGGCTGCCCACTGGCAAAACTGGCATAAAAACAACCAAGAACAGGCCGCTTCACGCCATCTCAATTATGTCATCCAACCGCAATAAAAAAGAGAGTTCCGAGACATTTTATGCGGCAAAAAATCTCCAGTCGACACAGATGGAGACAAAGGAAGAGACTCAGGTTGGAGCCAAAATAAACTGCGAGCCGTTGTCCGGACAAGAGCGCAGACAAAGAGGGGGAAGAACGCAGTGTGATCAATGGAGCACATGAAATGTGTGTTTAGGTGTAAATCAGTCATAAATTACATGCCGGCAAGCCAACAGCAGAACAGATGGGAAAGGAAGGATCGGCACACAGGAATGATGAGGAAAGAGAGGTTGTCGCTGCAATTTTTTGGCGACTCATGTTTTGACTTGTGAAATATGATGTGGTGGAAAAATTTATGGTGGTTACACTGAAAACAAAGCTGCTCTGACTTTGTTCCTGAGAGATTTAAAACTGGGACAAAGAACAACTACTGGCTACTTGAGCAATCATTACTGACTTTTATGTGCTTATCAGCATTTTGGACAAGGTTTGATATTAACCCTACACTTTACGCTTAAATACTACACCCTGATAAACAAAGTTTTGAAGTAGCTTTTGGATGTAAATATTGAGGTGCCAGATAGTGTAATATGGGGGCAATTCCTGCTGATAGCAAGCTGGAATTTAGGTACTATTGGCTTTAAAACTCCTCAAAAATACAACTCTGTCTTTTCTATAGAAAATTAACAGACTGCAAAAGCAAAAAAGTGCTAGCGTCAGACTTCATAAATGTGAAAATTTAATGCAATTCTTTGCCTAGCTTTGGATTTTTGTACCGTCAGTTGGATAAAACTTACTGTTTAAAGACATCACCTTGGGCTCAAAGGAATTACTGAGCACTCTTTCACTATTTTCTGACATTTTATTAACAAAACAATTTAACGATTGATCGAGAAGATAATGAACAGATTATGACAGTAATTATTATTTCCACCACTTGTTGACAACTTTATATTGCCTCACTATATCATTTTTGCCATCACCAATACTGAAAGTTAAGAGAGGAAAATAAGAAAAAGACTGATGTCTTGAAGAAAGAAAGTTAAAGAAAATTGTCTGAAAGGGATCTCTAATCTTCTCTGACCTGCACCTCACACCGCTTCATTAATAACTGAGCCAGCAACTGTTTATCTTTTTGCTATTTCCATCTTCTTATTTTAATTAATTTTGTCTAAGAGGTCAACACATAGACAATTCATTATTGGACAGTTTCACTGTGTGCAGGTGGATTTGAGGTTCTGCATGTAAACATCCCATTACTGTCCAAGCATCTGGTTTTGGTATCGTCCAACTATTCTCAATGTACGACGTGAAAGGATTATTACTCTGATGGATTACTTCCACTTTTAACTGTTGATGGAACATAACTTTATATCTGACCACAAAAAAAAATATTTAGACGGAGTTTGATAAGTTATCCAGCTAAAGTCAGAGATGAGTATTTATGCAAGACAGAAATAATAGTGCACCACAAAGAAGTGTTTATGATCTGATTTCAATTAACAAACTAGACAAGACATCTGATGCCAAAGACTATATTTACAATACACATTCAGATCGTCATTCTGGAGGATCCATTAGTGTAGCATTATGTTAACATTAGCTGCTTGAGTATGAACAGAGCTGAGGACTACAGGAGACAAACTGCAGTGTAGTAAACATGGAATTAACTTGTCAAATACTCCAAACAGGCTGGATAGAGCAGATTTCAACAGTCAATACTCGATACAGATGCTTTGTTTTTGCTGTCATTCTTGTAAACGCTTGTTCTTGTAAGAAGCACAAACAAAGCTGATGCTTCTCATGACTTTTCTTTTTTCTCTTCTTTCTCCATCAAAACAATCCATAAGGCTTTTGTGGGTCTATACATACAGCCAACACTAGTTATAAATGATCCATTGACTCTCATAAAAGCTGCTGTAATCTCATATTAACTAAACATGCCTCCAGTGGAGGATGTAAGTTTACATAGGATCATCCAGTGAGCACTACAAATCAGCAATGTCAAGCGAGGACATTTCACTCCCTAATGGTAAGTATATGTATAGTCTTGAATTTCAAAGTACATTGTTGTACATGAAAAAAAGCAGATAAGATTCCAATGTGGAGGTTTGGGGCTCCCAAGTACTTTCATTTATGACCAAAATACCTCAAACCTAATGACATTCCCATCAGCCTCAGCGATATCCTGTATCGAGCATGGCTGTAGACTCTGAGTCAAGGATGGGAAAACATGCACCGCAACACAATATGACATAATTCATTCTAATAAAACAAGCTTTAAGAAGTTAATATCGAAGTTTTTCACCAAAACTGAGCAGTACTGGCTTTATCATAGACTTTATTGCTGTGAATATTATATTGCATTAGAATGCACAGGTGTTAATGTTATCAAGCCCAATGCAAATCAAAAAAAGTAAAATCTAAATCCTCTTTTTTTCACTAAACAAAAAGCCCAATTATTAAAATCTGACTTTTATCTTTAGTGGCAAAGGTTGCAATCAGAATTGATTCCCCAGACAAATGACGCTGCAGTAGTCATGGGTGTTTATCGGCTGTAGGTCTGACCGGCAGAGATGGAAACATGACAGCTGGGTAAAAAATTTTGCCCCTTTTTTGGTGCATCTATCTGTTATTTCAATGAGTCTCTGTCATCTTCAACAATATATTTTGTCCATCTCTGTCCAGGAAGTGCTCCAACATCATTTCAGTATAATTAACACTGGTTTTGAAAGAGAAACTGAATAAGTAACAGGCGTGAAAAAGAACTAAATACCAGAAGGAAAAAACAATTTAAAAAAGCATACTCATCTTTTGGCAATGGAAAGGAGTCTATCATCTATTTGTAGCATGTTTTGACACATTTAAATAACCTGCATATATGCATTGATTTCAGTTAAGTCTGCTCAAACATGGTGTACAATTTTGCACGAACAAAGCCATATAGCTATGATGCAGATTCCCAAACTGGACTAAGTGCGGGGTCATATATGACAGCTTTTTAACTATTTTTATAGTTTGGGGGTTTAAACTCAGTCAGTCGGCCTGAAAGTGGTAAGAACGCCTACTTTTTTGTTCACTTAAAAGGATTTAAATGAGCAACACCTTCTCTGGTTAACCATGAAGTTAACAAACTCTCTTAAAAATTAACTTCCCACAAAAACAACTCTAAATAGGCCAACTGTCAGAAAACATAGATGATTTCAAGACAAAAGTACACTCTGAAAAACATCTAAACAAAAGACACACACACATGAAGTGACAGTGCCCACCCTCTGGGTAAGTGCTATGATAATCACCCCCTTTGAAGCACACTAAACTCCCCTTGCCTGGAGGGGGATGAGGGGCTTTTGAAGAGGAAAGGGGAGGTGAATTTGGGGTGGATAATGGGCGAGTAAACCGATAACAACAGGGGGAACTAGTGTAAGACGTAATGGTTTCCAACAGGTACATATGGAGGCAGAGCTGGGAAGAAAAGAGGGTGTAATGGTGGACACATGGGACCGATGGTGTGAAAATAATCTTATGGAGAGGTAAAGGGAATGATGGGAGGAGAAGAGGGGTTGAAAGATGGAGGAGGAGGAGGGACACAAGATCTAGTTTCACCTGTGTGATTTCTGTTTTGTACCTTGGAGCGACATGTGTGTGTAGAAAGGAATGAGGAGGGAAAAAGCCTCCATATATGTCGAAAAGACGTGTTTTGTCTATACTAACAAAAGGGCAGCAATTACTGCTCATATATTAGAGAGTAGAAATCTGAGAAAGAACTAATGTGCCTCCAAAGAGCAAGGAAAATTGTATACATAGCTATGTCCTTACCTAGCGGCCACAGACACACATGAACACACACACAAATGCTTTCCTCGTAGTTTAAGGTTTCGTCCGAACAACAGGTGTAAACTGATAGGTGGGTCCCCGTGGATTGACGTGAAAAGATAAATGCCCCCTAACGCCACCATGTGTGTGTACATGAGTGTCTAGTAATGCATGAATATTTGTGTCTACCTGTGTGTGTGTGTGTGTGTGTGTGTGTGTGTGTGTGTTTGTTGCTACAGCCAGTGTCAGGTTCATGTTACTCGTGCCCACCACAGTCTTCATTTAGATAATTTCATTTTGGCCCTGCATGGCAGATTATTTGATCTTTGATCAGTTATATATGTGACAGTATCAGCAATTAACCTCAGACAGAAACACCATGAAGAGTCACACAAAAATTAGCGCTGATGTTATCAAACGCACTTAGTTGAACCCTTTGAAACCTGAGTAAATTGATTTGATGGCAACAAGCAACTTAACAAGACAAGGCCAAAAAATTAGCAAAAAGTTTCAGGACCCTGACAAACCAAGCCGACAGTCGGCTGTGGGTCAGTGTTGGGCTGTCGGTGAGCGTCTGTAGCAACAAAGATTTCTAAAACATAACTGGCAAAAGTAGCTGGTTTAAGAGTACTAAAAGCTTGTTCTTTGTCTTTGAATTCCCAAGTCACTGTAATTACAGTGAGCCAATGATCCACCAGAAACCAGCTGATCTTATAACAGACAAAACTCCTGTTTTATTAAAACCTCTTTATCTCTGCAAACAAGTGTAACCCCTTTAAAAAGCTACAGTCAGCGAGCCAGCTTGCACCTCAAGTTACCTCACCGTATCCCGCCGCCCTGCCAAACAACGCCTTGCATTGCCAACCACTGCTGCCAACCAGGACCTATTTTTAGCAACGGAAGTGCCACTAACAGAGCAGCAACTTCACCCCTTTGCTTTTTTTCCTCTCCTTGTCGAAGTAGTGTGAATAGAGGGTTGGTGGTAATCTGGACATGATTTCACTTGAGTGTGTGTGTGTGTGTGTGTGCTCACATTGCAGGTATGTGTCTCTGGAAATACTGCTGTAGTTTATGGTGTATATTCATGTATTTACAGTAAAGAGCATTATGGTGTGTGTGTGTGTGTGTGTGTACACTGCTGAATTCCACACCTGCAGGTCAAACAAGAAACACAGCTGGAGTCACAGACAAATATTCTGTCTGTTTAGAGGATTGGAAAAACTTTCGTTCTTTAAATCTTTTCAGTTGTAAAAAAATAAAACTACAGACCATGAGATGACATTGTAAGCGCCAGGTAAACAAATAAATGCAAACCTTTCTCTCTATCATGTATAAGAACCAAAAGAATCCCAGATTGTGCAGGATACGGTAACTTTGCAGTGACTGTTACCTGCAAATAAAAAACATCATATAATGGCAAAAAGCCAGGGAAAGAGACTCAAGACGCTAGAGATGACTTATTCATGGCCTCTAAAAAATATTATAAAAACAGTATTTACAATATCAAAGATACAATTGAATAAAGTAAATAAAAAGCAAAAAAAAAAAATCTGTGTAAAAACATCAAAATGTAGTTGTGGTAAGGATAAAGACAAAAAAATGTAATTATAAGAGATATATTTATAGACATTTTGGTGAGAATTTAGAAGAAAGTATAGTTTTCGGAATGGATTTACGTATACAGGGCCTTCATGCGTTATTGAAATTCGACTTATGCCTCTCTTTATCTGTCTTTCTGTCTTATCTCTTCATTCATCCTTCACTTTCCTCTGACCTCAGCCTCTTTAATTCCTCAGTGAGTCAGGTCACGCTGGCAAAACAGCACCAACCACAAGCCAGATTAACTTTTAGTTGTGGCTAAAGGTTATTCATCACCTAACCATCATCAAAAATGCCTTTCCTGCTTTTAAACCTATTTGATTGTTGTATTTTTGAGGATTTATGAGACACACACAATTTCCCTCTGCTGAGTCACTCTCCATCAGCTGCATCTACCTTTTGTGTTGTCTGTTTTTTGCTGATTGAAGTCAAATTGCCTGTGCAAACACTTCAGCCCAAATAGATAATAGCATGCATCTCACTGTCACCGCAGTCTGCTCATGTAGCTACTGTGCTGCCAGACAGATATACCAAACCACAAAGGTTAAAAAGGGAGCTATGATTCATCACTGGGTGTGTTTTCTTTTCCAAAGAAAGAGGTGCACTAAGGAGGGAAACATTGAATCCCTGCCAGCTCCAGGGTCTGACCCCGACCTTTGAGTTCCTTCTTTTGACCACAGGGGGCGATGCTGGGAAGGAGACAGGCAGACGAGTGCATCGTTTTCCCCTGTCGTCTGATCACAAACAGAGGGGAAATTCCACTCGCTGACCCCCAAACACACACACCAACACACACCTGGGAGAGCCTGCGGCGTTGTAATAAGACCACAGGAATTGTTCACTCCATTAAATTTCCCTTTTACCCTCCTGACTTGCAAACAGCAGGTTTGGTCCATCAAATCTCACTTATTATGATGACTAACTTGGCTGCAGTGTGGAAATGTCTGTTGATGTCTGGGTCACATTTTAATAATCTTTGGTGTTTGTTTTAACCTGCTTGGAAGACCAGACGGGTGGGGACAGTCTGGATCACATCATAGAGTCTGTCAGTCAAAAAATCAGACTTATTGAGTGTCTTTTGTTGTCTTTCATCCTCTGCAGACAGGTCAGAGGGCAGGGTCAGTTTCAGAGCAGCACCCTGGAGTTGGCAGAGATTCAGTTTCTTGCTCAAAGACACTTCAGCAGCAGGAACCCGGTTCTCCATGCACAGTTACTAAAAGGTGGAATTTAGTTTTTCAAAGGTTTCAAAAGTCTTACAAATGCTCCATATCTGTCTGCAGTACGTCCTTCTGAAGCTAATGTGGAGATTAAGGGATAATTCACCCCCAAATCAAAAATACATATTTTCTCATCCTTCTTATAAAGTATCAGAGTGATAAAAAGGTTTGAATCTTTAGATGTGAAACATGAATCTGAAAAGACTAAAATAAGGAACCTGAAGCCACTTTTTGACTGATTCTGAGCATAACCAATCAGCATTTAGATCATTTCATGCTTTTTTCTTTTTTTTCCCAAACAATTTGGATCTTCTCTCCCATAAAATCTCCTGCGCAGGGTCCAGTGAATCCCCTGATATGATGTGAGCTGTAATGTTAAAAGACTGAGCACAGTGTGATGTCCTTAAATGGAAAAGACATTTGAAGTGAGTGTGTGACACATTGTGTGCAATTTGTTTCTGAACTATTTTTTGCAGACTTATCCTACAAGATGCTATAAAATAGACTAAATATGTTAAAGTAGTAGCTCTGTGTAACTTTTGCTAGTCTAATGGGTTTCAAGACTATCTCAGCGTACACACAAATGTCCATAAATGGTAAGCGTTCCCAAAACTCAGAGTGAGGTCTTGAAATAAGCTGCTCAGTTGTTGCTTTAATTTGGCCAGCGCAGGAACCTTGAGAAAGACCTTGAGGGTTTCCTTAAACTATTCAGCAGGTTGTCCCTATTTATGTGCTTTTAATTCAGTGTATTTTTCTCTTCTTTGGTGGTGACAGCACTTATTAATTTCAGTAATTATCTTGAAACTCAGAAACACACCAGTTAGGACAAAGAGGTAGAATTTCTAAATATTTTACTGTCTGTAACAGTCATGACTGTTGCATTTAAACAGCTACAAGGTATCAATACTAGAGGCTCCATGAAGTATTAATCATTTATAGTATGAAACATATTTTGTCATCTTACAGAAATGTAAAAGAAAGATTTTCATTTTTAAATAGTTTAGGGTGCTCTGTCAGTTTAAGTCAAAACGGCAGTTAACACTGAAAACCAGTAGCATTTTTCACAATCATTGTCACAGTGCTGTTAATTTGGCTAAATAATGTTTACAATCAATGATTATTAAAGCTTGTATTGAAGTACTGGTTATACTGTTTTTGACACTGATGATACCCATGCTGATATATATATATATATATATGTAAGGAAAATTGACACTTAAAAATGAATAAATAAGTAAAAATAAATTAAAATATAAACACTATATTATAAATATATGTATTTTTATTTTTTATTTTTGGCATTTTAGCCTTTTATTAGACAAGACAGATCAACAGTGTGAAACGGGGAGAGAGAGATGGGGCAACATGCAGCAAAAGGCCTTGAGCGGGAGTCGAGCCCAAGGCTGCAAGGCAAGGACACTGTCTTTATTCATGGGGCCAGTGACACCCCATAAATATAAATATTGTGAAAGCTATTCTGTGCCTTAGAGGTTAAAAATTCTTTTATCCACTTAAGAATAACAAGGTATGTGTGGGAATCTCCAGAGAAACAAATGCAGAGACACAAAAACAAAAACACTCAGTGTAACTAAGCTTTGAGTACATCCACATATAAGCAGCCTGCAGGCAGAAAAAAACTACCCACTATGCGATGCTATAGACACCCCCCTCTCCTCCTCCCCTCACCAGTCAATCAGCTTTTCAGCAGCTCTTAAAGCAGCATGGTGAGGTTAAAATATCACCCTGACGCGCCTTCTTTTGTGATCTGATCCACGTCTTTCTCTTGCTGCTAAACACACAAGTCAGGCATGTATTTTTGCATGTGGGAGAGGAGACAGAGGGACAGAGGAGAGGCCAGGGTCGGTGAGAGAACAACAGAGTTACCTACAGACCATTAGACTTTGATGGGAACCAGTAAAATACAGCCTGAAGCTGTGAATGGGACAGACAGAAAGCAGTGTGAGAAGGGAGCGGAAAAAATCTCATTCTCAGTCCAAGGACAAGCTAGAAAGAGAGGGAACTCAATTATTTGGACATGATCACACATGATCGGTTACTTCACTATACTTAAGACCTATAGTCCAAAAAGACATAGACAAAAGGTATAAAGCATTTTTGAAAAAAATAAATACGGAGGCCCAGAGGTGACTATTGTCACTGACAGGCTATCTGTTGAATAGTATAATAGAAAGCCAGTAAAAATGCATGTTTTTTTTAACACTATGACAGGTTATAAAATAAAATTTAATGTGCTATTAAACTGTTATTGTGTTGTTTTTTTTATGTGTATTTACTTTTTATTTTTTTATGATTATTTTATTGTTCAGCTTCATGGTACATGTATTACGTCTGTCTTTTTTATTGGGATCATGCCAGATATATTCTCACTTAAATCTTATGTTATCCCTGGATATTGTTTTTCTTCACATCCATATATAAATGAAAACAAAAGTATCATCTATTTTATAAAAATGTTAATTTTACGATTTTGATTTTGGTTGTAGACAAAAAACAAAGTATGTTTTTCCTCCAAACCACTTACACAAATGATTACAAATATTTATTTATTTTTAAATAAATTTAACTAGCCTATTTCTTGTTTTCCCCCTGTTGCTTCTGGGACACATTTAAGTGATCTCACTCACATCTTTCCATGTTGCCATTATTTCAAATTCTCTACAAAACTCGAAAGTTTTCTATATGGAGGAATTTGTAACAACAAAATAATTCTTTTTTATTTCTGTAACAGCACGGAGACTATCAGACACAACTCATCTCCTATCTATATTTTCTTTTATTCCATTCAGGCTCTCTATAGGGGGATTTTTATTACAATGATATCAACAGAATTAATTAAGTTATTTATTTTGGTAACATGTATTCGTGTGATTAAAGGGACTGTGAGAGAGGAGACAAAAACAACCTTTCTTCTCCTAAAGGTGGATCATCGTGTGCCATGCGGAGACTATTTGGTTCATACAGTTGAGATACTCTGTAAAGTTTGCCCTCAGGTTGCAGCTCAAAAGAAAAGAAAATGAGAACTTCTAGACAATAAAGTGAGAAAGAAAGCTGTAGGAGATCCTTTTACATGATGGACAGTCAGGGAGGAGCAGAGGAGTGAAGAGGAGGTGGAAATAAAGGTCTCAACTAAATCATGAAGTCACTCCCACCTGAGAGACTCTGAAGTTAACACTCATGTACACACACATGCACACACAAAATAATGAGAGAGGCATCGCCAAATGCCTTTCTTTAGTCTAGGGGGTCCTGAGGCGATGTGTGTATTTTTGTGTATTTGTGTGCATGTCAGAGTGAGACAACATGTGTGAAGAAGCAGCTCCTAGGATGACGATCAACGGAAATTGCGGTTGTGGTTAACAATGATGAAAGTAAAGCTCTGTAGGTGACATCGTTTAGGGTGATTTAAACAGTCGCTGCAACTCCTTCCTGTGGCTCCACTTAAAGGTGGTGAGACTGACGATGGGAGAGGAAGTTACGGATTAAAGAACGAACGCAAAGAAAGGCCACCTTAAGCAAACACTGCAATTTCTTTACCTGAACATCTGTCATCTTGGGTTTACAGCTCAATGTATGAAGAAAGTTGAGGGTTACAATTTTGACTGGGGCCAGAGATACTGCTAATCTATTCACTCACAATACTGAAAGCTTCTTTACCCCGCCTGTACTTCCTGTGTCGCATTTTGGATTAAAATGTTTACTGTATATTGCAGTTTAGACAAATCAAAACTGTTCTCTACTTGTGTCTTCTGAGCAATACTTCTAACTTTACGTAAAGCAAGCAAGTGGAATACGCTTAAAATCTTTACTAGCTAATGTATGCTGACTAGCCTTCTGACTGGAATTAAGCAATACATTGTGGGACGATAACCTTTCATAAAATATAACACTTCAAAGAAAAGATCAGAATCGGTGATACTGGGTACAAAATAGCCTTTTGTCCATTATTATGTTGCATGGGAAACTCTTTTTTGTACACATCATTTTGGGACAAAACTCATCTTAGTTCATCTTATCTTATAATAAAGTTTCCTTTGCATAAGTTATTTTGGAATGAAAATCTTTTCTGGGCATTTGGGGAAAAATCTGCTTTCCTTTCAAAGTTCAATAACTCTTACATTGCCTTAAGACATTGTGGAAGCTGCAGAGTGGAATTTCTTATTACAAAACAAATGTTTCATTTGATGTATCCTCACTTTAATGAATACTATTTTCTGATGTTAGAGCTGCCGGCTGTAGTTGTGCTGCACATCCTTATGTGACTTACAGGAAGAAATGTCACTCAAAAGCTCATTTTTCCAGCCAAAACTGAGTCAACAATCAATTTACAACAAATACCTTTAATCCAGGTGATGCAAAAAGGAAAGAAACACATGCACACCACAGTTTGCATGCATAGTTTAGCATGCTACAACAGAGCTGGAGTAACCCCAACAGCCCCCGACACAGACAAGAGGAAAATGTCTTTGGTACCTGGAGGCTACACTGTGTTGACATACTTTTATTATTAAAAAAACATCAATCTGAATACCAGGACAACGGCTCGCCTGCAGTAATGTTCACAATAAAAGGAGCAGAGTTTTGTGGAGGCTGATTTTTTTTTTATCTGGGAAAGGTTGGGAAGTTTGGCATGTTGAAGCAAAAGGAGGGTTTGACAATATCTATTCGTACAGGCAGACAAAAACCACGTATGCTTGCACGCAATGTGAACACAGTACATTTAAGGTTACTTGCGGTTAGTTTTGTGAATCAGTGCGTCAATTACCTTCAATCAGATGATGAAACGCCAATACAATGTGTGCAATCTACCATTTAAGTCTGCAAGTCCATGTATGTCTGCACTACAAAAAAATTCCTACACATTTCTTCTGGGTGAAAAGTCTCTATAATAAATCCTCACTCATGCCAACATATAGGTGAAGAAAAAAGTTCCCACTGTACACTGACTTAATAAATAAATGAGCGTCAACAGAGTGATTTTCAGCTGTCAGGCCTTCCATTATATGACCAGGATTTATCATCGTCCCCTTTTGGTATCTAGGTGCGCTGCAATGCCTGCAACATCCAAGTATTTCTTTCACATGTGTAATTGAACAGCCTCTATAATGAGTGCATGGAGCCAGCGGAGGCCATATATTGTGCTAAACATCCCACCACATACCGCGTCTCAGTCTGCAGTATCCATGTGAGGAGCACACGAATTTGCTGAAAGATATTTAGGATACTTGGCAACATTGCATTGCACTTGGATACCAAATAAGCTCCTCATACATGTGATGTGTAAATCAACTTAAGGCTGTATCACTGGGTATATTATCTTCTCTGATCAAAAAACGTGGAGCCCAATATGAAAATACGACCCACCTTAACATGTTACAAAATGGTACACAAGTTAAATATTTCCTGGAGCTGTAATTTGATGTTGTTAACAGATGTATTAATGTAATTATAATAATTACAGACATTGGGTTTTGCTTGGGATTAATGTGGCTTTGCTGATGAAAGATTAAGATGCAGTGAAAGAAGACAAGATAAAGGAAGTAGTCACCGCCTCTATGATTTAGAGTTCACAGCCAGGAGAGATATTATAGATATGCAAAGTTAGTTACATTTTTATGAATTAAAATGTTTGTATTTTTATTGCAAATAAAAATATATCCTCTACTGTATTTGAGTACAAGATTTTTCAAACACGTATTATCAGTTTCTAAAATATAATGTGCTGCTATAAATTAAACTAACCCAAACGTATAGCAGATATAATTTACTCCTACTTGACCAGCTTCAACATTAAAGTAATGTTTACATGTTAAAACCTGTTAACATCCATGCACCAGTAATAATGATCCAGTCATATAACACTGACAGTGCCAATTCTGCAATAGTTAGTATAATAATGACCATAATAAGTATTTTTGAGTCATAGTTTAATATTTTTAAATTAATTCTGTTGCCATACCTATGTTCCTTTAATTGATTAACATTTTTAGTGCAGAACTTTTTCTTGAATTGGAGCATTTTTATATTGTCACACTGCTATTTTTCCTACTTGATGATATGATAAATGATATGTTTGTAGGGAGGATTAAGAATGTCATCTTTCTACATATGATTGGTCGCTCATGCCCCAACCAGGGACTAAGGATTTTGTGTGTGTAAATCATCAGATGACATTGTGTAAATGAATAACTTGCTTTCTGTAACCCGAGGTAATGGGTAGAGAAATCAGTAGCAAATCTATAACTGGCGCCAAATGAACATCATCAAAAGCCGAATGTCCTTGAATTTCTAAATAACTAAATTCCAAGTGACAGTGTGACTGAAACTGACATTTAAAACGATGTCAATTATAACATGCACTGGCCCATGTATGTGACCAAAGGAGCCAGTTGTTTTTAGCCAGGAATATAAATGTCATCTTCTTCACAGCTGGTAAGCGAAATAGCTATATAGAAAATAGTGTCAGAAAAGTCAGGTCAACTGTCAACTGTTTAGGCTAATGCTAGCATGCTAGCTTCTACTTGGTGTGTGAAATCAGTCTCACAAGCATCACAATCTGTTTTTCTAGATGCAACTCTATCTGTTTCTCTTGCATAACAGAAACAGTCTCTGTGGCGCAATCGGTCAGCGCGTTCGGCTGTTAACCGAAAGGTTGGTGGTTCGAGCCCACCCAGGGACGTATAATATTTCAATGCTCTTGTAACATCATTTAAATGAATAACTTGGTTTCTGTGATCAGAAAAGTAACTACGGCTTCTGAGAGTCTACTGAAGTCAGATGCCAGATGTGTGTGTGTGTGTGCTACCGGTCATTAGCATAACTTTCAATGAAATCATCTTCCGCAAATACTCTTCCATCGCATTAACTCAGTCCAGACTGATCTGGAATGTAAGACGAGCAGGAGGAGGATGTTACCAGACAAACCTGGCAACAAGACAAGTTTCCCAGGAAACCAGACAAACAACACATATCTGACATGACAACGGGGGCACACTTGACTGGGCAATCTGTTTTTTAACCATGCTGATACGTGTTTTTTTGGGACAATCCCATTTTGGCTTTAACATATTTTATTTTAGCAGCTTATTCAGGGTTAGGGGCGAGTTTCGAATGTGTGGATGTGGATCAGAGCATGAGGGATTTTAAAAGATAGATGAGATGCAGTTTAGGAACAAACCTCGTGATGTCTTAGATGTATATATTAAAACCTGTGGGGCAGCTTACAGAATTTTTTAAGTGCTATGGCACTTGTTTTATGCCATATTTCCTTTGGGACTGCTGAAACACGACCAATTTTTACCAAACAAGTGGCTAAATATCTGCGTTCCTGTGATCTAAATTTGGAAGAGTTTGTAAAAGATCAAATTCAAAGAAAAGCCTGAGCCATTACAGTCTGAAGCTGCATAAGTATATATTTACACACAGTCTAAATATAACATCTAAGCAGAGAAATATTCTGATTTATGAGAAAAATTTAATCTAAATATAGATCACTTTATAATTATGAATCGTCACATGGTTCCAAATCTCCAGCCAGAGGTGTCTCTCAGCTGTTTTGTTTATGTGCCTGAGATTAAGATACTGCACCTTTATTCACACGAGGAATCTCTTTATCTGATGTGCGATATGATATCTGATAAACGTTAACTTTCAGACATCCACATCCCCTCCAGAGAAATGTTTTTTTCTTCCTGAAAAATGTTTCTTTCTTCCAGAGAAATGTTTACAGGGCTTATTTAACCCTTGGTGTAAAGTTAGTGATGCTTATTTGACATAGGTAAAGTGTAATGTATGTCACTACTACATCAAATCAATGATACTATGCTGTATAAATGAACAAATAGATTTAGACAAATTTGGGGGAAAACCATTACAATACATGTGTAGATTCTGAAAACACAAAAAACAGTGAGAAATGTGACTGAACTATTGCACGCAGTTCTTCTTAACTTTGATTGATGATATCTTAAATTTGTTGAGTCTGGATGAAGATCATCCAAGATTAAGTCACACAAAGCACCTGTTCAGCAGCGTGGGAAAGTGCTGAAGAGGTATTGAGTGAACACAGAAAATGCAGCCTACAGATGAAGCCTTCACAGAGGTCTAGTTCTAAATACACCGTACCATAATAAATGGTTTTAGACTTTTTTCCTGCACTGATGCACTGCATTTTTTATTTGGATTTTTCACATGGCACCAACATGGAAACTGAGTGTCAGTGTTACAAAATACATAATAACTAAGCAAGACAAAAGAGATAACTACAGGGAAATAATTTAAAATTCACCAAAAGAGAAAAACCACATTCCAAATTTACCAAAAAAGAAAACATAAAACCTCATTAATGTCTTATTTTAATCTTTTTTGGCAAGCAAGCCAGAGCACATATTCAAGAATCACCTGTTAAACCAATGTTTTGTAAACTACATATTAAAAAGGATACAATGAGCAAATGTAACAGCACGGCTTTGATAAAGCTTAGCAAGCTTAAGCTCTTTTTTTAGATTTCAAAATTGCTGCCAAAATCTCTGATTCATGGATGTCTCAGTAGAGTCTGCTTTGCTAACACTATCTTATAATTGTTATCTATCATCTTTTATCAAAGGCCTGAAGTCTCTGTGGCGCAATCGGTCAGCGCGTTCGGCTGTTAACCGAAAGGATGGTGGTTCAAGCCCACCCAGGGACGCAGTGCTTTACATTTACGAGACCAAGTAATGAGACGTAAATGAATAACACTATTAACACCAAGCTTCCACAAATCTACTAAAAGGTAGAGTTGGGGATTGGGGAGAAAGATTGTTGATATTTGAACTCAACACCCAAACAAATCCACCCTTCCTGTCAGGGCTCTTTCTGGAGCTCTGTCATACCATTCCCCTCACTCTCACTGCATTTTATACATCGATGGTCTTTCTCTAGTCCTGTGCACGAGCACAAACACAGTGTTGTGTGACCAGGTTCAAAACCACTTTGCTTCCCATTTACAGAGCCAGGGCTGTGTATGAACACCTGTTTTTTTAGGGCAAAGACAGTACGGACCGCTAATGGACCCTGAGGAGATATTTGCTGAATTTGCCATAAAGGGTATCGAATAGGAGTATATAAGTATAAGTATGTAAATAAATTCAAAAAGCCATGTCATGCAGTATAGCACTAATACACTAGAATAAGCCACTTAATTTTGTCTGTCTCTGTTGTTCTGATTTACGTTTAGATGCTGCGCTTTCAGTATTAATCAAACAACCAGACAGTGACGACATGCTAACAAGGTGCTGTCACAGTCACACAACTAATCAGACAAAATCAATCACTTGTATCAGAAGCCAAATAGCCTCTCCAGATGTTCCCTTCTCTGAAAATGTAAAGAGGAGTGAAAAAGCCCATAAAGACGGAGACGAATGGATAATGGGACCCAGGAAGTGGAGGACAAACCCAAACCAGGTGTGTAAGCCTGCACCCCTCAGGTACTCCACTTGTCCTACACTGTGTTTAAAATGACTGATGGTTGAACTGCAAGTGCCCAGACACATTTGTCTTTCTGCTGTTTTACCAACCATTGTGTCTCTCAGCCCAACATCAAAATATCTGGACAGTAAGGGACATTTACAACAATTCACAGCTAAATATTAAACATGTAGAATTACTCTGCGAACCAGTCAAATTGCAGGTCATAATGACTCACAAAATCTAATCATAATGACCAACAAAATCTAGTCAATTCATCCTTGAGTCCAAGCAGATGTTTGTGCTAAACTTAAAGAAATTCCTTCAAATGCGTTCTTGAGATATCACATTCACAAGAGTGAGAAGGATGGATGGACAGACAAATGGTCAAACAGACATATGTACAGATTGATGGACAAGCAGAAAACTTAATGCTTCCGGCCCCAACTGTCGCCAATGTGGAGGCATTATAAAAACGCTTATACAATAGCAGGAGTGAATTGAGAAAGATAGGTGTGTCACTGTAAAATACGACTGTGGAAATCCCACAAAAATGTATAGCTGTCAGTTCAAAATGTGATTAATATCCTGTTAAATGCCTCTGCAACAATGCCTAATATATAGAACAGTGTCAAAGAACAAATCATTCATGCCCTCAAACTCAAAGCAAATCAGTCACTCATCACCTCCTCTGCTCCCAAATGTGTGTGTGTGTGTGTGTGTGTGTGTGTGTGTGACACACATTCCTCTATCTCACATGTATTTTCTGTCTCCTTGAGAGTTACATGACAAGACAAGAGACATACATAGCTGTCGCTCACCACTGTGCGAGTGCATGGAGGGAGTGTGTGCTGTCCTAAGTGTGTCAGCAGAGAGGTATCCTGACCCAAACACACAGCTGCTTTTCCAGACCCACATTCCCTCTAGAACAACAAAGATGGTCAATTTTTCTTCCTCGTCCTTACATATTTAGCTTTGTTCTTATTTCTGTGGTTTAAAATGACCTTGAAAGTCTTTTTAAAATTTTTAGAACATGAAATTCCTGGAAAGGTTTTGCAAAGAAAAAAATGGTCCCTAATTGAGCGCTAATGTTGTTGCCTCTTTTAATCTTAGATCAACATTTTGATTGACATAATGCTTGCTTGTACTGAACTAAACATTGTGTAACTTGTTAGTCCTGAAATTTGAATTTCTTTTTCATTCTTAATCTTCACCCCTTTTCCATTATCATGGCAATGACAATTGCTACTGATCACCAAATATTTAATTACTTCTCAGATTATGTTTTCATTAACTGATCAATCATAATACCTAACAAATGCATTTAAACTACTTTTCACTAATAGCTAAAAACCCAAGAGAAAAAAAAGATAATGAATAAAAAATCTTCATGTTTGAGAAGAATTGCACACAAAAATTAAATTTTGATTAATTAAATTCCATATACCAACTGTACAAGTTGAAAAAATAAAACTACCAGAGTTAAACCACTGAAAACTTTTTAATAGTTTATCACATCTTGAACTCCCAAAACTTCAGCTAACTCAAAAAATGGGTTAAAAGCTACAACAAGAGGATTAAAAAAAATGTTCTAGCTAAGTAAATCAAAAATTTGGTATTGTCAAAACATAACCCTTCTATGTCTTCATGTCTCCCCCTGCCCCTCACCTTTCATCCCTTCCTCCGACTCTCTGACCCTGAAACTGAGAAAGGACCTCCACAGGGAGGGAGGGAGAACGAGAGACACGGGAGTAATGAAAGCAGGGAGAAGTAGGTTTCCAGTGAACTGGATCAGATTGGGCTGTGGAGGTCAGGAATGTCATGTTGCCGGCTGCAGGGGGTCAGGATCACTGGGCTTAATGGTCTGCAGAGACCTCATATTGGAACTCAACGTTTCCAAATCTAAGAATTTGAGGAATTCAAAGGGACAGTGAAGGAGGGTCTGTTCTCTGAAATGGATAATTTTGCTTATCTAAATAAGGGCTTGGGAGATCTAAGAATTCCTGGGATGCTGCTTTTTGACAGAGGTTGTATGTTAAAGTGACGACTTCTGGCCCAAAGTCAGTGTCATGCATAATTAAATAAACAAAAATCTAAAGAAATCTGGATTTTCCCTACAAAAGCTGTCTTTTTTTTGACATAACCATCATTGTTCTGAATCACTCGTTGCACTGCTCACCTAAAAAAATCAATTGCCAATCAGACGTTGAAGGGTAGCTTCTGTCGTTTGTAAACTGAGCCCTGTT